>NC_137820.1:18653363-18950863 GCF_963921795.1 Nannobrachium achirus
TGGATGGTGATCGAAGATTAATAACTTCCCCATTCAATCAAGACTGATTGAGATGATGTCACGGTTTCTCCTGTGAGCCTTTTAAACAGATATAGTGCTCCCTCTCTTTTTGAGCGAGAGAGAGCGATAGGTCTTGCACGCACGCACGCACGCACACACACACACACACACACACACACACACACACACACACACACACACACACACACACACACACACACACACACACACACACACACACACACACACACCGCACACAAACGCTTTTTCAAGCTTGATGGTTTGATGGAGGGGCAATTAAAACACAGTACACTGAATACAGATATAGGCCTACAGTTGAGAATTGTCAGAGCTATAAGGCTTTGTGCGCCCACCGAGCTAGGCGGCGCTGACACCCATGCAGGCAGCCGCCACAGCTCCCCGGGCCCCGTGGACCACTGCTACCCCGCCGTAAAGTGGGCACCTGGGGCCAGGCCCACCGGAGCCCCCTACACCCTACTAGGGCCTCCAAGACCACGGACAGCAACCGATGCACGTTCCTTTCCTCATTATAATGAATGAATAATATCCTACAGAACAGATGAAATCACGTAGCTGTATATTGCTGGCTTAATAATTTGTTAATTATTAGGAGAAATAAATATAGATATGAGATACTTCAATGGTTTCCAGTGGAAATAAGCTTAGTCTTTTCATGGATCTCCTTTTAGTAGACCTTGTACCAGTGAACTGTACCGTCATGAAACTGTACCTTTTCCTATGCAAACTTCTAATAAAGTCCTCAATCAATCAATCAATCAATCAAACGCTATTGATTTAACAATAAATAGTCTCAAGAACATGTTGCCAAATTACAACATGGGTCACTGTGACATGGCTTTTTTAATCAAATTGTTGGGTAGCTCACCGAAAGACCTGCAAACTCGCAAGCATGTTGTGAGTCTGTAGACACACCTCGTTGTGAGCTTGTAGATCGGCTATTTTTCGCTGTTTGGCGAGTCTGGCGACCAATCCCGACCCTCCGCGGGTCGTTGTTCTGGCTGCATGGGGTCTGTTATCAAATGATATCGTTGGCCCAAACATGGAATATATATATAGGCTATACAAGGCGCACCGTTGTAATGTAGGCTATAGGCTTTCTAACGATGGGACTCGCGCCAGATGTTCAGCAGAAGAAGAGGATCGAGGCGCCGCAGCGCGCCGCCGCCGAATCTATCCATCTGATGGATGGATGGATAGATGGATAGATATGAGTTCATTTGTCCCCGAGGGACGATTTGGTTGGAGCAATCCACAATTTCAGAGCAATGCACCAAATGGACCCGTACCTACGTGTGTGTGTGTGTGTGTGTGTGTGTGTGTGTGTGTGTGTGTGTGTGTGTGTGTGTGTGTGTGTGTAGACCACCTATCGCTCTCTCTCGCTCAAAAAGAGAGAGGGAGCACTATATCTGTTTAAAAAGCTCACAGGAGAAATCGTGACATCATCTCAATCAGTCTTGATTGAATGGGGAAGTTATTAATCTTCGATCACCATCCATTCATGCTGTGCGTCTACAACCCTGTCCCTGCCTTTGATACTGCACCTTTGAAGTCTGCGTTGGCACTGATGGGCTATCAAGCTATTCACCACAGTTTTGTTTGTTGTGAGATGATGAGTAGCCTATTGGAGTTGTGTTGTTTTGGTTTGATTATGGCATAGGGCAGGCCTCTATCTATCCTGCTTACATTTATAGTTATATTTCCCAACTTATTGAATTAATTGATTACCAAATTTATGTATTGTTAGTATGAGAACCTGCAGATGCATGTGCGTGTGTGTGTGCGTGCGTGCGTGCGTGCGTGCGTGCGTCAGTCAGTCAGTCAGTCAGTCAGTCAGTCAGTCAGACAGACAGACAGACAGACAGACAGACAGACAGACAGACAGACAGACAGACAGACAGACAGACAGACATTAATATGCAGCCAGGGTAATCAATCTATCTGTGTATCTGTTATTTCATTGACGCATATATTATTGAATTTTTGTGCAAAAGAACTTCCATAGAAAGTAAAACCAATCTGGGAACTAAATCTAAATCAATATCTTTCTTCACAAATGTGTTCATAAAGGTGTCAACTATCACCTCTGAACTTTCTCAATCACAACTCCCTTGGGGGACTTTGTGGGAGCCAATCAAAGTTGGGGGTATCGGGATACCTGGGCCTGGGATTAAAGGGGATAAAATGAAAAAAATGGCCAATATGAGCATATGGGGTGTGTAATTAGGGTATGTTTGGGCTGCTGAATACATTCCAACCATTCGTTTTCAGTTTAAATGACTCCTTGGCCAAAAAATAGGCCTAATTGCCTAAGGCTTAGCCAATCATGTCATTCGAGTTCACCTGTGTCCCCCTGTTAGTCCCTATGTTTTAAACCTTTTTGAGTGTTCCTTGTCAGATTGTATCATGTTATCATGTGTGTCATGATGTGCGCTTACCCGCCTGATCTTGAATAGTTTTCATGAATTCAAACCCTACTCCAACCATTTTTTTTCTCGTGGCCTATTTTATGGCCAAGGAGTCATTTTTACTGATAACTAATGGTCGGAATGGATTCACCAGCCCCAAAATACCCTAATTACACACCTCATACGCTCATATTGGCCATTTTTTATTTTTCCCCCTTTAATCCCAGGCCCTCGGGATACCCCCAACTTTGATTGGCTCTCACAAAGTCTCCGAAGGGAGTTGTGATTGAGAAAGTTCAGAGGTGACAGTAGACACCTTTATTAACACATTTGTGAAGAAAGATATTGATTTAGATTTAGTTCCCAGATTGATTTAATACTCGGCTAACTTTCCCTTACTAAATCGTGTCTTCATCTTTGAACCGGAATTAAGCGATTAAATAATTTAAAAAAAAGTTCAGTTTGTTTAATTTATTATCTAATGTATCAACAAGTAATTTATATTTATTAACATTTTTGCTTATAAGTTAAATATTCTCAAATAGAGACTTAAATCTAATCAAGTTTTGCATTCAAAACGTTGGCAACCAATGGTTTAGGACTCTCCAAAATCAGGATCAGCATCGGTTGGGCTCTGGTCGCACGAGCACACAAATGTGCGCGCGTGCACAACTCATAAACATAAACACACACACACACACACACACACACACACACACACACACACACACACACACACACACACACACACACACACACACACAGAGAGAGAGAGAGATACAGTACATTATATAAAACAAAAAGTGAACCAGGCCAATTCTAAGTGGGGGAGACTGGGGGAGGTCCGGGTTAGGGGGTGAGCGCTTAATAATTCAGAGTGGTGCTGATGGAGGAGACGTGGGGACAATGGGATGTGGGTCACTCTCAGGGCCCATGCAGATGAGGGCTGTGACAGACGCGTCAGATCAACGATGAGTTGGTCACTCCACACAACACAATGACCCAGCCCCCGTGTCCACACTGGTGGCGACGGCTGCACAAACATAGCGGCGTTGTCGGGTGGAAACCTTATATGTCCAAAACCGTCCTTTTTTGTGTTATAATTTTAAAAACGATTTAAAATATTGAAAATAGCCGATCTACAAGCACACAACGCCTCGCACCGCGAGGCTATTTTCACTACTTTTGTGTCGACATTTTGTATGATGAAGTAGGGCTTTAATTTACTGAATGAAAAACATACACATTTTAAACTTGGAGAAACAAGGTTTCTGCCTGACAGTGACGATAGGTTACTAACTATTTACCACCACAGAGTTAATTTTTACTGACTTTAATTTGAATTTGAGATACCTTTACAAGATGTATTTAAGAAAATAGATTCTATGGGTTCCAAATGGACACATTTCCTTTGTTCTTTATGAAACAAAATCATCAAGGTCGTAACTTTCTTTAAAGGCGTGCTCAGATTTGTGATGATACTAAACTGTTTCATAGAAAGAGAATAATTGCAGTGTCGTTGCCTAAGGGGATTAACTGTCAAATCACACATCTTGAATCTCAGGATAATAAGTACTGTACTGTAACTACATCAAAGCAAGGTTTTTTTTTCTTTCTTCTTCTTTTTTCTTTCTTTTTTTTTTTTTACAAATCAAGGTGCTCATCACTTTGATGGGTAAAGGATCATTGTAGAATGTTAATAATACAAATCTAATCTGAAGGTGACCTCCAGCAAATGTAAAAAAAAAAAAAAAAAAAAAGCTCACAAAACTCCCCATACCTACTGAGAGAAAATACAACAATATGCGAATACAGTAGCAAGATTTGTGAACTAAAAGATGGCTATAGAATGGAATAAACCACCCTAAAGGACTACAAACCATTGAGTGACCTCCAAGACCTACTGTAAATATAAACAGAGCTGCTACCTTTAACCGCATTTTAAATCTGAGGCTTTTTTGTATACTATGTAAATCATTTTGAGAAGCAAAAAAAAGCTGCTATTTGTTCCAAAGAGACTGCAAAAGATTGCTGCTATCTGTGTCAAAAAGCTTAATACCCTGTATTTATAACATGTATAATGACACAATGTGACATAGCTCTGTTCACACAACGCTGTACCCCCTCCGACTGTATATACGGTACGTTTCCCATTTTCAGACTGTTTTTAATTATATTTTTGACACTTGCTTTGGCAATGTAAACGTATGTTTTCTCATACTAATAAAAATCCTTTGAATTGAATTGAAAATAAAAGTCGACCCACTGCTGAATGTGAACAGTGTGACTCCAATGTGGATGTGGGACTTAATGTGGCCAGCCTGAATCAGAATCAGAATCAATCTATATTGTCACATCACGTTACATAGGTGGGTGAAATTCTTGATTGTGTAAGCTCATCAATGGAGTTAAATAATAAAGATACAAAGTTCTCATTGAGAGGGGGGAGCATAAAGTGCATAAATAACAATCTGCATATTAATGCAATAATATATGACTATGTGCATAATAAATTAAAAAATAAATGTGTCCTTTTACAACACATTTCAGTTCAGTTTGTGCAGTGTCACCAGACTTAGGTCTTGTTCAACAGTCTCATCACTGTTGGATAAAAACTGTTCAAAAGTCTGGTGGTGCTGCTCCCAATACTCCTGTACCGTTTTTCTGGCCGTGGGTGCGGAAGTGACAGCCTGTGACAGCATGTGTCTATATATGATCTATACAGTAGGCCTATGTATGGTGTTGTTGACTCCAGAATTGGTCGTCCGATCAGAGCCCCATTGACTTCCTTTACTCAATAAAATTAAAGTTGAATATTTCAGAAAGTATAAAACCTGTGAATGTGAATTAGTAGAGACTAGAGACCAGGTTAACCTATCGGCAATGTGTACCAGGAATGTGGCTCTAATCTGTCCAAGTCGTCAACATTAGTTAAGGACAAACACAGACAGACAAATAACCCTCAATAGATGGCTCTAGCTAGCTTCTTGCATAATGATATCTCTGGTTCAGTTGCAAGAACCACTCACCTGTTTCAATCCCATCTAATCACAAATCTTAGATCTGAACTGGCCTTTAGAATGCATTCTAATAACTTAAACCCTGTAGTCTTGAGTTACACAGAGTGGCGCGTTTTGAGCTTGTAGATCGCTATTTTTGGTGACGGTTCACCCCTAAGCCTTCTGGGGTTAGAATGAATAATAGAATATGTTTCAGTCCCTACATACAGTAGGGCCTTTTCCTGATAAGAGTGTATCTGTGCTAAGCTTAAGACTTAACTGTGTTAAGCAGTGTCCTTTCTTGAACTATTCTCATACACTGCTGCTCATAGACAAATAAACCTAAATCTCAACCTCTTCTAATTTATTCCTCCTTCCAGTGCCAGAGTACTTGACTGGAATAAAAGACAGAAATGTGCTAGTGTTTGTATTTTATTCATGTATTTTTCAACCCAGCATTTGCCACTGGGTGTGCATATTTGGCTTCTTATGAAGAATAATTGACAAAGATACAGAAAAGTCAGCAGTAAGTAGTGCAGCTCAGCTTGTGCATTTACTGCCATCTGCTGGCCAAACAGAGGATTACATATTATGACAAATTCCCATCTGCGTGATCCTGAGATTTGTAATGGGAATTCATGCGTGTAGGCAAACTAGACGTACGTGACTGTGCATAAAAAAAGAGTATGTTTGTGTATGTGTGTGGGTAGGACACAGAGTGAATGCAAGAACACGTGTATGTGTGTGATGTGTGGTGTGTGTGCGTGAGTGAGTGTGTGGGGGGGATTAAGCTTTGTATTTGGTATCTGTGGTATTTGGTGTTGATCTCTGAGGACCAGAGCTTACTGCCCTGGATCAGATAAGAACAGTTCCCATACCCTTGTCACCAACCTACTGCCACACTGCCAGCAGGATAACCTTACAGCTGCAAAGCACCATACAGTTGTGTGTGTTCGTGTGTGTGTGCGTGCATGCATACATACGTGTGTGTGCGTGTGTGTCTGTGGGTGTGTGTGTGTGTGTGTGTGTGTGTGTGTGTGTGTGTGTGTGTGTGTGTGTGTGTGTGTGTGTGTGTGTGTGTGTGTGTGTGTGTGGGGTGGTATGAGTGTGCGTGCATGCGTGCATGCGTGTACACTTTCATGCATGCATGCGTTTGGTTAAACATACATGTGTGTCTGCTATGTCTATGCGTGTGTGTGTGTGTGTGTGTGTACATACCACGTTGTGACAAGGTGCAAAGATGTCACTGTAGAGGATAGCGCACTCTCTCTTGGCGTACGGCTGCCTGGCCAAGTCTCCTTCACACGGTCGCTTAACTACATAATCACTCTCACACTGACACACACACACACACACACACACACACACACACACACACACACACACACACACACCAAGGAGGTGATAAAGTGTCTGATTACTCTTAAATATCACCACTCCGGGGAGATGGACACAAAATTGGGAGAGCGAGCGCAGGAGGGTGAGTGAGAGAGACTTTGAAGGAGTGAGAGAAGAAAGAGAGAGATACCTGGGAGAGGCTAAAGGCTCATTCATACTCTGAGGTGAAGTGAGTAGCTCCTCACCTTTTTAGGTGAAGAGGTGATGAGGTGATGTCGGAGTAAGTAAAAGCGGGGAGATGTGTCAGGGTTTGCAGTGAAGCGCTCTTCACCGCGGCTAATGACATAAACACGTAATGTTGTCGTTTTCTGACTTTAGAAAACTACAATGTGGTGAATTGATCTTCACCTTCTCTGGAGTATGAATGAGCCTTTAGAAGTAAAAAAAAATCACACCCGTGTGAACTGAGCGGTGGTTTACCCACCAACCCCCCCCCCCCTCCCCCCTTCCCCCCTGTGTGTGTGTGTGTGTGTGTGTGTGTGTGTGTGTGTGTGTGTGTGTGTGCGTGTGTGTGTGTGTGTGTGTGCCTGGTCTGGCCTGGCCTGAAAACAGCGCCCCTCCCTTAACATGTGTGGTCAGAAAAGGTACTACACCGCTTGAGGCTACATACGGACGCACCCACCCACATACATACACACAGGCTTGAGGCTACATACGGACCCACATACATACACACAGGCTTGAGGCTACATACGGACCCACATACATACACACACGGCCACGCTATGGAGACGGTGTGACCACCGCTCAAAAAAAGAGCTTCACTTTGAGTGAAACTTTGAGCAAGAGCAAACGGGCTTGAAAGAGTACTCTACTTCCTGGATTGTCTCCAACATTGGTGGCAATAGAGCAGGGGCACTAGTGTTTCAGACGATAGCATGAAGACGAAGCAGACGAAGCATGCGCAGTAGGGTTTCAAATAGTAGACGCACGGTACGCGCAGTAGCGTTTTAAATGCGGCAGTGTAGCGATCCCAGATTTGAACAGAAGGGGACGGCAGCAGTTTGCATGTTCTCCCCGTGTCTCCTAGGGTTGATACCCTCACAAAAACATGCAGTAATCCTGGTCTCAATAATGCCTCCCCCTGGCCAGCCGGGGCGCTTGATGGAGGGGAAAGGAACTGGTTGGAATAACGTGTTCCTTCCACGTGCTACGTCCTTCCCAGGGAAATCCCCCCTGTCAGGTGAAAAGAAACAACTTGGACTACTCATGCATTGAAGGAAGCATGAGGTCAGTCCGTTGTCTCTCCAGGCGCGGCAGAGGGAGAGCAGAGCCCTGGATTACATAGGCAATTGGCACTGAGTGAAAATGGGTTGCAAAATCGTGGGATAAAAATTAAATTTAAAAAAAGAAGGGGACGGCAGCACAGGTACACATGGAATCACTAGCTGTTTATTTTTTCACCTGACAGTGAGGAGTTTCACTGGCAGGGTGTAACACGTGTGGAGGATTATGCCATCCTTCCCTGTTCCCCTCTCTGCCAAACAGAGCATGTGAGCGGAGCGTACCAGAGCAAAGAATATTGAATGGAGTGCGCATACAATATTTATTTTTGACATTTCACTAGAAGATAAGCCCCTTGAGTTGCAGCAACTCGTTTTCGAGGGGGTCCTCAATATGAACAGGTTGAAGCACTTGAGAATTCTCATTGGATCATATGAACAAACTGATATTATATATGAATGCTTTTATAAATCCCACATTGGGATTTGTTAGATTGTTGATAAAGGAGGCCCTTTGACTGAGAACGAAACAGAGATGGAAAGAAAGAATAGGGGCCTGATACGTCAGTCAGGATATTGGTACAAAGATGTCCCATAGGGTTTTCTAAATCTCACCAGTACAATCCACTATTATGCTGTTGTTACAAATGTGTTGTTTTTAATGTGCAAATAAACAATAAACCAGGGGTCTTCAAGAGGGGGTCCGTGACCCCTAGGGGGTCCTCAGAGTTACTACTGGGGGTCCTCCAAGTCTTTGTGTGATTTATATTAACCACTTGAACCCTAACGTCCATATTCTGAGAACTTTAGCCAAAAATAGCAGATCTATCTTGTAGATCAGCTATTTTCGGCAAAGAGGTTTGGTGTAGAAGGGAAAAAGAGCAGACTAAGTACAGAGTGAAAGGTCAATGTGAAAGGTTAATTAAAGGTATATTCAGTGATTGTATTTCATTCAAATAAAAATATAATTGGTACATTTTCCATTCATTCTCCTCACTAGAATGTGTGCTGACCATAAAAGGACTTCCACCATGGCCCGTGTTGCGAGCATAGCTAGATTTGGTTTTCAGAGGTGGCCAGCCAGTCCTCGACCAATCAGGGTAGAGTATGGCCGTAGTTATGTTATGATGTTTAGTTATGATGGTCAAAATAAAAGTTTTGAGAACCACAGTCGCTCTGAATTAAGAACGTCTGCTAAATGCCTAGACTGTAAACTACTGAACTCATAAAATGCCACAGTCTGGTAGTAAATCAGTATCATACATATCCTGAAGCTGGAGACGTAGGCCTACCGATATTCAGTGATTGGGTCTAATGATCAAAACGAGAACATTATAATGGTGTAGAAAATCTATAAAAAACTAAACATTTCCACGCTGTGACAAGATGACCCCCGGCCACTTTCATTATCACTGAATACACCTTTAAGTAGTGATGGTTGAAGTTGACATGAATCCAAAATACACTGATGATTGTGCTGCCAAACAATGAAATATGGAATCTATGAAAAGGTTGTGGCGGTCCCCGCTTCATCTCTTTCTCAACTAAGGGGTCCTTGGCCTGAAAACGTTGAAGACCCCTGCAATAAACAATACAAATGTCACGCTGAGTTGATCACAGGTCAGTTGTACCTGTCCCAGCGCCCAGCTGTCTCCGAAGCTCTGTGCGTTGTTGACCTCCATGTGACTGGAGGTGGTCATGTCATTCACTGTCACCGTGTCAAAGTTCCCACACAACCCTCTGAGCAGGCCCTGGATGCAACGGCAAAAAGGATGCTTAAAATGTATCATACAAAACCTTCAAGCAACTTCATATATTTATAGGCCTGTCACTAGGGCTGTCACGATATGACATTTTACATGACGATTAATTGTCACTCAAATAATTGGCGATTAACGATTTAATTGTGTATTTGTCGTTGATAATTACATTTCTGTTTGGCTTTTAGGCTTTGAAGTTGCATATGGTAGATATGACACATAACCTAAATATACAAATACATTACTGACATATTTGACAACTTACTACTTAAAAAATAACATTGATAGTGGAAATAGCCGATCTACAAGCTCACAACGCGTCGTGATGCGACGCGTTGTGAGCTTGTAGATCTGCTATTTCCACTATTTCGGACATTTTTCAACATTCACGATTATGACAATTATGACAAAATAATTGCGATAATGTCAAATAATCACGATTAGACGATTATGTAATAACAGCCCTACCTGTCACAATTATTACATAATCGCCTAATCGCAATTATTTGAGATCCTGATGGTTCTAATCATTTGAAAAATGTTAGACATTTTCAAAAATAGTGAAAATATCTACAAGCTCGTGTCAATGTGACATTGGATGACTATATATATTTTTTTCAAATTTTCTTTTCATTTTATTGTTTTTATAAAGTTATTAGTCATATCTGCCCTTTTGTTTACGAGGCCTAAAAGCCAAACAGAAATGTACATTTTAGTCATAATGTTTAATGTTCCATGACAGAAACACGATTAAATCGTAAATCTCAATTATTAGAGCGTCATTTAATCGTCAAATACAATAAAGATGTCATCATTGTACAGCCCTAATAATATATGGTTCTTTTCAGTGCGGGTTGTACAAATGTGTCTCAGTCCATAAAGACCTTCCACTGCGGTCCAGCTCTGATGTGAACGGTGGTCTTGCGGTCCCAGAGGATGGTGAGGTCCTGGCCGGCGAAGTGGACCACGGTGTAGTAGCCTGCGTTCCACAGCTCAAACTCCGACCCCCGACCCACAACGGTGGACGGGCTCTGAGTTCAGGACAAATACAGGACAAGCATGGCTTACACATTTGTAAATAAAATAAAACTAATCCAGAGATGTATGCGGTGGTGGAATAAGTACTCACATTCTTTACTTAAAGGACAACTCCGCCCTAAATCACTTCTAGGCTAATTTTCCTACTTATATTGATCCAAAATGACAGTCCATGGGGTCTATTAGGCAGAAATGCCCCTGTTGTCCAGTTTCTCCAGCAGAACCCATCAGCTCTCATATCATAGAGTGGATCACTTTTACACTATTTGTTGTGGTCAAAAGTGATTTTATTTTTTCATGAATGTGGTACTAGTTATCATTACAAACACATCCATGTCATCGTTGTCCCACACAAGCCATCACACTCTGCTAAACAGATGTTCATGAAAAAATAAATCACTTTTGACCGCAACAAATAGTGTAAAAATGATAGGCTTATATGCTCCACTCTATGCTATGAGAGCTGCTGGGAGAAACTGGACAACAGGAGCATTTCTGCCTAATAGACCCCATGGACAGTCATTTGGGATAAATATAAGTAGGAAAATGAGCCTAGAAGTGATTTAGGGCGGAGTTGTCCTTTAAGTAAAAGTATCAATACTGCAATACAGAAATACTCTGTTATAAAGTAAAAGTACGGAATTCAAAATGTACTTGAATAAAAGTAAGCATCAAAATATACTTAAAGCACGAAAAGTAAAAGTACAAAATGTTTGAAAATAGTAGATCTACAAGCTCACACTGAGTCGCATTGCGATGTGTTGTGAGCTTGTAGATCAGCTATTTTCAAATAGCCATGGTATAAAATAGAGCTAAAGTGGTTAATGTATGTTTTAGAAAATAATTTATATCTGTAAAGTAACTAGTAGCTAAAGTTTTCAAATAAATGTAGTGGAGTAAAAGTACAACATGTGCATCCGAGATGCAGTGGAGTAGAAGTAAAAGTATTGGAAATTGGAAATACTCAAGTAAAGTACAAATACCTCAAAAGTGTACTTAATTACATTACTTAAGTAAATGTACTTCGTTACTTTACACCACTGCATGTATGTTTGGTATTGCTACTGTTATGTGCTTGTCTGCGTGCACATGTGTGTGAATACATACAGTACAAGTGTGTATGATTTGTTTGTGAATGCATGCTGTATGTGGTATTAATGTGTGTCGTTTTCAGTGTGCACACAGTACAATCCAGAGTGTTAACTGAACTGTGTTTGTCATTGAACTGTGCAGTCATGGTACATACAGGGTTGCCAGAGTTGTCTGTGAAGTAGATCTTGGTCAGTCCCACATGGACGACCAGTATTTTCATACAGACAATGCCACTTTCATAGCAGTCCTTGTTTTGGGCCACAACGGACACCTCGGCCTCTCCTACGCTCTGGAGACAAACAGGACAAACAAATAGGAATGATCACAATTACTGTACATGGTTATTGGATGTGTAATCATAGAATGTGTCTCTATAATCATAGAATATGTTCTCTTTCCCAGTGTCTCTTCTTTCCACTCTAGACCACTAGTTCTCAAAGTGGGGTCTGTGTACTCCTAGGGGTCTTTCGGGGGTTTCCAAATGTATTCATCATATTACATTTTTCGTAAATAACTTATGGGAGTCCCTGCTACAAAACATTTTCAAATGGGTATCCAAGACCAAATACATATCAATTTGGGTGTCCATGACAATAAAATGTTTGAGAACCATTGCTCTCTAGACTAGATAGATAGATAGATACCTTTATTATCCCAAGGGGGAAATTTAGTTGTCCAGTTGTAGCACAGCAGTATACAGTTATTTACAAAGTTACAGAGAAGTAGGAAAAAATAGATAAGAGTAAAAACAAGAGCAGTACAGTACCAAAAAAGAGAAGGTGCATCAAATAGAGGGGGCGAATTAAATATAAGTATATATACATAAAGTGTCTTACAAAAAGAGACCAAAGCAGTCAATGCTAGTTAGTGCAACAAGTATCTCACTGTCATTGTTAAACAAGACACATACTCAGAAACTACCAACACAACCTAATAGTGCAATGTCGAAAAACAGTGCGAAAAAAACAGAAAACTAGGCAGCGTGTCACCGCAAGACGCACATGAGCACTCTCCCTGGAAGGTCCTTAGAGGTCAAAGTCAATACAGCAATAGTTCCAACTTAATAGTGCAAAGTAAAAAAAACAGTGCGAAAAAAACAAAAACAATAACAGCTCAGAGAAGAAGAAACTAGGAAGCATGTCACCGCAAGACGCACATGAGCACTTTCCCTGGAAGGTCCTTAGAGGTCAAAGTCAATACAGCAATAGTTCCGTCAGTCTAAGTTAGGAAGGAAGTCCTTTTCATTCGTCCGTTATGTGTCTCGTTGTACAGCTTAAGGGCAGCCGGTACAAAAGATTTAGACTGATCACAGCACTATTTTAGTGTTACTAACATTATACAGTAGCATCCCTGTTAAGCTGGCAGTGGTTCAGGAGGTGGGGTGGCCGTCTGGGAATTGCACGGTTCTCGGTTTGATCTCCCCTCCTCCATGCGTTATAAGCGTCCTTGAGCAACACACAATGAACCCCTAACTGCTCCAGACAGGCCTTGCATGGCTGCCTCCTCTGTCACTGTGTGACTTGGTCAATGTAATACATACATTGTAAAGCACTTTGGGAAAAGGTCAGACAAAAGCAGACCATTAGCTTATACCATAATGCAAGTGGTTTGCCAGTTCCACACAAGGGATACGTTACATACTGTGTAGAAAACGACAACAGAGAGCCATAGGTGGACGGATGCGAACTTGGAACCCGATTCCAGTTCAGTTCAATGCTGTCAGTGTGGTCGAGGGAAAGGTGACAAGAAGAGGAAGCAACTCTAGGCTATTAAAGACACGGCCCCGACCAGCCTCTTGGTTGTCCCGGGGTCCACGCCGTGGCCGGTCGGTCCGTTCTGTTTGAATTGGAATGCCTGTTCTGCTAATTCTAATTCTATATCCCTGGGAGCGCAGGAGCCCTGGGGTTTGTGGCGAACAGTGCTGTCTTTGTGTCGCTACAGCTTTGCACAACGTCCGCTTGCATTACGTTGGCGCGCGCACGTGGACACACACACACACACACACACACACACACACACACATACACATACACACACTCTTAGATTCCCTCTCTCGCACTCGCGCGTGCATGCTTGCGCACACACGAGCGCGCACACACACCTCAATCTGCTCTAATTAAAAGCCACTTTCTCTTCCAAGATTAGAAAACGAGCTCCTTGGATCTGCTTTCCCAGATCCCAATCAGTTCTTGGCCAGGAAATGTCCAGGATGCTCCTCCTTTGCCCTTAAAACACATACCACCTCACTCCCACTCACGTACACTTCCCTGACACACACACACACACCATCTGCCCTCTATTGTGACTGCACTTCATTCCATCCCGTTAAACAAGAATCGATTTTCCTGTGCAACACGCCAAACACATCTACGCTCTGGAGCCCAGGAACCCAGACACAGATGGAGAGATAAACACACGCGCACGCACACGTGCGCACACACACACACACACACACACACACACACACACACACACACACACACACACACACATACACACATACACACACACACACACACACGCACACAGAACACACACACGTGCACATACACACCACATTCCTCACTCACTTTGAGCAGGTAGACCTGGCAGTCAGAGTAGTAGTCATATTCCAGGCCATCAAAGGTATGGTAGTGTCTGTCACTGTACACCGTGCACACCGCCGGACAAGGCGAGTAGCTGCAGTTGAAGAAGCCATGGTGACACACGCTGTGGACACGGAGAAGGTGGACAGACGTGAGAAGAAGACACATAAAGTAGCATAGACTGGGACAGTTCAATTGAGAATTACAAAGGAAGTACTAAGACGTTATATCATGAATGACCACATCAACGATATACTGTTCTAACAGTGCTGCAGTGTTGGGAAAGTTCACTTTAAAAATGAACTAGTTCAAGTTCAAGTTCAAAACTTCTAAAATGAACTAGTTCATAATTCTATATTTTGAACTAAAGTTCATGGTTCCCCAAAATGAACTAACTTAGTTCTTTTTCGTTCTTTTTTAACCATAATATTTGTATACTTTTGGCTATTAAAAAAAAAAAAAACGTTGCTGCATGCTATTATTTGTCAAAATTATTGACACAGCCCATATAGAACCACACACAGCAATAATTTCATCCAACTTAACATTGAGGTGCCCACAATATTTAGGTGCCCAGTGCCCAGTCTTCCTGCACCTTTATTGTGAAGGGCTAAAGGCAGAAGTTTCTAAACCTCGCGCACAGCATGTTTCCGCATTGGTTAAAATAGCTGATCTACAAGCTCACGTTGTCTCGTGGATGCGACGCGTTGTGAGCTTGCAGATCAGCTATTTTCGCCGTGCAACACACATGACAAAGTATAGTCAGGCTTTACTTGCGAGACGTAACGAGGAGGAGATTCACAGTGCAGCTGCAGACAGCACCGCATATCAACGTTCACGAGGAGCTGCGTGCAGTGCGTACTATTGGAGCATGTGAATGAAAAGAGAGACGAGAGGACAGGACAGACGACCGCACAGAGGCGCGGACCGCCGCATGAACGGCCGACGAACGCCGACGAACACCGTTCACGGGCGTCAGAATGATCGCGTTCGACAATTCGTTCATCAAGCAAAAACAAAGGACATTCAGTTCACGTTCGCCCAAAATATGAACGTGTTCATGAACGATCGTTCTTTGAACGCGTTCGGGTACAACACTGCAGTGCTGGAGGGAAATGGTTTGAAATCAAAAGCACAATCTTCAATATGCATATCGTCATTGTCGGGTGAAAACCTTGTATGTCCAAAACCGTTGGTTTTGCATTTATCATTTTAAAAATTATTTAAAGCTATACTGTGTAAGTTGCTCAACTAGTGGTCAGTAGCGTCTGCGTCTTTCGGCCGTTTTTCGCCGCGGACCGGGCCTCACACCCCCGCGTCACCCCCGCGTCTGCCTCCACCTCGCCGAGATCTATCTTTGGAGGGGTCCCTGGTTCCTGTGCGTTCAGGCATTCCGGAGAAACGGAGTGTTTCACCCGAGTATAGATAGAGACACACGGGCGCCTACAAATATGGCCGCCCTATTGTGATAGCTAGCGACCCCACTTCAAGATGCGCTGTGATTGGCCGGCAGTGTACCCTCGCTGTGATTGGCCGGTAGTGTATGATGACGTCATTTTGCCGGGAAATCCCGCCCCTGTCACTGCTAGAAGAAAATATATAAAGAGAAGGCTTCAGAAGCTGAAAATAACGGAGTGGGTGTTCTAAAACTTTAGCGATTTAAGAGTTAGGACACTTTTAAGATTTGTTTTATAAAAAAGTTACATGGTATAACTTTAAACTAGTGAAAACAGCCGATCCACAAGCACACAACGCCTCGCACCGCGAGGCGTTGTGTGCTTGTAGATCTGCTGTTTTCACTACTTTTGTGCGACGGCCTTGTATGATGAAGCAGGGCTTTAATTTGCGAAAGAACGTACAAATTTGAAACTTGGAGATAAGAGGTTTCCACCCGACAACAACAATATACTGGTAGATTTGATGATGAAATAAGGATTTATTTATATTTTTTATCAGCAAATTAATGATAGTTTTTGTAGAATGTAATATGCTGCATTGCTTGTTGCTGGTGTTTTTTATCTATATTGTATGTACTACTGAGGGGTCGCACTGAATGTTGTTGTGCAATGACAAACGAAGGCTATTCTATTTTTATTCTATTCCATTCTATTTTCTAATATTATCAAATGTCTTTTACCTTATGTTGTTGTTAGGCTATAATAATGAATCGTGGATAATGTTAATTTAAACACATCTACTGTATCATAGTGAAGACCACAAGGTATATAATGGATGCATGACAGATCATAGTACAAGATGAGGGCTATACCATCTGTAACATGGGGTCTCCACTGTCTCCCCAGACAGATCATAGTAAAAGATGAGGGCTATACCATCTGTAACATGGGGTCTCCACAGTCTCCCCAGGTAGATACTCCAGGCCCATCCAGGCACAGGGGCAGTTCTCTGGATAGTAGCATTCCCCGCGGTGCAGCACCAAGCTATGTGGGCCAAACACAGTGCTCGTAAATGTATCAATACTGCAATGTAGAGATACTCTGTCAAAAGTACATGTCCGGAATTCAAAATGTACTTCTGTAAAATTACAAAAGTATCTGCATCAAAATATACTACCAAAAGTAAAGTACGAATGCCTCAAAATGTACTTAAAGGACAACTCAGCCCTAAATAACATCTATGCTTATTTTCCTACTTACTGTATATTTATCCCAAAAGACTGTCCATGGGGTCTATTAGGCAGAAATGATAGTGTTGTCCAGTTTCCCCAGTAGAACCCAGCAGCCCTCATAGTTTAGGGTGGAGCCCATAAGCCTATCGCTTTTAAACTATGACTTGGTTGTCCAACACGAGCCGCCACAGTCTTGTAAATCATGTTTTGGGGTGAGCATTCAGCACAACTGCCAATCAAAGTGACTGTGCTGGCCAATCGCAGCGTGTCTTTTTCGGGACTTGGCAAAAACACAGAACAGCCTAACATCTGTTTAGCAGACTACGGCGGCTTGTGTGGGACAACCAAGGCATGGATGTGTTTGTAATGACAACTAGTAACATGTTCATGAAAAAAAAAAAAATTTTTCACCACAAAAAATATCATGAAAGCGATAGGCTTATGGGATCCACTCTAAGCTTCTGCTGGGGAAACTGGACAACAGGGACATTTCTGCCTAATGGACTCAATGGACAGTCATTTGGGATCAATGTGTAGGAAAATGAGCCTAGACGTTATTTAGGGCAGAGTTGTCCTTTAAGTACAGTACTTGAATAAATGTACTTAGTTACTTTCCACCACTGACGAAACACATCTCACATAAACAGGAACACACAATTCTGACAAGCAGCTCTCTCACTGAACACTATGAAGACCGTCAGGACTCAGCCTCACACAATGTCAAACGCACAGCGAACGCATTCAAAGTCATAAAAGTAGTACGGCCGCCTACAAAGTCATTAAGTTGACGATGTGAAATGTAGTTACAGTGTCCAGTGGAAAAGGGTTTATTTTTAGCAGCGGCGAGTCCTTGCATTTACCCTGGAGTACAGACGCAGCCGGAGATACAGGGCGTGTTGGGAGGACAGGTGAGGTTCAACATCAGGTTCCGGCAGGTGGGCTCGCAGGCCACGCCCCCTGTGCGCTCCGTGCAGCTGTGGTACACCTTCCCCTCAGGACACTCCCCCGTTTCCACCATCTCCGGCTCTGAAACGCACAGACACGCATATACATACACGCACAGGCACAAACATGCATGCACACAAACTCAACGATTAACACGCGTGAAAACTCGTAAGCACGGTGACACACAGACACACAGATACACAGACACACAGACACACACACACACACACACACACACACACACACACACACACACACATACACACACACACACGCACACACACACACACACACACACACACACACACAAACAAACACAGTACACACACACACACACACACACTGTAGTGTACACACACAGTACACACACACTGTACACACATAGGGAACCAGCCCCCCTCCCTCTAGCCCCCATAAGCATCTTGGGAAAGCAGCTCCGACTTCAGACATATAAAGCTCTTGGGTTCAGCAGACGGGAGCACGGCCTGAAACGGCACTTTGTTGTCGGCGCGATGGCGAGGGAGGAGAGTTCGGGAGCAGGAGGAGAGGAAGGGGGCGGGTGGGGGTGGCTTTACCTCTTTCCTCTTGCACACACTCCAACTTCCCATTTCGGCACAGGCTGATGGAGGTTTGGAGAGACAGAGTGGATGGAGGTGGGGGGGTTAGAGAGAGAGAGAGAGAGAGAGAGAGAGAGAGAGAGAGAGAGAGAGAGAGAGAGAGAGAGAGAGAGAGAGAGAGAGAGAGAGAGAGAGTGGGGTCAGTGGTGGTGGGGAGGTTTAGAGAGAGAGAGAGAGAGAGAGAGAGTGAGAGTGGGATTAGAGAGGGCAAAGTCATCAAGGACAAGGCTAGGTTTAAGGGCTACTCGTTTCTCATCTCATCCGAGTGAAGATCGTCATTCAAGCCCTTTTATGGTGTCCTCAAAGTGACAGAGTGACAGTGCAGTAGTGGTGTGTTGTAAACTGTGTGTGTAATGGCGAGAGGCAGCAGAGTTTTAGTGCTCTCTCTCTCCCTGGAGTTCAGGTTGTCCCAAAAATACCTATGGGTGAAAATGCTTTGAATAGAACAAAATATATCTAAAATACATTTAAAGTGTAATCGCCTTTCCAGGGTCTTACTACATTTTTAGTATTTTTTAATTGTATTTTGAAACATACTTTCATACTCTCAGTATAGGACACGGTACTGAGTGAGTACTGACACTGTGAGTAACAGGTAGCAGAGTTACAATAATCGTGGTAATTAGTAACAGAGTAATGACGATGACTCACCAGGGTCCAGCAGCACTGAAGGTGACCTCTTCTGGCTGGGAGACACCACCCATGGAATAGCAGTGACACTGAGACCTGAACCACACACACAAGGCATCGAATTGAATTGAAAGATTTGGACATGGAATTGGTCTGTATAATTATGTTTTTCTCCCACACTATCTGAAATTGTACATGGGCAAAAAGCATTGGTATTCGGCAGGGACTGCCGAAGCAGATTTTTACATTTTCCAAAATGTAAACTGTTTAATAGCATTCTTGGTAAGTCTGATTCTGAACTTGGTCTATCCCCAGACTAGTCAGTATGTTTTAGCGCCCCCCATAGCTGGAATGAGTTACAATGCACTTTAAAACTTGAATCAATGTTTTCATTGGGACAATTTAAAAACTTTAAAAAAGCTTTTTTATTATTGTACTTATTATATTCTTTGCTTGTATTTACAAATCATACCCTGTCTTATCTTGCTGTTCTTATCTTGTTGTTATTGTTGTTGTTTGTAATCTCTGCATCGTTGAAAATGAGGGCTTGCCCTCAATTGTATCCCCAAGAAATTAAATAAAGGTTGAATGAATGAATGAATGAATGAATGAATGAGTAGCATTACACAGAAACAATGATATAGCATTGAAATAAACATGACTGTACAAGCCGTGGCAAGATGAAGAAACTCAAGCCTCCAAGCGATAATGGGCAACATTACTGATGAGTTGAAAAAGTGTCCTGGACGAAGTTGGACGCAAACGGGCTACGCACATCCCTGGGTATGGACTAAATGTAATTCATTTCATATTTAATGGAAAACTGAAAATAAATATTGATGCTTCATCATGCAGTAGGAATTCCAGCCAATGAAATCAAGTCCAAGTACAAAATATAGATTTTAAAATAGTCCCACCTCCCGCTAATGGCTGCAAGATAGGTTGGTAGTGCATTGCTGGCAGTCATTTACCAAAAACATTATTTCCCTTTACCGGAAATACCTTGGTTCAAGTCCAAGTGAAAATAATGTATACCTATATATATATCAAATACCGGTGTTATACAGTATGTGTCAACTCTCTTTCCAAAAAGCATTTCTCTTCGATTGCTTTCCAACTATGGACAGCAATATTATGAATGTTTCCTTTCCACAATGGAAATCAATGGCGTTGGTCCTTGCAACCCTGAGGGTAAGAAAAGAAGACTTACCCTGAAGGTAAGTCCTGCCTTGAATCAAGGCAGCTATTCAGTTTAACCACTTCAACCCTATTTTAAACCTTGGCTATTTTTAACAACACAAATCTTCTGTTCTGGTGTTCCGTAGCACAAAATATTTTCAGATGGGACCCATGGCCAAATACATTTGGGGGTCCTTGACATTAAATGTTCAAGAAACCCTGCTGTACAGTTTATTTGACCAACATTAATATCGTCGTTGTCGGGTGGAAACCTTGTATGTCCAAAACCTTCCTTTTTTGTTGGACACTGCTCCTACAAATTTTGCCCTGAAATCACGCAAATCGGTACACACTTGCTCTACACTCATGTCATCAACAGGGATCTGTCCCATTTAGCACCACCTTCAGGCTGATTTTTTCAAACACATTTTTGGACACTGCTCCTACCGATTTTGCCCTAAAATCACGCAAATCAGTACACAGTATGTCTACACTCATCTCATCAACATGGATCTGTCCCATATAGCGCCACCATCAGGCCGATTTTTCCAAACACATTTTTGGACACTGCTCCTACACATTTTGGCCTAAAATCACGCTGAGACCTGACGGTCGCTTATCTCCCGATTAGGGAGTCTTACTGGTGATGCAAGGCGTGTGCTTGTAGATCGTCTGTTTTCACTACTTTTGTATGATGTAATTTACCCCCCAAAAGAACATACAAATGTGAAACTTGGACTGGAGATGTGAAGTTTCTGCCTGACAGTGATGATATGTTGATGTATGGTTGGGAATGGGAATGTCTTACAGCTGCACGCAGCGCTGGCGTACGTCATCGTAGTAAGCGCCCTGCGAGCAGCCACACCCTTCAGCACAGTCGTCTTCATCGCAGGTCTCTGAGCTGGAGAGAGCACGGCAGGACCGACCGCAGGACGAGATGCACGAGTGATACAGCATGCCTCCCAGACACACCACCCCTGTACACACATGCACACGCACACGCACACGCACACACACACACAGACACACACACACACACACACACACACACACACACACACACACACACACACACACACACACACACACACACACACACACTTTACCTGTAAAGTAAACTTTAGCAGGCCCACAGCCAGAACATGTATATACACACATATCGTATGCACACGCAGCACGTGCATAGATCCACAAAGAAACACGCAGACAAAGACAAACACACTCTTTGCAATGGGTTCTCCTTATCCCCAACAACTTGCAGCCATTGAGTTGTATTGTTAAAGGTCTTATGATATAAAAAAGTGAAGCGGTGAATTTTTATTCTATGTGTACTAGAGCTTTGAAATCAGTGTTCCAGATCTATACATTCTGTGTTCTAGATCTATACTTTCTATGTGCTTTAGTTCTATACTTTTATGAATTCTGAATGAATGAATAGTTTTGTCTGCAGGGCCAAATTGTCATGTGAAGCTTGACCAATCCTCAATTCTACATGTACGGGACAGACATTCTTACTCCTTGAGAATCTATGGGAATTTTGAATAATTAGGCTCAGAAAGGTGAGTTCATTAGTCTCTGGACGTATGCATCATCATCCAGGGGAGGGTGTGGTTGTAGGGGAGGGTGTATCACCTTTGATGTTACTTTACATTGTGTTTGCATCGGTCCAATGCACCATTTACCATTCACCACTTTGGTTGTTGCGTTCACCCTCCCCTACAACCACACCCTCCCCTGGATGATGATGCGTACACCGTACATCCAGAGGCAAAGGCACTTTTCTGAGCCCAGTAATTCAAAAAACAACAGATATCAGAAAAACCACTGAATGTTGAAAGTTCTGTTTTTTTGTTGAAAGTTCTGTTTTTTTGTTGTTGTTGGTGTAATTGAGGTCAGGAAGACTCAAAATAAATAATAATGAAATTTGATGCCATAAGACCTTTAAGCTTTGTATAGATCGGCTCTTGTTGGCAAGACAATGACAACTAGTGAGTGACAAGAGTATAAATCAAGTTCTGTGAAGGAGGCATCAGACACTCACCGCACTCAGAGACGTGCGTCCTGAAGTTGACGTCCACGCCATGCTTGGAGCAGAGGTAGGCGTAGTGGGAGAGCGCCGTGCACAGGCAGCTGTTCCCGCAGCGGCAGGCCTGGTTGCGGCATTGCTGTTGGTAGACAGAGGGACTGACGTAGCCGTGGCACGGCTCAAACACACTGCCCAGCATCACCTCACACAGAGATGCATAGAACACTGCCACATACACAGGTGGACATACACACACAAGAGCACATGCACATGCACACACACACACACGCACAGACACACGCACGCACACACACACACACAGGGGCGTCAATTGGGTATGGCAGGGGTATGCAGCTGCCATACCCTGGGTGGGGTATCTGCGCTGGTTATTATGTTGTTAAATTACAGTAAAATAACTACAAATGCAAAATTTAACAAAATGGTCACTTTAACAAGGTATTATAATTATATTCTCCACACGTGTATTCTCCCCAGCTTGACAAAATGGTATATTCCCAGGTTCCGCAGGTCAGCTGCACAGGTGCAATGGATTATTGTTAATTGTGGCACATTTACTAACATGCTAAGTTTAGCTGCACTTGAACAACCGTTCCAGGCTGCCATATCCAGCCCAAGACACCGTAGAAACCTGTGTAAAAAACTGACAAAACTCGTTTTTTTCAGCGCTGCGAGGCGTTGTGAGCATGTAGATTGTGAGCATGTAGATCGGCTATTTTCACAATGGAACTGTGTCATACAAAATGTAATGCCTCTTTTCCATGAGGACTCCCATCTTTGCCATACCCTAGCTTTTGCTGAACTGACGCCACTGCACACACACACACACACACACACACACACACACACACACACGTGGTCAAACATGTCCCACATGTCATGTCCCACAGGAGTGTTAATGTGAACTCATAAATGTATTTACATTGTGATCTCAGCAGAACCCCTCCCTCCAGTGCGCCATACACGCTGAAGGTCAGGATGTACAGAGTGGTGCATTGGGCAGATGGTTGTCTCTCTCATGCAATTAATCGTACATGAACTACTTGCCATGCAAGTCTGGAACAAAGCAAGTTGGGAATACACGGTGCCAATTATGCAATACTCCTGTTATGTGATGTACTCGCAGCTCCACGCGCATTGCATGCTTAGTGCATTTAGCTTGATCACGTTCCATTGATCACGTTTGCACTCATAATTGCCAAGCGCCACAAATGAAGCAGAGCTCGGCCAATCAGTTAAGTAGACGGGCCAGTTTGGCCAGTCAGGGACTTCTGCTGGCTAAGCATCACAAACGTAACGCGAATCTTCACAAATCCAGAATTGGTGAGTCCTCCGCAGACACGCAGTCAGACAGATACAGATATCAGTGGTTTTTAATAATAATAGATAGATAGAATATGATATGTTCTAAACCCTGACATCATCGATAGAGTGAATCCTCTTTGTCTTTAACCTTATCAGCCAAGTTTTCAAAAAAATTGTAAAATTGTGAAAATATGTTTTTTTGGGGGAAACAAATTAGCTGATATGGTTGAAAACGGTGTTCCTTTGAAATGAAGGAAGGGTAAAAAGTGAGGCAAAGCCTTACAGTTGTGTTGGTTCATCTCACACGGGTCTATATTGGGCAGATTGACGGGAGCCACGCAAGCAGACGACACCTTCCAGGCGTTGGCATGGAGCTGAGGTGTGCCCTCGATCATACCAGCTGGAGAGCTACCCAAAACACAGACACACAAACACATAATATATCCCAACAATACCAATTTTGAATGTTGAAATAATGTCATTTAATTTAAATCAAATTCAAAAGCATCAAAAGTGGCAGATCTGCAGGCTCAAAACACTGTGTTTTCAGGCTGTTGAAGCTTTTGTGTGACGCTTTTAGACTTGGCAAGTAGCAATGTTCTGGCCCCCAAACTGTGGAATAAACTGCCTGTCGCACTTACAGTATACAGACTCACTCTCTAGCTTCCGCCGTGGACTGAAGACTCACCTCTTCAGACTCCGCCTAAACCCATAGCACTTACTGTAACACTCCCCTTCCCTCAATGACCATACATGAAGCTGGATAGCTTCATGTATATTTTTTTAATTATTATTTTTCTTTTTACTGAGGTGCGTGGTCTTCCTATGTTATTGTTTTTCTAGATTGATATTCCTATGCATTTGTTATATTGTTGTTGATGTACTGACATATTATCTTGCTTATTATATTGATGTACCTGCTTATTGTAAGTCGCTTTGGATTAAAAGCATCTTCTAAATGCCTAAATTGTAAATTGCTGCAGCATGACCAAGCAGGGCATCAATCCACAAAAAAAAAGAAAAGAGAAAATCCAGGGAAGAAGTGCTTGCTTACAGGAAGTCATCCCGCAGGTTGCCGTTGAAGGTTCCACACAGGCCCAGTGTGGAGCCGTGCCAGAGGCTGTCCAGATGCAGATAGAGACGTCCCCCGCGGCCGTCGTACTGCAGCCGCAGCCCGATGCCCGCTGCCTTCAGCTGTGTGACTACAGACGTCAGCTTTCTCACCTCCACAGCATCTATTGCGACGCGCGCAAGCAACAAAGCACAGATGGTCAGTGTACATTCAGTCTTTTTTGCTGCCTCCGTTCTGAAGAAAAGCAATTTGAAAAGCTTTCTTGTACTCGGTGATGTCGAACGGTTTTCAAAGTAGTGAGTCCCGGGAGGCCGGGACCCATGGGTGGTCATTTAAGTGGATCCCTGGGAAAATACATTTTGTCCTCAAAAAGGGATATAATTATAGTTATTTGTATATGTTGAACTGATCTGAAAATTGTATAATAAATTATAATAAAAATTGCCAAAATTGAAAAATATACAAATGTAAATTTTAAAGGCAAATAAACAGAACATAAAGTACACACACACACGCGCACACACACGCACGCACGCACGCACGCACGCACGCACGCACGCACGGATTCTGGACATTTACTTTCTATATTGCAGTATTGAAACTTTTACTTAAGCAGTACGGCAGGGGTGTCAATTGGGTATGGCAGGGGTATGCAGCTGCCATACCCTGGGTCCAGGGGGGAAAATAAAAGTTACCTTTAAATATAAATCCATGAATGTCTCTTTGTCTATCTGTATTATGTTGTTAAATTACAGTAAAATAACTACAACATTTTACAAAATGGTAACTTTAACAAGGTATTGTGGCACATTTACTAACATACTAACATACAAAAAAAAATGCCGTTTATGACGTCACAAACGGCAGCAAATCTGGACAGCCTGTTTTGAGAACCCGTGGGATGCTTTTAACCTCCACCTTCCCAAAACCAGAGAAAGACACAACGGTCTGAAATGGGACTTTGTGAGGATAGAAGGTGCTAGTGGGACCCCAAAAAAAGGTTTTAAAATAGGAAAAGTGAATTTTCATGGCGTATCACCTTTAAGGTATGGCAACATGACTGGTGTCTTTAAGACACCAGTCATGTTGCCATACCTTAGCTTTTTCTGAACTGACGCCACTGCAGTATGGTACTTTTTCCACCACGGACGGAAGGTGTGAGGTGAAAACATGAGGCTGTTTGAAGCCATACCATCTGTGTAGGGCAGGACAGGCGCTGGGTTGACCCCCACCACCACCTCTCCCTCTCTGGTTAGAGTCACCTGACGACTCACGTCCTCGTCCAACACCACCGTCACTGACTGGATACACACCTGGTGCTACACACAGGACAACACAAGACAGAAGGTTAGCTACCACTGCAGTGTGTGAGAGCCACGTGTGTGGGTCTGCTCTGTGGGAGAAGAACGCATTGGTATTTCTGCACAGGTGTGTGTGTGTGTGTGTGTCAGTGTGTGTGTGTGTGTGTGTGTGTGTGTGTGTGTGTGTGTGTGTGTGTGTGTGTGTGTGTGTGTGTGTGTGTGTGTGCACGTGCACTACCTCAGCACAGGTAGTGTACTGCAGTGTGACAGTGAATCTGCTGCTGCTGCGGCTCTTAGCCAGGACATACTGACACGCCCCCGGTTGCAGGAACATCCTGCCGTCAAACGTTGTCATAAATACATCTCCTACCACAGAACACTCCACTAGAGAGAGAGAGGGAGAGATAGAGATAGGGAGAGAGAGAGAGAGTCATACAGTAGGAATAGATAGATAAGCCAGAGAGAATGGAAGAAGGAGAGAAGGAAGATAAGATATGATAAGATAGGACCTGTATTGATCCCGCCAGGGACATTCAGTTGCCAAAAGGCAGCAAAGCAGTTCAGATAAAAGTACAAGTAGATACGGCAGAGTAAAGACATCACACACAAAAAGAAGATCCATCAATAAATGAAGAGAGACAGAGAGACATACAGAGATAAAGGCAGAGGCCTGAGTGGTTTGGATATCTGAATTCCCCCTCGGGATTAATAAAGTATTTCTCTATCTATCGGTTGCAAACATTAAAGAACCTGTATCCTCGTAACAAAACACTAGTCGTGGAACTGATTGATGTGGAGAGCAGAGGATGAACTCACCAGTACAGTTGTTCTCGGTACAGTTCCACACTCCTCCCATGCAAACACTGCAAACACAACATAAAGTTGATTAAGAAAAAGAGGTCGCACATCAACATGGGCAGCTGTGGGTCAGGCGGTAGTGTAGGTTGGCCAATGTTCCGTGGGTCGGCGGTTCAAATCCCGGCTCCTCCTGTCCACATGTCGAAGTGTCCTTGGCCACGACACTGAACCCCACATTGCCTCCAATGAGATGCGGTAGATGATCGTTGCAAGCTTCCCACCATTGGTGTGTGAATGTGGGAAGTGAGGACGCTGCCGTCGAATGTTCACCGTTTCACTTCCCAATGAATGGATGTCAAGCGCTTAGAGTTTGCAACTTGCTTAGAAAAGTGCTATAAAACGCAATCCATTATTATTGGTTTTTCAGCGGAATGCTAGACCCAAAATCCAGTATAGGCCGGGCTACATATCAAAAAGAGAAATTAAAAAAATCCCCAAAAGGTAGCACATCCCAAATTTCAAATCAATGGAGGACAAAGTACTCACATTTCCGCTTTCTTTAATGGCACACACAAATAAACAACGTTTGCGTGCTTCGGCTAAGAGCCTTCATCAGAGCAACGTAAGGTTAGTTTGTACAGAAAAACGACAGACACACAAACACACAGACACACGCAGACACACACTCACCACACGCTGCAGCCCTGCTCCAGCACGTGTCCCTGTGTGTAGGACGTCCCGTGGTAAACGCACGGACACTGAGAGACCGCGATACACGTTCCATTCTGTAGGATCAGACCTGAAACACAGGAGATTAGATGAAGACGGCATGTGATCAGAAACATCAACAACCACAACAATTAAATTAGAACAAATAATGGGGATGAGGGGATACATGTGTAGATGCTAGGGCATTCACCAAATATTCGAATATTCGAATATCAAAGTCACTATTCGACGTTGTTCAACGAAGTCGAATATTCGCTTATTTTTATTAATTTTTTTCTCTTTAAAAATATATATAGTTTATAAAGCTTGGCTAGATAGGAAGTCATGAGAATGAGTTGTCAATGGCCCTGGTGGATGAATTTGTTAATGCTCTATACCAGGGGTTCTCAAACCTTTTTAGGCCGTGACCCCCAAAATAAACATATTTGAACTGGGGTCCCCACCCTGACAAGCACTTGGAATTAGGTAGGTATTACATTTATGTGACTCGGTTCCGCAGATAAATATTGTGAAAATAGCAGATCTACATGCTCGGCTATTTTCACAATGTTCGCCTCTTGCTTACTTAATATTTGACAGTTTGGCCAGTCCTGTCGAATATTTGACTATTCGAATACTTTGAGGTAGAATAATTCTAATACTAAAAATCACTATTCGTGAATGCCCTAGTGTAGATGCACTGTGCAGCATGTTTGTGTAAATACCATCGGGACAGTAGCAGCCGTCCAGACAATGCAGGTTGGTTCCCAGACACTCTTTCTCAAATGTACATGTTGGTGGACAGCAACTGATACAGTCTCTATGGACAAAACTTTCCTCGCAGCCATCATCTGCGTATGGACACAAACACTTGAGTTAAAGGTTACTGAAGCATTGCATGGAAATGGATTACGGCATGTCTAAAATTAATTTAACCTTTGCCTAAAATTAATTGTTTTTCCCTTGCACTTGTCCTTTGGGAGTGGGACTTGAGCTAATCTTTTCAAAGAGTGCAGAGCCACTTTGCACTTGACAAAGACTTCAATAGATACAGTTTAAACATTCAATTTACACTGTGGGTCAGTGGCTGTGGGAGAGGGGCCTAGCGCAGTGAAAATCACTTACCAGTAAAATGGAAAGGATATTAGAGAAGATAAAAATGTATTGATCATCATGGTGAAAGTCAGGTTTCTTAGCAGTAACAGAGAGTAAAAGAGATATTCTACTGATAGACACAAGAGTAAAAAAAAAACTCAAAAAAGGATATACTGTAAACTGTAAAGTAAAGATAAAACAAAACGTATACGTATAAATGTACAGTCTATCACCAGTGAATATGTAAAATGTATGAATATCTGTATTGAGTACTGAATACCAACAGTGAATGAATTGCTAAACAGTATGCACAGTCAACAGGACTTCAATAGAGATTATCTGGATGTATATATGTATGTATATGTGTGTATGTATAAACTAACAACAGTGAATGAGTATACAGTACGTACAGGCTATCAATAATGGTATGGTTTAAATGAGCCATGGACATTTTTGAGCAATGATAAACAATCTGCCCAGTGCCCACATTGTGTCGAGTAACCTTCACTGTGAATCTCGTTCAAGATTAGTTTGACAATTACATTTGTGCAATAGGCATCAACTAATATGGAAGAAGTGTATTTAATCTGATGCACAGAAGTCCTGTACTGTTTCATTGTAGATTTAAAGTAGCACTATATAACCTTCCTCTTCTACCCTGATTGAGCTACAGTAATAAAGTCAGCCTGCTTTCTTAGGGGATTAATTGAATCTTAATCGTCAGGTCAAAATAAAATGTTAGATCTTTGATACCATCTAAATGTCTCAATCTAAGAGCAGGGAGACAAAATACAACCAACCCAAATTGTTGCGACCGTAGGTTGCAGATTACTATGTGAACGGTCACAGCTTGTACATATGTATCTCTGTCTGTCTGTCACGCCTGACACTGTGGTTCTGGGGGTTTGTCGCTCTGACATCATGCTCTGACGTCACTGATGTCAGGGGAACCACTCTTAACAGAATGGGTTTGCCGCTCTGACATCACGCTCTGGCTTCACTGTGATGTCACACTAACAGAATCGCTTTTATGCCCATATATGGAGTTCCCTGATGTCATCAATATTAAGCCCATATCTAACAGGACTTCATATGGGAATGCCCATATATGGAGATCACATCGGCCATATACCACACTAACGGCTGGTTCTACAGACAGGGATCTCCATGTATGGGCATAAAAGGGTATGCTGTCAGATGTCATAGACATCATAAGACTTTCACATAACGAATAACTGAGTAAGCATGTTTGGGCTCTCTCAGCATATCTCCATATATGGGTACCAGGGGTCTCCATATATGGGTACCAGGGGTCTCCATATATGGGTAACTTGTCCGATATACATCACTGGCCAGATGGACAAGAATTGGCGCTACCTCGCCCTTTAGGGCGAAGTCGCATGTCGCCCTGAGGCGTCTTACTAGTATACGTTATATTGTATTAACATAATACATATTGGACAAAATTTAAAATGTATTAATTAAAAAAGATTTGATACAGCGTGGATTTGAATGGAACATATCAGTTTCTTCTCATGTCCTTCATATTTCTCATTACCAAATCAATGTAACACAAAGCCATGCTTATTTCTTATGCAAGCCTAACTATCCAAGCCCATCTATACAACTGTGACAGAGGACGACAAAGGGGTGAAGAAAACCATCTTGTGTTATTCAGATGAAGTCATCCTACTTTATGTCAGCATTTGACAGTTCAATTCTCTTTATCACCTTGGTGATGTCCTTAAAATTATTCAATCAAGCCATTTGCTGATTTTGGAGGCTGATCCGATGTGTCCTGTCTGAGTCCAATTACCTGACTGCAGAGCACATTGTCTACTGGGGCCTAAAACAGGGACCTAAATCAATTGTTAATTAAATGTGTTTTGAATAGAACTGACAGAATGGTTTCAGGGGTTGTACTCACTGCAGGAGGGGAAGCTGTCCCTCCACTCTCTCACTGGGTATCCTACGTGAGAGCAGGCTCTGGTGTACTCAACCAAGGCCCGACAGAACGTATCCTCATCGTCCGATCTGAAATAATGCACTAATATTACTCACACAGGCAACAATGTCACACACAAGGTACGGCCAGCACACTTAACACTCTCAATGCATCCGAAAATACAAATATTTGCAACAATTTCAAAACACAGACTTCATCCATTTTCAACCTATCTTCATATAATTGGTCTTCACCATGCTCATTCATTATAATATGATACAATTTTTGTCTGAAACCCGCCTACCAGGGGAATCCAAGCTAATAGAAATGGCAGGCATTCTATTGCTGGAAAGCTAGCATGCTAAAATGGAAGCCACTGTGAAAAAAAAAAAAGAAAAGAAAAAAAAAAATATATATATATATATATATATATATATATATATGTTACAGTCAGTTTGGGTAACTCAGTGAGATTGTGGTAAGAGCACTCGTTTTGTAGTTCACCACACACCAATCACCACCAGATGGCGACAACAGCCAGTCAGCCATTCACTAGTGCAGGCGCTGACGTCACTCGTTTGCGACTCTCTTTCGTTTATTTACTAGCCCAGCTCGGCTGTGTTTAGCCATTAGCTTACTATGCCTTACTCTAACCCTAACCCTAACCTTAACCTCAGTAAAACTATGCCTAACCCTAACCCTAACCCTAACCATAACCTCCGTGGGGTGAGGCTATCATTCCTGCCGACGCCACGTTGTTGTTGCTCAAAGCGACCGCTTGTTCCACCCCGCGCCGCACGACGAGCGCTCCGTTTCTCGATCTAACAGTTTCTCTATCTAACCGTGACATATATATATATATATTGTTTGGGAGGAAAAAAAGCCTAATGATAATGTCACTGGTAGGTGGGTTTCTGAAGTGTCCACAGCCCTCCTATGAGACACAGACCGAGCAGAAAACAATGGTACCAATTTAACATGAACATCATTGAGGACCAATGAAGATAGGTTGAAAATGGTCAGCAGAACTGCTGTAGATATGAATCCATCAGGTTAACTTGTACCTAGGTCTCAGACAAAACCACACAGGGTGATTGTGGTGACAAACGTACAAATATACATATACATTTTACATTGATTCAAGATTTGTTTTCACTTACACACACAGGTCTGAGACACAGCTGGCCACAAAGGGGTTTGGGTCAATGTTTTCATGGCAGGATACGAATGGGAAGAAGAGGAGTGCGCTGCACTTCTCTATGGCATCCTGAACGCAGCACAGAACAAGTTATGAGAATACCATGTACACATTTATAGGGGTGGATATTGGCAAGAATATTGCGATGCAATACGTATCACGATACTTGGGTCACGATGCAATATTTATCACGATATATTGTGAATCTTTGCGATACAATACTATTGCGATATATCAGCTTTAAAAGCTGAAGGCCCTGCTCTAATGTTATTTTCGTCGCTCGCAGCCATTTTCACGAGAGACCTCACTCACTGAACCTGGGAAGGGGAAGTATAGCTACTATAGTACAGCGACATCTAGAGGCAGCGGAGTGTCAGGACCGGACTTCTACCATTGGTTCCTATGCATGGGAACATACTTTATTTTCCTCAAAGTATCGCGATACTACAGCCTGAAGTATCGATACAGTATTGGCAAATAAACTATCGTGATGTATTGCCATATCAATTACATTGCCCACCCACACATTTAGTCATCCAGTTCTCAACCTGTGGGTTGGGACACCCAGGGGGGTCCCCAAATTATTTTGGGGGTCCCAAGATGATTAACTTAGTATGCAAGTTAACGTTGTTTTCTCACTCAACAGTAAACAAACCAACATAGTTTGAGTGTATAGAGATCTAAAGTGACAATTTAAGCCTTGCTAATACCTCTAAAATGACAAATTAAACATTGGCCAAATTGTCAAATATTAGAGTCAGAAATTGTGAAAATAGCCGATCTACATGCTCACAACGCTTCGCAAATGCGAGGCGTTGTGAGCATGTAAATCGGCTATTTTCACAATAGAACCGTTTATACAAAATGTAATGCCTCAACTCTTTGTGCTCGTCAGAGTGTGTGTGTGGGGGGGGGGTAAGCTGTAAAGCTTACTAGGATGTCCTTTTAGTTGACCGTGTACTAGTGATTTGTGCTGTTATGAAACTACTTTTTACTTTTTCCTATTGCAAACTTCTAATAAATGCAATCAATGGGTCCATTTGGTTACATTTGTACATAATCAGAGCTAAATGAGCGCACTTGACAGTGTGTGGTTCTTACATCCATGTCTGACTCTGACTGGCATGGGCCGGTGAAGTCCAGATCTATTGAGGGACACGCTCGCTCGTGAGGCAGGTCCACTGCCCAGCTGTTGGCAAAGATTGCAGGCTCGTCTGTCCGGATGCCTGACACGTGTGCCCATGCACAGACACGCACGCACACGCACGCACACGCACGCACGCACGCACACGCGCACACGCACACACACACACACACACACACACACACACACACACACACACACTTAATAATTCTTGAGTATCCAGCATACCGTCGTTGTCGGGTGGAAACCTTGTATGTCCAAAACCGTTCCTTTTTTATTATTATTTTAAAAACGAGTTAAAGTAGTGAAAATGGCTGATCGACAAGCACACAACATCGCGAGTCGTTGTGTGCTTGTAGATCTGCTATTTTCACTACTTTTGTGCGACCCTAAAGTAGGGCTTTAATTTACCAAAAAACATACACATTTGAAACTTGGAGATACAAGGTTTCTGCAGGACAGTGACGATACCATAATAAACTAGAAGCAGTACTCTTCCGAGCACAGGTCTCCACCAGGCCGTGCGTCCTGGTGGTGCTACTGTATAATAGGCCAATGTAAAAAGGGTGGCATATGTTCTTCACCTTAGATCTTTCATGGCAATCGGACGCTGCATGCATGATTTGAAGCATTGTGTTCCAAAAATGTGTTTTGCTAAAGTCTACCTAATGGTGGAGCTATAACAGGCCAATGTGAAAAAGGTAGCATTTGTTCCTTGACCTAGTGGGAATATGTGTGGCAAATTTCACGGTAATCGCAAGCTGCGTTGATGACTTGAGGCATTTTGTTCAAAAGCGGAGCAATCCTGCAAACTTTGGAAGCTAATTAGCCAATCAGGATGGAATATGAAATATCAGACTGATCGGACTTGATCACATGACTATAGAGATACTGTGTACCGATTTGCGTGATTTTTGCATAAAATCTCAAGGAGTAATATCCAAAAATGTGTTTTACATATGTCGGCCCAAAGGTGGCGCTATAAAAGGCTGATGTGAAAAATGCAGGGCAAAGGTTTATCCTTAGCCTCTAGGGAGTGCGCTTACAAAGTTTGAAACTGATCGGTGGAGTTATAGGTAAAACCACGAATCGGCCTGTTATAGCGCCACCATGAGGCTGGTTTAAAAAAAAATAAGTGGCATTTCTTCCTCGGCCTAGTGGGAACGTGTGTGCGCGATTTCATGATAATTGCACTTTGCGTTTGTGATTTGAGGCATTTTGTTCAAAACGGCTCAATCCTACAAACTTTGGAAGCCAATCTTAGCCGATCAGGATGGAATATGCAAAATCGATCACATGACTGTCGAGATACTGCCTACCGATTTGTAGGATTTTTGGACAAAATCTGTAAGAGTAGTGCACAGAAATGTGTTTTGCGAACATCGGCCACTAGGTGGCGCTAGAAAAGGCCCATTTGAAAAGTTTAGGGCAGAGGTTCTAGATTGGCATCCAGGGAATGTGTGTGCTCACTTTGGCAGCGACCGTGCCAACGGCGACTGAGATTAGGTGCTCACAAACTGCGAGGACGCACGGACGGACGGACGCACGGAAGGACGGACGGACGGACGGACGGACGGACGGACGGACGGATGGACGCACGGACGGACGGACGGAGGGGAAAACATACTCTCCCTCAGCCTTCGGCTGGTGGAGACAATAACTCTTATAATAAGTTAGTATGAGAAGAGATAATCTTGTCAAACGGAGCCATGAAAGTGTGTTCATTGCGGCTCTCTGGAAGCGGAGCCTTGTGTGTGTGCTCTGTATATCTGAGAGTGGACAGTTCTCTCCTCAGAGCAGCAGGGGGCCATGGATCAGGTTACTGGTCATCTGGGGAAGAATATCTCCTCCTTCCACTCCACAAAGGCAGATTATCAGCCCTTCCCTGCTGCTCTCCCAGTCCCTCTGCTGCTATAATTGAGCTGAACTATGGCGAGCGGGTGCTGACAGAGGGCTTAAGAGGACCGGGGGGGCCCAGGGGCGTCACAAGGGGGGGGAGTGGGACTGAGTTACTAGGGCCTTAATTTCTTTTATACTTTAGCTATTAAAAAATAGCAAAAATAGCAGCTTGTAGAGCTGCTATTTTTGAAAAGTCGTAAAAATGTGTGCAAATCTTTGAATATGTGTATTTTTTAAGCAAACATTTGTAACTCAAATTTTGCTTCTGGGGAGGGAGGGTCCCTGGAACTGAACGGGTCTGTGGAAAAGGTTTGAGCACCACTGACATAGAAAAAAATTACACGATTTAAAAAAAATAGCAGATCTACAAGCTCGCAGCGCGGCACTCGGTGCCGCATATATATCTGTTATTTTTCAATAGTTAAAGCACAAAATAACGTGTAATAATAATGCGTTCCCAGTCTCAATGGGTTAAACCCCCTCCCCCTATGAAGAACATTCATGGGGGGCCCGCAGTGAATCCTTGTACCCAGGGCCCAGAATTTGGTGTGACACCCCTGGAGGGGGCCGGTGGGGGCAGGTCTTACCACGGGCGGTGGTGAGGTCATCGCCAGCCACATGGTTGAAGTTCCCACAGAGGCCACAGGGGGCGCCCTGGTGATCCTCACTCATCTTCAGATAGACGCCAGAGCCTCCGTCCCACGCCAAGGAGAAACCGAAGACACTCTTCACCAGCAGGTAGTCGGCCAGCCGCTCAATAAACACACCACCCACTGTCTGAGGCAGGCTTAGTCTGACATCACACACACACACACACACACACACACACGCACGTACGCGCACACAAAAACAAACACATACAATGAACACATACATGTCTGCACACAAATGTGTGATCACACATGTATGATTTGGAAACAAACGCACACAACAAATACTACGCTGATTATTAGACCTAATTCATTCAATTCAAATATAATTTGATATTTTCTGTTGATGGACATGGATCATTTATTCAATCACTGGTCTAGGGACCAGTGTTTCTCAAAGTAGATTCCAGGGACTCTGTGGGTTCCTTTAGGGGGGTCTAAATCGACCCATACAAGTCTGTAACTCTGACAGTGTAAAAATGGAACCAAATGGACCCGTTAGTTGGTTCCATTTGTACACTGTCAGAGTTAAGGGGAGACATTGAAATTTGTAATTAAGAAACCCTGCCCTATACAACAACAGAGCAAAACATCTCTGTTCTCCTCCATCTCTCTCTCTCTCTTCATCCATGCTCCTTCAGTAAGACACACACCTGCGACCCCCCTGGTGGACCTGATACCCCGATATATGGATCTCCTCCTCATCTGGGAAGAACAGACTGAGAGCCCGTGGGCACGAATACACACTCCCTCGACATACTCTGCTGTTGTGAACCTGAGGGGAGCAAGGGGGAGCGAGAGACACAGGCACGGCGGAGAGAGAGAGAGAGAGAGAGAGAGAGATAGAGAGAGAGAGAGAGAGAGAGAGAGAGAGAGAGAGAGAGAGAGAGAGAGTCAGTCTGACATTGTGTGTGTTGCACAAGAGGGGTACACTGGAATTCATTAGCAAGGATTAGTCTTGGTTTGTAAAGTGAAGCAGCCTTCCAAAAGAACAATGAAAATCCCACCGACAGATAATTTTACATACAGTGGCTACAGTGGATACATTATCCTGATATGAGATGCCAGTAGATATCTATCTAATTATATCTACTGATACAGTGATACAACAATTAATACCAATCTCATTTTGGCTGTTCTGGAAATTTGCAACCCACACACGGTGTCAGCTGACTGGCAGTCTTGGCCCACTCGGCATGGAGGCAATACATTTCTTATATATACAACTGATTGATTTATTGATTGATTACATAGAATGCTGTGACTCTGCATTTCGCTGTTTCTGGAAATGTACTGTAGGAGGACTCTCTTACCCAGACCGTGTACTGTGGCGACGTTGACTGGCAGTCCTGGGCCAGGATGTATGAGCAGGTCCCGGGGTAGTAATAATAGATCCCATCAAACGTCTCAAAGTGGTGTTGCCCCCACGACCGGCAGATCCCATCTCTGTCCTGACCCTGGTTAGGTACTGAAGGATACACCGACCATTAGCTTAGACAGAATGGCTGTTTGGAGAACAGCAATCAGTTTGCTTCCACAATGAACTACAGTTAATGACCGGGGCGAGTTATGTTGGACGCGACACAATAAAGCATAATACAAGTCCACTCGGCTTTCTCCCGTAGCCCTCCTTGGACAGTGCAATGGAGGATGAATACCCACACTGCCAATTCTACAAAAGCTGCTCCATTACTGGAAACCCCCCATAGCTAGCCATGGAAAAAACCTCTGCTCTCAACTATTACCTGCACTGGTATTTTGTGGCCATACGAGGGCAAAGGCGGAGTGCTGTAGATCGTGGTTCTCAACCTATGGGTCGGGACCCCCAGGGGGGTCCCCAAATTATTTGGGGGATCCCCAGATGATTGACTTAATGTACAACATTGTTTTCTCACTCAACTGTAAACAAACCAACATAAAGTTTAAGTGTATAGAGGGTATCTATCTGTACATTTCTAAAATGACAATTTAAGGACTTTTGAATGCCTCTAACATGACAAATTAAACATTGGCCAAATTGTCAAATATTACGAGGCAGAAATTGTGAAAATGTAGATCTGCTATTTTCACAATAGAACCACATTATAAAAAATGCACTCTAACCTAACGCGGACCTGTTTGTGTAGGCAGATGGGCGGGCGCGGTGAGTCTCTCCGCAAGTCTCTGGCCAATAGCATGTGTTCTCCTCCCCCCTCCCCCCTCTGCTCCTCTGCTCAGCGCAGAGAACGCTGCTGCGTCATGACGTCAACACATTCGGTGTGACGTTCTCTGCACTCTGATTGGTTAGGGAAATTCTACACTTCCTACAACAGTGATCATAACGCGATCGCCCAGGCTTGTAATGCCTCAACTCTTAGTGCTCAGGGTGGGGGGGTCCCCAGTTAAAACATGATTATTTTGGGGGTCGCGGCCTGAAAAGGTTAAGGACCACTGCTGTAGATCAGCAGACCAGAGCCAAACTGCCAATATCACAGTAAAGAATGATAGTGTATTATACCACCGCATTATATACACCAAATTGTGTTAGAGGCCGGATGAGTAGGACGAAGGCTCTATGTCCTCCTGGTGGGGGCTTCTCAATGGCAGATGAGTCCGTACAAGATACAACAGCAAGGGAAACACAGCAAGTGTGTGGGGGGGGAATCAATTTGCATAATAACTAAATCGGGGATAAAGAGGGGTAAAAAGCAACAAAGAAAATGTACTGAAGTGACGATGACATGGTTAAGCTACAGTATGTTGTTTAAAAAAGGTTAGAAATTAGTTAGTATGTTCTATCTGTGGATGTCTGTTATTTTCCTGAGCCTGAAACCCCTTCAAACTATTTGGCGGCCTTTCTGAGAACCACCGTTGAGGACATAGACCCAGAGATGCCTTCCAGTCAGTATCCCCTCAGAGCCACTATGTGCCCCACTGTTCTTCTACACACAATTCATTGTGAGTTTCTCAGCAGAGGTGATGCCTTCATCTCCTCTTGGGCCCCAATGTCTCTAGAGTCTAGGCACCTCTCTTTCTGCCTTACATTAAGAACATGCTGGAGGCATGTCTCAGCTGCTTGTTGGTTTGCTTCAACAGAGCATTGGTAACTGACATATGTAGCTGTTATGGCTCTTCCTCCTCCTGCGACCTCCGTGTTATCTGTTCTTATGTTGATGTCCACCACACAGTGTACCTGCATCTGAGGGTTCATCACCAGTTGACCCCATTTTATACTGACGTTCCTGACCCCCTCCTTCCTTGGTGCCCTCAGGTCCAGCCTCGGTGTCGCAGTGACGATCCTGTGGTCTGAGACGAATGCGCTGAAGGACCTGTAAGCCTTGTTGTAACTTAATTATCTTAATTTTCTCCCCAAATTGTGGTTGCCAATTCCTCCCATATTTGTAGGGTCCCTTGCGTTAGACTGTCACTGCCAACCCTTACTATTTGGTCTGGTGAGGGTAGGGCTGTCACGATATGACATTTTACATGACGATTAATTGTCACTCAAATAATTGCGATTAAGGATTTAATTGTGTTTTTGTCGTTGACAATCACATTTCTGTATGGCTTTTAGGCTTTGAAGTTGCACATGGCCGATATGACACATAACCTAAATATACAAATAAATTACTGACATGTTTGACTAACTTTCTACTTAAAAAATAACATTGTGGAAATAGCCGATCTACAAGCTCACAACGCGTCGCAATGCGACGCATTGTGAGCTTGTAGATCTGCTATTTCCACTATTTCTGAAAACGTTTGTAAATGTTTATGAACATTTTTCAACATTCACGATTATGACGATTATGACAAAATATTTGCGATTATGTCAAATATTTGCGATTAGACGATTATGTAATAATTGTGACAGCCCTAGGTGAGGGTGTTATAGACACCAATGGGTCTCCATAAACATGGAGTCAGCAGCCCCTTCTTTTCACCTGACTGAGGTAGTTTCGTCACACCTCCCATTTCTGCTCCCTGCTGAACAGGCAAGCAGATCAACCTGTAGGAGTCACTAATGCAGTGGCAAAGAATGCCCTCCCCTGCCAACTCGATGGAGCACCAGGGCCAAGCCAGAGGCATCACAGAAGAATGATCGAACCCTACTCTCCACAGTGGTGGGCGGGACCTTTACCCATGCACCGCCTGGACACCCCTGTTGTCCGGTATGTTGGTGTCAAGGATGTAACTGTAAGACCCATCTTTTAACATACCAAACAGATTATGTCAAAATGCCATCTGGTATCATGCCTCATTTGAAGCCAAATGACAAATTTAAAGAGTAACCCATGACCCACGACAGCAATACCAAGGTTAGAGGCTAATCCGTTAACGCCAACGAGACCGGGAATAAGACAATCATGGACTTGTCTTCAGCCACCAATGACATGCACCAAAGCTGCGCACACTGCAGAGAATAAGGCCACCATCCCTTAAGCACGATCCAAAAACATTTGCTGGCTCAGAAGGTTTCTTGACTGACTGACCTAAATTCTGCTTCACAGCTAAATTCTCACACCCACAGGCTGTCAGGACAACCACATTGCTTTGTATTAGAAATAGCACATGGGTTGAAATAGCAGCACTCCAAAGGATAAAAATGTAAGATTCAGATTCTCATTTTTTATCAGCCATCAACAGGAATCTATTGACTGCAGTTGAGTACCAACTGGCAATGAGAGGAAGTGCACCTGTTTTATATTTCAAATTCATTGTTTTATTGTTGGTTAAGCAAATGTTGTAGTCTGCCTGTGTTTAAGTTGAAATGCCTCTCTTGATCTCTCTACTGTATCCAGTTTCAAGAGTATATAATTACACTGTACAGCGGCCAGTGTTTGATCTCAGGCAGGATACAGACATCTATAGGACTGTACTATTTTTTTTTATCACATATGTCAACATTAGTTAAATTAGTTTGCTAAAATGAACACTGTAGGGAACAGATAGCCGCTGATGGACAAGACAATTCAGAAGTAAGTATAGAGTGTAAATATAAGTACTGTTTCTTTATCACGTGTCAGCGCTGAAGTAGTGTAGTTAATGAAAATGAGCCCTGTACAGTAGGGACTGTGAGCCGAGAGCCTGATGTACAGTATAAAAGCCTGTTCAGACAGAGTATTGAATCCAAAGATTCTGTAACTCAGCTCTAATCCTATTAACTGAGTCACATTGATTACCTGCTGGAGTAGGAGGTATACCGAATGAGTGTATGAGGGTTGTGTGTGAAACAGGTCTAGACAGCAGTAGTTGCACGAGAGCGTGCGTGCCTGAGAGAAAGAGAAATCTGGAGTAATGTGGTTATTAATCTTGCTGTGTGCACAACTAATTAATGCTTGTTGAATGACACAAGAGTCCAACTCTCCCTACACACACGCGCACACACACACACACACACACACACACACACACACACACACACACACACACACACACACACACACACACACACACACACACACACACACACACACACACACCAACTTACACATGCTACATTCCAGTAATACTGAGGGTCTTTATGTCCGATACATTATTAAATAGTTGTAAGCTGACTAACGAGGTGATCTGTTACATATAAGAACTACGGGTGGTTAATCAGCCAGGAGTTCGCAGAGACTCCAAGGTTCCATAGCTGGTCCATTTGTGACTCAAGCTTCAGACAAGTCAAAGGTGACAACAAAGATATGCTGTATGTGATTGAGCATATACTGTACACAAGGGGTCTTCAACAGGGGGTCCGGGACCCCTAGGGGGTCCTCACAGTTACTACACAAATCTTTGTGTGATAGAAACTTTTCCCTGTGAGAACTTTAGCCAAAAATAGCAGATCTACAAGCTCACAACGCCTCACAGCGCATGAGCCTGTTTTAGGCAAAGGGGTTTAGTGTAGAGGGGAAAAGGAACAGACTAAGTACAGAGTCAAAGGTCAAGTTTATATAAGTATTGACGGCGCTTCAAGTGGTTAAATATCTGAAAACACAAATTTACATGAATCCAAAATACACTGATTGTGCTGTCAAATGATGAAACTATATGGAATCTATGAACAGGTTGTGGGGGTCCCTGCTTCATCTCTCTCTCGACTAAGGGGTCCTTGGCCTGAAAACGTTGAAGACCCCTGCTGTACACACACGTGCGTGTGTGTGTGTGTGTGTGTGTGTGTGTGTGTGTGTGTGTGTGTGTGTGTGTGTGTGTGCGCGCGTGTGTGTGTGTGTGTCTGTGTGTGTGTGTGTGTGCACTACTCACTGATCTGGCAGCGGTCTCCCAATGCCTGGAACTGTGCACAGTCGCACACCCCCCCCTCTTGACACCAACCACCATTGAGGCAGCCGCAATATTCTGGGAATGACATGCGCGCATGAACACACACACACACACACACACACACACACACACACACACACACACACACACACACACATACACACACACACACACACACACACACACACACACACACACACACCTGATTTATCCCAGGTCTACCCGTGTACAGATAATGTTCCGTTTGTTTGTGTGTTCATTGGACATTATTAGCATGGTAGCACAGTGCGTGGCATTTACCTGAAGAGGCGTCTCTGGCTGTGTAGTTATGCAGGACGCTGCGTGGGAGAGCGCCCTCTGACAGTAGAGGCCTGAATGTCTGGAAGACAAGGGTCTTTTAATACAGTACGTATACGGTATTAATGCCACAAAGAAAAAGTACCTGAGCTTCAGCCAGTGCCACTGTGTCATCGCACAAGTATGGGTGTACCTGTTGCCGCTGCATACGGTAAAAAGTTGCGTCAATGTGAATGAGTGAAAGTGAATTCGTTAGTGAGTGCGTGTCATGCCTCTACAAAGAGCGCTTTGTGCCGCTCTGGGTGTTGTGCGCATGTGGGTGCCCTGACCTCCACTGGTTCTCTTAGGTGTAGTGTACCCACCTCCTCCCTGAGGAGATCCCGTTTCCTCCGAAGTGCATTAGCTCTTCTGCGCACACAAACACGCACATTAGTGGGGAGAAACAGTCAGAGGGGAGACTTAAGTGCACTTTACACCACTTGAATTCAAACTCCGATCCCACCCCGGCCCCCCATTTTCTGTGTTCTCACACAGACACGTACTGGCCGCAGGTGCACACCTGTATGTGTGCGGGCGTGCACGAGCGAGTGAGCGCACACACACACACACACACACACACACACACACACACACACACACACACACACACACACACACACACATGCAGCACCAACGGAAGCAACAAGAAAGTGCAAATAAGTTCAGGGATGCTGAGTTACATCAGTCTATATAAATGCGTAGCCTAATTCATCATTCAAAGCAACTAATTTTGATATAAAACAATGAATTGTTTGATGTCACTATTATTTGAGTGGCTCCTTTCATAATTACCTGTGTAGTCTTCCCTGTGTCTCTGAGATCTGGCTATGAGCTCCTGAAGATAAAGACACAACAAACGTTACAATGAAAAGTAATGGGAGAGCATGCTACTTCCAGTCCATCACTTGAAATGGTCAAGCTACAGATGGAGATAGCCTGATGATGCATGATAGGCTACACAAAATGGGTCATGTATTTGCTATATTACTATATTGTAAGCTTTCATATTGTATGAATTGAGTAAAAAGAGCCCCAATGCAACAAGGCTAACAGCTTCCTTGAGGTCTTATCCTTTTTTTAGTTGACCTTGTATCAGTGAACTCTATAGGCTACTGTCCTGTACTTTTTACAAAGCAAACTTCTAATGAAGAATTCAATCAATCAATCAATCAATCAATCAATCACGTTTAAACTATGATTGAATATAGGCCTATAGTTATTTTTCTATAATTGTTTGTTTTGTTTTGTTTTAATAACAAAATAGCCTGACCTCTCAGTGTCATCATTGTTGCAAGGCAAGCACGCGCCTGTCAGGGAATCAAAAACTCACCCTCATTTATCATCAACTGGGAGATTGAAAACGATACGAGAAGAAACCGTTCCACGATCCACTTTACGTTCATCTCAAGAGTCCCAACGAAGATCGCAGCGAAAACGTTAACGGTGCATGTCAGTCACAGTGGTCCCGGAGTGAAGGACTGTGAAGGACTAATAGAACCGTTGTTCCTGCGAGGCTGCGACCTGCGGAGTGCTTGGACAGGACAGGTACCGTACCTGGATGTCTAGTAGTGGAACACCTGATGTGTAGGCAGGTAGGCTCGGGTGTCGCTGCTTTCTTCTGTCACTCTAACATCTTCTTCACGCGGTGACATCAGGGACAGTAAAAAGTTTTTCACTCCTGCTCTGGCCGTGTCTGTCCACTCCACTACTGTACTCTCTGTCTGTCTGTCATCCCACACAGCGGAAGTTTGCGTGCGTGATTTGTGACCACATGACCCCGCGAGGACTTGGCAGGTGGGGAGAGAAACTAGTAGGCGGAGAACAAGGGTGGCACTCACTGTAGTGTACAGTACAGCAGTGCTTCTCAAACGTTTTCATGTCGAGGACCCCCAAATGAACACTTAATTAGCCCGCGGACCCCCATTTGAAAAGATATGCCAGGGACCCCCACATAACAGAAGATTATTACAGCTATAGCAGTGCAACCATTTTAATTCTATTTTCAAGGAACCCCAGTTTGACATGCATTAGAGCTACGGACCCCACCATTACGACAGGGATCCCAACTTAGCCTAAATTGTAAAATCAATGTTAATATTTGTACACTCTCTGCGTTACATATATACCCATAAGGGTCCATTTAGTTCCTAACTATTCATTTGGGGTCCCCCTGGAACTCCCTCAATGACCCCTGGGGGTCGCCGGACGCTATTATTCCAAACGTAGGAGACGGTGTTTGAAGGAGCGCTTCTTTTCCTCGCCAGCGTCCACGACATTGCAAGCGGCGCGAAGGCCAGCGGACCTTGGTCCTGCTCTTCGCGCCCGAGCGCCGCAGGCGCGAGTGCCCGCGAAGAAACCGTGGTGAATGCAATCGTTCAATTTATGCACGATAAACGCAATGATAATTGGGTTTTGATGCACCTCGCGCAGTCCAAGTGACCACAGCCGAGCGCTCCAGACCTCCGCTCCAGCCAATCACAAGCCGTGCCTTCTAATTTATGTAACCCCGTCTCCTACGGTAGGAATATACTCGCTCCCCGGACCCCACTTAAGCCCCTTTTCCACAGGCCCGACACCACACCACTCCACACCACACCGCCCACTTGTGACAGGTTTTCCACTACAAGGAACTGGGTAGAGTGGTGTGAAGGTGGTACTAAACGTGGTACTAAAAAGTATCCACTCTAGAGTACGGTAGGTCTGAGCTAGGCCAAACGGGGCCAAACACTTCATAATGACTGATCACTCACCAGGGTTGTCAACATTGGACTGTCAGAATCCAGGAGATTTATTTTTGGGGGGTGCGCGGAACTCCCCAACCGGGGTCTGGGGGGTCCTCTCCCCAAAACGTATTAATATATATTTTCCTGTGTTCTGTTGAATTTTGTGCATGTTTGATACATTTATCACTTATCAGGCTTACTTTACTAGCATGTGTACAATTTCAGCCTAATATGCCAAATGTAGGTGTACATATCTGATGACAGAAGCAAAGTAAGACATCTTTAATAATCACGTCTCATCTGTAAGTCATTACTTAAGTGAATATCTATATGATCTTGCATGCATTGCCCCCACCCCTAAAGCGGGTCCTCCCCCAGAACATTTTTAACATAGTAGATTTAATCTCCTGTGTTCTGGTGAATTTTGTGCATGTTTGATACTTTTATCAGGCTTGCTTTACTAGCATTGGTACAATTTCAGCCTTAAAATGCCAAATGTTGGTGTACAGATTTGATGACTGAAGCAAAAGGACATCTTTAATAATGATTTCCCATCTTTTTAACATAGGCCTAGTACATGTCATTTCCTGTGTTCTGGTGAATTTTGGGAGTTTGATACAAAATCCAGGAGAAATCCAGGAGATTTGCCAATCAGGAGACTCCCAGGAGAGGGGTTCAAAATCCAGGAGACTCCTGGGAAATCCAGGAGAGTTGACAAGCCTGTCACTCACTGATTTTTCATTTAGACCACCAGGATATAGTTGTAATAGGCCTACATGATAATAGGTTCAATTGAGTTGTGATCACTATTATAACCTATTATAATTATCATAGTAATACATTAATACTTTAAAGTGTATTATAATCCACAATGCCGCAATGGGGGGGTGAAGCTAAGTGGGAAGTGGAGGGGAGATAGACTGATAGAGGATGATTCTAATGCATTTAATAATGTATGGTGGCCTGGTGGGTGTACATTTTTAGTGGGCTTAGTGGTAACTGGAAATAGGAATTATTAAATTGAGATTAATTTACTATTTATACTAGGCATTCAACAGACTTACAACATGTAAGCTAGTAGGTCCCTGGGCCTGGGCCTATAGTCAACAAAGACAGGGTAAAGGTAAATGGTGAAGTAAATAGCGTTCAAAGAAAAGTGCCACAATGTTTAACATCAAACCTTGTCCAAATAACATAGTCTACTTATGGTCAAGCAAACAGTTCTGGTCTAACTAAATAATATACAGTATGATTATGAACACAACATCATCTGCTAAGACTGCCAGAAGGTGTGCTACTGTAGGAGAGGAGTCTGAAGAGAGTTTTCAGACGGCGGTGTAAAAAGGGGAGTGAGTGAATCTTCAATCATGCCGAGGGAGGGAGGTCATTCCAAAGCTTGGTAGCCAGGAGGGAGCAGAGTCTATAAAGACACTGTTGGCCAGGGTACAAGGAGGGACAGACAGATCCTGTGTTAGCTGATTTAAGTGTGGAGGAAGGGGTAGAGTGGTGGATCTTGTCCTGAAGTTAATGGTGAGTCAGTGGACTGAATAAAGTACATTTATTTGAGTACTTTACTTATTATCTTTGATTACTTGACTTTCACATTAATTAAGTGTTACTAGATCCTGCACATAACGTAGGCAAAATATTGTGGTCCCCTGACCAGTACTTAATTATGCAGTTTGTGTGTTAACAATTGTGCACTTGTCTTTGTCTACTTTATGTCATAGTACAGCAGCAAGTGAGGACAGAGCAGGTGGCTTCAGTTTTAAAGAGTTTAGTTCAGTTATATTCCATGGAACAATATATTTTGTGTAGATATTAAAGATTACTCACACCATGGAGACTTGAGTTCAATAATATTTTTTTTTGTATTTGTTGCATTCCTAAGAGAAAGAAAATGATTATAGTAAATTTACCCCCATTGATTCTGGATGGGGACCCAAATGCATGGGCCTGGATAGGGACCCAAATACAAGAGAAAAGAGGGAAAGCACGCACATCTCCAAGACATTTACAGGTGCCAAACCAAAACATATACACACCAGGGAAGAGGAGGAAGTCCGCACACTGTTCCAGAGCTCCAGAAAAAATATTTATGTACCATGGAAGAAGTATAAAGGAAATACAAGGCCTTGGATGGGGATTCAAATGCATCTGTGTGAGAATCAATGGGGGTAAATTTACTTGACCCTTGACCCTAAATTTACTCCGATTGATTCTGACCCAAATGCATTTGGGTCCCCATCCAGAATCAATGGGGGTAAATTTACTATAATTAGGAATGCGACGAATAGAAACAAATATTATTGAACCCTAGTAGTAGTAGTTCACCCCATGGAGACCTCCATGGGGTGAACTACTCCTTTAACATCAAAAGAAACAATGTATAATCTTTAATTAACTAAAGAACATAGCAAATTCACTTCTGGTGACATCAACTGAGCCAAGGGACCAGATAGTACTGATTTAAGATATAGATGAAGTAAAGTGGCATTCTTCTGGGTTGCATTTTTGTAGGCTTTGGGTTGTCTCCCCCTGCAGGAGATTTATATCAAGTGTGTCTCGTGTCCCTGAACTGTGTAGAACAGGGGTCTTCAACGTTTTCAGGCCAAGGACCCATTAGCTGAGAGAGAGAGATGAAGCAGGGGCCTCCACTACATATTGTATAAAATTGTGTTGGAGATTACAAGTCTTAGACTAGACTTGTTTGACAGCACTGTCATCATGTTGGATTGTGTGTTTTCAGACATTTAACCACTTGAACCGTCACAAACTTCGTTTGCTCTTCTTTTCCCTCTACAAACCTCTTTGCCAAAAAGAGGCACTGCGAGGCAGTCTAAGCTTGTAGATCTGCTATTTTTGGCTAATGTTCCACTCAGAATATTGGGATGCTAGGGTTCAAATGGTTAATGTAAAAAACATGATCCTATCACACAAAGATTTGGTGGCCCCGCCTGTAGTAAGTCTGAGGACCCCCTAGGGGCCCGGACCCCCTGTTGAAGACCCCTGGTGTAGAATGAATGAGTCATTGAAAACATAGCCATGGATTTCTAAAAAGTCAATATGTTTAATTGTGTTGTCCACAATGGTACATCTATATTTAAAACTCTTCACAGCAGATTAAGATAGGCTACAAGAAGAAATATGCGGTGGCAGGATAAAGAGAGAAAGCTTAACAGTGATGAGGTTAACATCAACACATTGGTTTGGTATTGTCTGGTAGATTTGTTTACTTGATGCCGCAGGTTAAAAGCATCGTGTCAGAGATTGTGGCGAGGTAGGAACACATAGACCAGTTGAGGTTTGAGCAGCAAACAGTGACCTAGCTCTGCCCACCAAAGTCTCATTTCTTGGTTATGAGGGCATTGACTTCGTCCTCTGGCTTCAGGCCGTGCCACTGAGCAATTGGCCGGCGTGGGTTGGCCAACATGTCGGCCCAATGGCGGTCCTCAGTCCCAGTACTGGTGCTGCCCAACAATACTTTCCCGATCGCGTCGTTCTTCCCGATCTTGTCATAGTCCAGCACGGTCACTGCTAACTGCACCTTCTGAGAAATTGAAATACACATAGACAAATGTTTAATCACGTTCTGGTGTGTGTGTGTGTGTGTGTGTGTGTGTGTGTGTGTGTGTGTGTGTGTGTGTGTGAGCTAGAGAGAGAGAGAGAAAGAGAGAGAGCGATATGAAGATATGTTTGCGTAGTACCTCTAACTGTTCAGCCGTCACTTCAAAGCTGAATGACTCATTGTAATAAGGGTTAAGAGTATGCTTCTTTATTGTTGTTTTCTTCTTCTTGAGTCTTTTTCCATTCTGCATCAAGTGGATCTTCACATATGGGTCTGAGAGAGAGCAGAACATTACAAGTCTAGAAACACCCAAAACCCAACAGGTTGCTAGGGCAAATGCAAAGGGTGTGGACATGACATGTCTGTATATTTACAGGTTGATAACAGGCCGGACTACTGAAAGTAGTTTGTATAAAATTCCAACTAGAAAGTGCAAAACTAAGAAGGGTAGCATGTTCCTCTGCACATGTTACGCCCTACCTGGGTGAAACTCCACGTTGTCAGGTGACGAGAAGTGGTTGGTCCAATGCACTTTTTGTCCCTCAAAAGGTTACAACGTATTAAGACCAGAACTAACAGTTTCTGTAACTGCAGATGTCCAAAGGTAGATGAGGGCCCATAACTCCTCATCAGTTCAGGCAATTCATATAATTAACTGTGTCCCCCAGTTAGTTTGTCTATAATAATTGTACAACTTTATGCCATCCATCTTCCATCCCCTCCTAGATAAACTTTTTTTTTGCTACGCTACTCCTCCCACAGTTTTGGTGGCTCGCACTTGGGCCATATGTTAAATCGACCGGCTTCATCTGGAATCGATTCCTTGCATTTTGCTAAAAGATACAATACATAGTTTAAGTTATATAAATGTGAAATTGTGAATACAATTTCTCCATTGACTTGAATTAAAAATTTAACTTTTCCCAAATATGGAGATGACTGACATCATAGATGTCTGACATCATAGACCACATGAGACTGACACAGTATGTCCATAGAGCATCGCAGTGAGGTGTCGGAAGTCCATTTTCCATTCATTTTCACCATAGGGTTTTTCATTATCAGCCACAAAGTCGTATTAATTCAATGTACTTACCACTAGGCTGGTGGTTGTAAAATGGTTCTATATGCTCCTGTAGAACCCCCGAGTATGTATGCAATCACTCTAGTTTTAGTAAAAACATGTTTTAATCAAGATCGCACGGAGAAGAACTGCAATTCCCATACTGCTAAACATATCTTGCGGTTACCGCGTAAGTAGCTACTGCCCCCTGTCTTCCCGGCGGATTATTGCACATCAGCAGAACTCCGTGAGCGATCGTCTTTCTTTTACAAATATGATGCACTATGTTAAGGATGACGATAAGAGCGTCCACAGAGATGACAATCACTACATTTCAGGCCATATGCTGGCCTGGATAACTAAACTGAGCGTGATTTAAGGGCTATATTTCAGGAAACAACAACAACATTCGCAATGCATTCTGGGAGTGTAGTTTCCGCAATTTTAAAAATAATGATGTACACAGTCTTGTACCCTGCCCTTTTTTTCAGCTTTCTAATTAATCTTTGCATTCAAAAAAATGTGAATATTGACATGATCCCTCTCCAGCCGAGGTGGCTTTGTCCAAGGCTTAAAAACGTTTAAATAAATACTTTATGAAACGTCTATGGAAGAAATGAATGCGGAAAACGCTTCCGACACCAGAGTGAGGACGGGGTGGGGCTTCAACTGCGATGCTCTATATGGGCATTCCAAGATATGGGCTCAATATTGATGACATCAGTGATCTCCATTTGGGCATGAAAGGGACATGGACTGACACGGAGATCTCCATATATGGCCATTAATGTATTAGTGAATAAAATTGGACTTCAATGGGAAAAATTCAAATGGTAAGACGAACGTGTTACTCGCATCACGATCACGGCAACCACAATTTCCAATTTCATCTTTCTAGTTTTTAATGCACCAGACACAATTTTTGTATGTGTTCATGCTGATGTGTACAGTGATTGTAATGTATTGGTTTTTCTGTCCCGAGAATGCATCAAGACAAATTCCATGTTTCATTGAAATGGTAATTAATAAGTGAATCTTGAATCTTGGTTCACATAGATGCTGTATTTAAGAGAGACCGTCAACTGTTTTTATAGAGACTATAAGGGCTTTTGGAGTCTGAAGGACATTGTTAAGGACCTTTCCTGACTCTGTAGTGGCATCAAACATGCAGTTGTGTGCTGGGGCAGCAGATAAAAATAGACTACAGAAGCTGATCAAGTAGGCTGGCTCAGTCCTGGTGTACACGCACACGCTGAACTCCCTGGAGGTATAGGACAAGACCTCTCATCAACTCCCCTCTGACTGATGATGTGCCAAAGAGATTTATCGCATCGTGCTTAAAATTGCCATATGCCTTATTATACTGCTCTGTTTTATTTCCTCAGTGTTGCTGTAAAATCTTAATTTCCCTCCATGGTATACAGAATCTCTATAAAGATATCTTTGGCACTCATAAACTGCAGCACATATACAACCAATGACATGGGACATTAAACAAAAGACTAAACTAACAACACAATGAAAAACAATCATTTCAATGTTCTGACATGCTGAGTGTGGGGTGGCATAGCTGTGGGGTGGCATAGCTCAGGGGTAGAGAAACCGTTATTAGAGCACGAAGGGTTCCCAGTTCGAATCCGAGCTCCCCCTGAGTTAATGTCGAAGGGTCCTTGGGCAAGACTCTGAACGCCACATTGCTCCCGGGAGCTGGTTGGTGCCTTGCATGGTTTCCTCCGCCACCGGTGTATGAATGTGTGCGTGAATGGGTGAATGTAATGCACAATCTCTGTAAAGTGCTTTGGATAAAAGCGCTATATAAATGCACCATTTACTGAGGTCAGTTTCTGTCAGATGGCCCAGAAACTTAACACATGTACTGTACAAGCGTCTCCATGTAATTTGTCTCCTTGAATAGCAACTCAAAACTCATAAAGTGGACACATGCACACGCACGCACACACACACACACACACACACACACACACACACACACACACACACACACTCATTTCTGGATTTATAGATAGATGATGTTGTTAAATCATGACTTCCAACTCTCCTTGGCTCACCTGACAAACCTCCCACATCCATCTTCTTGAGGTTTTTAGCCTCCAGAACCACCACTGTCAGCTTCCCTGCTGTAGGCACATACCTCAAGGATAAACAGATATCACCTAGTCTCTCACTCTGGGGAGAAACACAGTTGTTGTTACAGTTAGCTCTCGTGTTTTCATTGTATACAAATGTGACGCCATATTGACTATTGCATTTATACACACATGGAATCCCAAAGCAAAAAATGTAATCCCAGTAGGATTTCTTTGCTATGTATGTGGTTCCAACTTCTCCCTTCTTTTCTGAGCATCTCACCTCCTCCTTCTCTGCTTTCTGCAGGTCTCTCCACTGGTCCGTTGACTGGCTGAAGTCCATGCTGCTCATGGGAATCTTTATGTCACCAATGGCATCGTGTTTGGAGAAACGATCAAAGTCATACACCGTCATCACCAGAGTTTTACCACCCAGCTCGGTGTATGGTACCTGTAAGTACACACAAACACACACGAGAAGATGTTGCCCAATGACCATGGTTGTCAAGGCTAACAGGAACTGAAAGTCAGGATAATATATCGTTGTTGTCGGGTGGAAACCTTGTATGTCCAAATCCTTCCTTTTTTTTGTTATGCTTTTAAAAACTATTTTAAATAGTGAAAATAGCCGATCTACAAGCAGTTGTGTGCTTGTTGATCTGCTATTTTCACTATTTTTGTGCGACACTTTTGTATGATGATGAATAGGGCTTTCATTTACGAAAAAACATACAAATTTGAAACTTGGAGATATGAGGTTTCTGCCCGACAGTGACGATATGATACCGTAATTTCAACCTTAAAAGTGAAGGTCTCGTTGAACGTGGGCTCCAGGGTCTTCCTGTGGACTTTGGTCTCAAACTTTTTCTTCTTGTCGGGCAGCAGGTAGACTTTCACGTAAGGGTCAGAGCTGCCTCCTACGTCCATGGCTGGAAGCTCAGCGGCCTGCACGATACCTACTACCAGCTGGGGTAGGACGGCACAACATCAGAGCCAGGGAGAGCAGGGACATTTTAGGCCAACTGAGAAGTGGGAGGACGTCGGGATATGATATTGAACTGTCCAAGTGAACAGTAATACATCATGCTGGATATCAGTGTCTCACCGTGTTGTCTGTGAAATTGTAGTCTAATGTGAAATGTAACCTGCCCAGCTTCTCTTCCTCCTTGGGCTCTTTGTCCGACAGCCCCGTTTCTTTATCATCCTCATCCTCCACGGGCTATGACACGCACACACACACACACACACACACACACACACACACACACACACACACACACACACACACACACACACACACACACACACACACACACACAATGTGACAGAGATATACTATTTCTAGCTATCAATAGGTCTTACAGTATGCCTCGCAACCTGTGGACAGCAGCCTGGCTATTTTAAGTTTGGACGAGTGTATTAAGGGATTACTTTCCAGCCCAGCACAATGCAAGGTGAGATTTAGCAAATTAATTTCAAACAGACAGGGTTGGAATTAATTCGTGAAATCACCCCAAGGCCGCTGTGTTGAACTTGCTACAGAATGTAATACCGGGCATTCTGCCACTGGCATTCTGTGTCATTTAATCCACTGGCACATCATTTAATGTGGCCTATAATAAGATAAGCATCAGTGGGTTGAGATGTTAATTGCTTGTTTTGAAGACGGTGCACGAGAAGTGCACATTATGCCTCCACCTACAGTAGACTACAGGGTGAGCGATGTGCAAACAGGGCATCAGTCCTAACACTCACAGACAGGTTTATGGGTCCAGGGTGACAGGACAATGATACATTACAAGGACAATGCATCTGCCGGGAGATAAAGAATGTGCCGGAGTCTGTATGAATGGGGGTGTGTGCGACTGTGCGTGTGTGTCTGTGTGCGCGCGTGTGTGAGTGCGTTTGTGTAGCCTACCTCTATGAAACCTCCATCCATTTCGGTGTCAAAACCTCCCTTGCCCTTCTCTTTTCCCTTCTTCTTGTCCTTCTCCTTGTCCTTCTTCTTGAAACACTTCTTCCATACACACCCCATGCACGTCAGCACCAAGCACAGACTCACCATGCACAGGGCAGCCACAGCCCACGATGGCACTGCAAATACACATGAAGCATCACACGCAGAACAGCATTAAACACATCTGCACTTTGGCCAAAGACAACATGAACCCCGATGCAAACAATAGGTGTCAGTGATGGGACAACCCGTGATGCCCTGAACATCCTTCACTGTTACAGGTCGAGAGCTGCCAGACTATTGACTCACTGCCGAGTTCTCGCAGCTCAGTCATGAACTTCTTGCCATCGTGGTGTTCCCGGCCGGTCTCTGGCGTCGACGTGGCATTCGACATGTGGGTGGGGGAAGGTATGGCGCTTGGCACAACGGGGGCAGCTCTGCGACTTCCTGTCATGGTGCAGCGGGGTCGTCAATGGATCCACAGTTTCCACTTGAAAGAAAGAGAAAAGGGAGTGACAGACGAGAGAAAAAAGACCATTCATTCAGTAGATGGGACTACCACTGGACCTCCTGCAGAAATTCACAACAAAGCATTTTGTGGCAACACACACTCATTCATTCACACTTGCACGTAGTTCTAATAAATGCTTACTGACCAATGTACTAGCATGAATTTGTGTGCTTATGGACATTGTATGACTGTCAGTGTCAGATGGCCGCTCCTGTTTCTGCTGGCCTGGCACTAACTCTTGAACACAGGATACACAACCCTACTTGCCTTTGCCAAAGCTGCTGACAGAGTGGGGAGGGGAGGATGAGTAGAGCTGGGGAAATCGGACGTATGCCCCCCCCCCTACATCACCACGCGTGGACGTGCTCTACTTTTTCCACGTTCCATGGCATGCAATAGGTTACAATACGTGCCAAGGTTACATTTAATGACTCGGGCGCCAACCTGTTCGGAAGAGTTTCTAAACTCATCAACAACAAGTCAGTGATTCACCCTTGCGACTTGCGAGAACGCTTTGATATGTTGTTTATCTATTCCGAACACGTCCCAGGTGTTTAAGTTTGTGTCTGACTCAGCAGATGCATCACAGACCCAAACATACTGTACATTGACCTTCTGGAGCTCTGTCTGCCAAGGATCTACAGAGGTACAGTAGGCTCTGCTGAAAGTACAAAGGCACAACTTAAGACCTCCCGAAGTGCCTCATTACTGCAGCAACTGGCTGATTTTGAGGGTATTTCATTCGAAGCAATTCAGGTCAAATATTGACAAGCAACCTATCAGTTTCAAATCTTACTTTACTATTAAACCTTTCTGATATTAACAGATATTTTCATAATAAATTATTTAAAATGTTATTATTTTGTAATGCAAAAGTACAAGCGTCGTCACATTTCTCTTTTGATTGGATGGAAAATCTTATTGAATCACATTTTTCAAATTAGGAAGTTATTTATTCATTAATAATAAATACATAATATAAAATTACATATATAAAGATAGTTTCTTGTTTTTATGAAGTGCAAGTCAAATTAATGTACAGAGATAACAAATGCAGATACCTTCCTTTGTTGTGGCCCTATCATTGCTTAAATAAGTGCAACAACAAATGAACGGCAATCACATCATACAAACCTTAAACTTCTTCAGCGGTCAACAAAGCTGAAACTCTCATCCTAACAGTGATTGATTAGCATTCAATGACACAAGGTCACCGCAAAATACGGGAGTCACGCCTATCATGCTGTTAATCCAGCATTTTACTCCGCTTTAAACTCTTTCTCATCAACTAACAGACAGTGACCCCCACAGATCAGCCGTAATTTCTGATTTACCTAGGCAATTCCTATTCACTGATCATAGATCAGAGAGAGAGAGGCGCATGGAAAATACTTCACACAGAGAGGGAGAGAAACATAAACAAGAACTTCACACAGAGGGAGAGACGCCTAAACAAGAGACGAGTGATGAGTGAGAGCAGAGACGTACCTGTACCGAGTCCCCGGTCCCAACACTGCCGCTGAGGCTCACAGGTACTCCCTTGGCCGCTTTGGAGAGAAATTAGAGGGGAGGAGCAGGAGGAGAGAGGATGACAGGAGCGGAGAGGGTAGGAGAGGCGGAGGGTGAGGGTGAGATTAGGGAGGAGTGGCAGTGCGCTGTCCTTTTGTTTTTACCTCCCACCATGCTCACATTATGGAGATGAGATGCACAGGTGAGTGAGGTGATAGATCAGAAGGATGAGAGAAAGAGAGGGTCGCGTTAGATACCAAGGAAGTCCAGGTCAGAATGGTTGCTATCGTCACACTTTTTGAGCATCTGTGTGTGTGTATGTATGTGTGTGTGTGTGTGTGTGCGGCTGTAATGTATGTCTCTGGGGTGGCGTGCCTTCCTCTGTATGTGTGAACAAATGTTATTTTCTGCAGACTCAGGTCTCCGGGGCTTAGTTGTCCGCCTGTTCGATGCCCCACCTCTGGTGACCTCTAATCCATCTCCCATAGGTCACCCTCACCAGACCAGTGATGAATATTCATTAGTGTAGTGACACGGCTATTTAAAGGCTTGTTAGCATACTGAGACTTCAGCAGGAGGGGGTATTTACATTTGCACTTGACAACTTGTGTGCGGGTGTGTGCGTGTGTGTGCGTGTGTGTGTGTGTGTGTGTGTGTGTGTGTGTGTGTGTGTGTGTGTGTGTGTGTGTGTGTGTGTGTGTGTATCTGGCTGCTGCAGCAGTCTTGTCTCATATTGTCTATGATGTTGCCTGAATTAGAACGTTAGGATGTGGCTTCTGCAGCAACACAGAGATCATGTTCCGACCGGCCCCGCCCAGTTCACCTTGAGATACCACAGATGAACAGATACTGTACGAAGAGAGAGAGAGAGAGAGAGAGAGAGAGAGAGAGAGAGAGAGAGAAAGAGAGAGAGAGAGAGAGAGACTCCTTAAAGCATGCGCATACATACACACACATACTTAATGTTTTGTATATGAAGCCAAAGGTTCTGTAGGCCTATTATGAAGTTGTCAAGGGGAATTAATTTATTGAGTATCTGATAGGACATGACTGCATTAAAGCATAAAAAGCCTCATGTATCATTTCTATATGTTTTTTTGGCATTTTACATAACATGAAATACTTCATTCATTAGTACATGCTAAAGGTTTATGAGTATGATAGAACTTTATGAACCACTATACTGTACAACCTGCTCTTTGATGAAATGGAATACCATTTTGTTCTCACTGCAACAATGTGCAACCTTCCCCTTGTGTGGTAATTGATGTGATGGAAACCTTATGCATCCTACAGTATGTCTATAATGCATTATAATGTATTATAATCTGCGTATAACACTGTATAATTGTTATAAGCACGAGCCTGGGGCCCGCTCTTCCCTCACTGCTGAGTAGCTCCGGTGGGCAGGGACCCCCTTATTTCCAAAATGGCGAAAATCGGAATTATGATTTTTTTGGAAAATGTCTTAATTTTCTCAAAATTGCTGTGCTGTGTTTTTTATTCTATATCAAGTCAATACTGTGTGAGGAATCAACTGGAGTTCAAATATTGATGTTTTGAATATATGGGGAATACAATGGCATATCACGCACTGACTGACATCACTGACTGGGGCATACAGTGAAGGGACATGGCCCATTATGGGCTTGGAGGGTGTGAAGGTTGGGGGTGCAAAGCTATCAGAACCCAGTGTCTACTGGGTGTCTAGCTAGGGGTGGTGGATGGTGGTGGTAACAGAAGCCCTTCATGTGGGTAGAGCGGGGTATGGGGTGGGTGGTGGGTTTGGAGGTAATAGGGGGCATGCTGCATGCATAGTTGGTTGCTATTGATGGTGGGTCGAACCACTCCATATGGTACATGGATGATGCATAAGGCCCACAGGGGGAGTCCCTATGTCAGTCTGGATCACAGGATAGTCCCGCAAGTGGACCTCCATGCGGATCTGCTGGCTCCTCCTATGCCCAAGATAAATGTCCGTAGGCAGACATAATGATGTGGGTCGGCCCCCAGTGGTGTCTGGCAGACTGGCTCACAGGAGTAATGTTTCTAAGTAACATTACCAGGGATCATCAGTGACTTATCATTATGACTGAAAAGGTCAAACATCTCATCCATTCTACTTCTTTTTATTCCCAGTGACGCAATCTATTTGAAATCTGGCAACTCTCATTTGAGATACTATCAACTACAGAGTGCTTTGTTTTGAACGAACAGGACCTTCCTTCCTCGAGTTTTCTTCAAGTGTCAAAGTTGTTTAACGCAGAGACCTTCAAACATTTTAAATTAGACGTATAAACGAGCAGTAGTAAAAACTTCAGCTGTACTTTCTACTTTTCATGAAAGCACCAACAAGCAGTGGGAGAAAAAACAAGGATAAACATATTTCAGGGACCACAATGTTAATAAGTCACGAGACTTTCTTGTGTTTGTATTCTTGATGCTTCTCAGATGAACATGAAGTAACTTGTTTTTCCTGTATGATATGAAATAAAATCTATCTTCTGAATATGATGACAGTTTGGTGAGTTGATAAGAACACATGTATATGTGTGTATCACACTACGATGTCATCAGCTGCAAACATGACAAGTCTGTTTGCAACTATGTCTCCATAGTTAAAAAAAAAAACTCCAGAACAAAGACACAGTGTCTGAGCACAGGTGAATACAGAAAGCAATGCGTGTCTGTGATAGCAGCAGGGACCCTTATGCCCAGGGCCTGGAGGGTGGTTACACTAGGTCAGGATATGGAGAAGAATGGAGCACAGGGCATCATGGACTGTTCACCTTTCCCCTATGGCTGCTAAAAAGCTCCAGATAAAAAGCAACAGACAAAGGTAAACCCTGTCCTTGCTATACACTCGCCTATGGGGCTTTTAAGCCGTGACATCATTTTGTAGGCAGAGGAGAACTCTGCCCCCAGAGCATTTTCTGTCCCTCGCTATTTCAACAGATCTGAGACAAAAATAACGACTAAAGTATAATTCTAACACTTTCCTTTCAACAACAAAGAGAAGAAAAATCTGCTTAATATTTATCTGTGGAACCGAGTCACATTAAATGTAATACCTACAATTCCAAGTGCTTGTCAGGGTGGGGGTCCCCAGTTAAAATATGTTTATTTTGGGGGTCACGGCTAAAAAGGTTTGAGAACCCCTGGTATAGAGCACTAACAAATTCATCCACCAGGGGCATGGACAACTTCCTATCTAGCCAAGCTTTATAAACTATATATTTTTTAAAGAGAAAACAAAAAAATAAAAAATAAGCGAATATTCGACTTCGGTGAACAACGTTGAATAGTGACTTTGATATTCGAATATGCGAATATTCGAATATTTGGTGAATGCCCTAGTGTACAGGGATATTGATGTAAGTAGAATGCCTACCACCTATTGCTCTACAAAGCCAAGCGCAGTAACTACGAGGGGAGAGAAATCACTGATAAATGGTTTTAAAAGTGTTTCAACCGGTCAGCTAAATGAGATATCGGCATATACTAATTGCTTATCTGTTCTTGAGGTCATTGTTTATCTCCAAAAATCACAAAGGCTAATTTGACCTTTGGGATAGGCTACACAAATAAGTGTCCAAAAATGGAGTTACTGCACTTTGGCTTTGTAGGGCAGTAATTGAGACCAAGGGAAGTATGTGAGTACCGGGAGCTCCGCCCCCACCTCTCCGCCGAGACCTCCGACGAGAATCACAGCCGCACCATTCACTTGAATGGATATACAGCGGATTTTACACATTAAATATTAATTCTGTTTTGGACCCAGAGCTTCGAAATCTCGTCCAATCCGTCAACAAAGGCCTGGATATGCATTGGAAAAATATGTAGACCTTTAAACTTTTAAAACAATACGACAAAGGAATATATAAGGACGCAACAGCAGAATGAGGAAATCGCCTGTCTGCTGGACCTATACAGAGCCGTTTTCACTTTTCACTGATTTGTTTAGAGGCTATTACTCTCCATTACACAAACAACCAACCAGAATAAACTGCTTCAAATGTAGGCTACCTGTTTCTTATCATGCCGATTGCTTATAAATCTTATTTGATATCTCTGGCGCGAAATGTTCGCGATTCCTGACAAGTTTAGCTGCCGAGACGCAGGGGGAGAGGAAAGGGTGTCCACCAAATTCTGGGCCCTGGGTACAAGGATTCGCTGTGGGCCCACATGAATGTTCTTCATCGTGGGATTTCAAAAATAGCAAATCTACAAGCTCGCAGCGCGGCACTCAGTGCCACGCTATGAGCTTGTAGATCTGATATTTTTCAATCGATAAAGTCTAAAATAATTAAGGCCCTTCCACCGTGGGCCCTGGTAAGTCAGTCCCACTTTTCCCCCCCTTGTGACGCCCCTACCCACTGCAGTCGAAAGCAGAGTTGAAATACAACACTTCGCGTCGCTACCCCTGTTCATTCAGACATTCACAGACGTACATTACATATCAGTTGCTATTTAACATAACAAATAAGGTGTTTGTAGTCATGGGTTATTGTCGTTTAGGCCAATACAGTCCATTCATATTTAAATTGGTTTGAAACGGCTTTCTGTGGTCCAGCAACCATGGGCATGTTCCTTATTCCTCTGTTGCGACCTTATATATTCCTATGTCGTATTGTTTTAAAAGTTTAAAGGTCTAAATATTTTTTCCAATGCAGATCCAGGCCTTGTTGATGGATTGGAAGAGATTTCGAAGCTCTGGGTCCAAAACGGAATTAATATTTAATGTGTAAAATGTGTGTACAATCCGCCGTATTTCCCATTGAAGTGAATGAAGCCAGTAGCGGCGCGCTGTGATAATGTCGGGCGTAGCTTTTGGAGGGGGCGGAGCCGGTATAGGTCCATTGAGTAGGCTATTTTATGTTGCCTCTATATAACATTTAGGTTGCTAAAGTAATTCAATTGCCAAAGCCTGTCCAATATGTAACATGTAGGGCTAAGTATGAAAGTTATAGGGCATAGAGTGTACCAAAAGAATATCTATAGCCTCTATACTATATATAGTTAGTTCATCAGAAGTGTAATGCCTCTCAAATTATTTTATAGCATTCAAATTCACATAAATTCATATAAAAGACACTAATAAAATAAACCTGTTTCAAACTCTGTCACATAAAACATTACTAGGATACTGGATGAACAAGCTGTGATGTGCAGTCTCAACATTTTGTCCTTGGTTCGCTAAAATCATGTATATTTTTTGCTCTGTCTTTTCTCTTTTCCTGTCCTTGTGAAAAGACGTCTCTTTTATTCGGCCGCAACACTGACATGTAGGGCTGTCACGATTATGACATTTTACATGACGATTAATTTTCTCTCAAATAATTGCAATTAACGATTTAATTGTGTTTTTGTCTATGGCAATTACATTTCTGTTTGGCTTGTAGGCTTTGAAGTTGCACATGGTAGATATGACACATGACCTAAATATACAAAGAAATTACTGACATATTTGACAACTTTATACTTAAAAAAGAATATTGATAGTGGAAATAGCCGATCTACAAGCTCACAACGCGTCGCGATGCGACGCGTTGTGAGCTTGTAGATCTGCTATTTCCACAATTTTTTTTACTTTAAAAAAATATATGAACATTTTTCAACATGGAAACGATTATGACGATTATGAAAAATAATCACGATTAGACGATTATGTAATAATTGTGACAGCCCTACTGACATGTCTGCCTAACATTTGAGTCCCGATTTGACTGGCCAAATGTTAGAACTCATGCGAGTCAGTTAGCCATATCCTCCTTATATGGATGCTCCTCTTCTGTTTGTTCTGCTTCCATTCTACTCCTCTATCTCTCTTCTTTCCTATTTTATTTCTGTGCAAACTCTCCATTGATTTTGTGGTTGAGAGCTAAACCTTGCATGGAAGTTAAAACTCCAGAGGAGTGAAACAGTATCTTTGGGGTCTGGGGCATGATTTCCTGAAATTATGCTTGGGTCTGCAAATATGCAAACCCACTTTTACTGTATAAACCAGTAGTTCTCAAACTTCTTTGTGCCAAGGACCCCCAAATTGATATGCAATTGGCCACGGACCCCCATCGGAAAAGGTTTTGTGCTAGGGACCCCAGAAGAAGATTAAAAAGAATATATATACCGGTATATATATATATATATATATATATATATATATATATATATACTGTATATATATATATATATATATTAGGGGTGCAACATATCGAACCGAATATCGGAAATCGAATCGAACCGAGAAATATCGAACCGAATGACCCTGTACCGAACAATATAATACAATACCACTCCACATCCACATTCCCCTGGAACCCCCTCAAGGACCCCTAGGGGTCCGCAGAGCCCACTTGGAGAACCACTACCCTATTGGTTGGGTACCGTATTGTTCAAAGTTAAAACAAAATATTATTATATAAATTATTATATTTTATATTTTTTTTATTATTATATTTTTGTATCGAAAAAGTATCGAACTGTGACACCAAAATATCGAACCGAACCGAACCGTGAATTTTGTGTATCGTTGCACCCCTAATATATATATATATATATATATATATATATATATATATATATATATATATATATATATATCAAGTGTAAAAACTAGAAATAAGAATAAGCAAGGTGCTAAAAGCACTGTCCTTGTCCTTATAGTTGGTGGGAGTGTCAGTGATTGGGTAAGAGCGAGCTGTCCTCGACTAAAGAAATTCTTAGTCAACTAGCGGCTATAGTTGACTAAGAATTTATTTGAGGCTACCAGTATGAATTTGTTGACTAATCAATGACTTGACTCAAATCAACAAATCTGTAAAATTATGTTTGCTGCATACAATCATGCAAAGAACAGCATTTTAATTTTCAGGTAGTTTGGTGAGGTTGAGAACGGCAACTGAACATTCTAATGTTGATTTAGGGAATGAATTAGGGTTAAATATACAGAGATGTAGGCCTACATGAAAAATAATTATATTAATAACTATACCAAAAGTATCGGTTAAGGGTAGGCTACTGTCCTGATGTCTTGAAATCATTCACCTTTAGGTTGTTGTAGCTACTTGGGCAGTTTGACCAGCATTTATTTTAGCTTTATTCTAATATCTTACCAACATTTTCCTTCACTCTGTAAAATTTACCTTGGCTTTGGCGACCATTCCCCATCCCACACGCTAGATGGCAACGTTCGATAGGGGGACATTATTCCTCTCATCCGTTTCACACAGAAGAAGTGTCGTTTCTAGGATACAGAAGAAAGCAAAGCCTACAGTAGCTGTTCTACAGACTCACAAAGCGTTGCATTGCAAGCTCTTACAGGTCTCTTGAGACTGTGTGCCTTAGGAAATCTGTGTGCATGTGTGTGTGTGTGTGTGTGTGTGTGTGTGCATGTCTTACCAGCAGACACCAACAAAAAAGCCATGAACAGGGCCAAATCATCAGGCTCCAGACCCGGCAAGCCCATGGCGAGAGCCCTCAGTGATGCTAGAAGGCTGCCTGTTTACTGTCAATATTCCAGGATGACCTCCCACTTGGGTAATGACGCCCCCTGGCGATCATTCAGAGAAACTACTTCAGCTCCCGTACTAACGTAGGTAGGAAGGGCCTGTCACTCAAACCGGAGTGACCCGCCTCCAGGCTATATAAGCCCCCGGAGGCGGAAGTAACATCCTCTTTTCACTCTCTGCGATATCACATTCAGATAAGTTGAAACTCAGCCTTTGTATTATTATTCTTCGCATTAGCCTAAAGCGGTGGCATTGGAGTCGCCCACCGGCGAGTGTTGAATTAACCCGTACTTAAGAATACTTATTCTTGTCCCGTCATAAAACGTCGGTTATTTCCTTCTATAACAAAGGATTATTACTGCTTGTTCAGGCCTCCGCCGAAGCAAGCGTGGCATAGCATTAGCCGTTAGCTTGTTAGCTCGTCTGCTATTTGTTAACGTTAGCTACACTGCTTACCGCTTGTTCAGGCCCTGCCCGAATCAAGCGTGGCCTAGCCTTAGCCGTTAGCTTGTTAGCTCGTCTGCTTCTTGTTAACTCTATCTACAGTGCTTCGCCATGGATCCTCTGGCCTTCCTGCCGAGGCAATGTCCAGGCTGTCCAGGACTCATCGACGGACAGGATCTTCATCCTCTCTGTGTCGGCTGCATGGGCGTTGCACACGCCTTCTCTGCACTGAGTCCTCAGGGGAGAGCAGGACCCTTCTGTGACTTCTGCGTGGCCTACGACCACGATGTACTGGTACACCGGTTCTACCTAGCCAGGGCAGGCCTCGGGGCCTGCGCTCCACCAGGTGGGTCCACTGCTCTCAACCCCACAGCCCAGTCTTTCCTTCCCCAGGCGGCCCGCACCGTTGGTCAAGGTGCGGCGCTGCCTTCCGGAGATCCGTTTGGCAAACAGCGCGCCATTCCAAGTCAAGATGGCGCCGTGCTACATGAGACACCGCCTGCCGCGCAACCGACCGCAGCTAGCTCCACTGTCACTGGAGCTGGCGGGTCTGGTGAAGTCGCCGCTAAGAAGGCGACCAAGAAGGCTAACATCCCTCCGGTAGCCTTTTCCCCTTCGGGCGCGGTGCCCAAAAAGAAACGCTCGGATGTGACCGTCGGGGACGTTCCCCTCGACGTGAGCATCACCAAAACAGTCCAGACTTTCAGGCGAGAGTCGGACCTGAGCTCCTGTCAGAGCGAGGGTTCTGGTTCTGAATACTCTGGATACACGGCCGAGGAGGAGGAGGACTCCGTCGAGGACGATGGTTCTCGACTCACGGTCACAGTGAAAGGTAATGCCCCTGCGGCTCCAGCACGTCAACTGGACGCCGCAGGGAGCTCCCAGTCCTCCTCAGGCACCACTGCCCCTCCACCCGCCAGTCAAGCGGGTGAAGCGGGAGCAGAGGACGTCGATTCTGCAGCAGAAATGCTGGATCATCTCACGGTCTACATGAGAGCTCTTGCCAGAGTTGGAGAGGAGTTGCCACCTCCTCTCCCCTCTGAAGAGGCCGAGGATGATGACGAAATGCCCGGGCAGGAGCCTTCGGTTCCCGCCCCGTATGTCCTCTCCAGGCTGCCGCTGGTGAAAGGTTTCACCAAGGCCCTCCATTCCTCATGGAAGACACACAAAGACCCCAGGAAGCTGCCTTTTTCTGTGTTGGATTTGGTTGGCGGTGCGGAGGCAGGCATGTCCACCTGCCCTAACCTGGACCACCTGTTGGCACAATCTTTTCTGGGTTCCGTCAGACCCCAGTACAAGGATGTAGGCACGGCTAAAAACGGGCCGTTTGTCGGCCCCGTCGGCACCAACCCGCCGGGGTTCACTGTCCTGGAGGACAAGCTGCAGTCGGACAGGGCTCGTAACGCCTACCGGTCCGCTGCTCTGGCTGCTAAGGACCTTAATCTTATCCAGCTCTTGCTAGCTTCCACCAAAGACCTGGTCAAAGGTCTGCCCACGGGGGAGCACACTGCGGAGCTAAACACCCTATTCGACATCATGCTGAAGGTCAATTGGCATGCGGTCAAGTGGATGGGCAGGTCCATGGATTATAACCTCCAAGCTGAGAGAGCCCGCTGGCTCGACTATGTCGACCTCGAGCCTAAGAGGGACGTGGGCGAGAAGCCTGTGGGTCCTCGCGGGGAGATGTATAAATCCCTCATCAACATGGAGAACAGTCCCACCACCCTCATGGGCGGCGGTTTGGAGCTGCTGCAGGGCAGAGTCACGTTCTTTAAGGCTGCTAAGGACATTGTCGAGTCCACCACAGTGCCACAGGAAGAACCGCAGCAAGCTAGGAGGGCGTCCCGCTCCTCCCGCGTCAAAGAAAGGGGCCGCTCTGCTTCTTTTAAGAAGCACTCGTCTTCCTCCAGGGGAGCCTCTGCAGCCAGGGCGCCTGACAGGCCCCGCAGCAAGGTTGTGGTTCCCGAGCGCGCTCAGCCGCGCCGCCCGTCCAAGGATGGCAGGCAGCAGTCTTCCTACCGCGGTGGCCGCGGTAGGGGACAGCGCAAATGACACTCGGAAGAGGGGGATTGTGCTGGGGCGGGGGTCCGAGGTGTCTCTCGGTCCCCCTCCCCCCAAACGAGGGCGTTTTTCTGTACCCCGTGTCGGGGAAATGAAAATGTTGAATTTGATGCCTCCTGTGTCGACAATAAATATGTTGAAAGAGCAAAGTCTGTCTCTGTCCAACTCTCTCGCACTAGCACAGACGACCCCATCGTGCATGCCTCCTGTAGTAATGATGAAGTCCTGTCAGGACTCGATAATCAATCACAGGTTTTATCAGCAACCAGTAATGTTATTGTCAAACAATTATGTGGTTCCTCAAGCGCGCGAGTGGGATATCCCTCGCGTCGACAATATGACTCCTTTATGCATGCCTCCTGTAAGAATGATGGAGTCCCGTCAGGACTCTTTAATCAGTCACAGGTTTTATCAGCAACCAGTAATGTTAACGTCAAACAATTATGTGGTTCCTCATGCGCGCGAGTGGATTTTCCCTCGCGTGAGCGATGCTATGAATTTAACCTTGAGTCAGAAATTCTGTCGGCCTACTATGAGCCCGGGTCAAGGGACAAGCATAAAGGCCTTAGAGCAGGTATTAAACGTAAAAGTTCCTCTCCTGTCAGGGGAGAATGCTTTAGTTGTGGGCGAGTCTGTTTATCAGGCGAATCGCTTTGCTCTTCCTGTTGCTCTATCGAGCGAAAACCGAACGCTTCCGGTTTCACCGGATACGGATTCGCTAGCTCCCCGCTTCCGGTCCGGCCGCAAAAAAGCTCCGCTAGTCAAGCGGTACAATCAGAAGGTGTTCCCGCCTTGCGGCCTATTGAACCCCTGCGCTCCGCATCCGGGTGTTCCGGATACGGATACGCAGGTTCCCCACTTCCGGTCCCGCCGCAAAATAGCTCCGCTAGTCAAGCGGTACAACCAGAAGGTGTTTCCGCCATGCGGCCTATTGAACCCTTGCGCTCCGCATCCGGTCGTTCCGGATACGGATACGCAGGTTCCCCACTTCCGGTCCGGCCGCCAAAAAGCTCCGCCGTCACGGAAGCACAGTGGTGGGGTTTCTCTCGCTCAAAACACGCTAGCACGCTGCGCGCGCCAGTGGAAGTTATGCAACCCGAGCCATTGGGTATTTCGAACGATAACCAGGGGTTACAGGTTACAGTTCGCAGACATACCTCCGCTTTCGAGCAGGGTTATTCATACCAGGGCGCGTGGTTTAAAAGCAAATCTTTTGAGAGAAGAGATCAGCTCCTTGCTAAGCAAGGGTGCTATAGTGGAGCTGGACAGGACCCAATCCCGCATGGGATTTTGGAGCCGTTATTTCCTGGTGCCCAAAAAGGGGGGGGGGGCTACGTCCCATCCTGGACCTAAAGGCACTAAACGTGTACCTGAAGAAATACGTTTTCAGGATGCTAACTGTACCCACCATGTTACGGTCGGTCAGGCAAGGGGATTTCCACTGTTCAGTGGATCTGAAGGATGCTTATCAGCACGTCCAGATTTATCCCCCACACAGGAAATTCCTACGGTTCGCCTTCGAGGGTCGCCTGTACGAGTACACAGTACTCCCTTTCGGTCTGTCACTGAGCCCGAGGGTTTTCGTGAAAGTGACCGAAGCAGCCATCGCCCCGCTGAGACAGCAGGGCGTCAGGTTGGCGACGTACATCGACGATTGGATGATTTCAGCGAGCTCCGCCCACGAAGTGGCGCGTCACACACAAGTGGTTTTGGCTCACCTGAAGGCCTTAGGTTTCATAGTCAACCACGGCAAGAGCATGCTGACTCCAGCAAGTCGTCTTACATTCATTGGGGTCCTTCTGGACTCATCCGACATGTCGGCCCGTCTCTCAGAGGAGAGGGTGGACAGGTTTCGGGAATGTCTCGACTCTTTTCAAGTGGGCCAGGAGGTCACTTACAGGAGTTGCATGGTACTGACGGGAATGATGGCTTCCGCAGTACATCTGTTGCGTTTGGGCAGGTTTCATATGAGACCTTTTCAAAGATGGATGTTATCCCTCGGGATCCCGCCCTCCTTGAAGTACAAGAAGGTTACGGTTTCCCCTTCCTGCGCGATCGCCCTGTCTCCGTGGCTGGTGGAGGGGTTCCTCACCAGCGGGGTCTCGATTGGCGAGGTGGTTTCCCGCAAGTCGATCACGACAGACGCCAGTCTCAGTGGATGGGGAGCCACTTTCGAGGGGCGCACAGCGCAGGGGCTTTGGCCTCTGGAGATGAGGGGTCGTCACATCAACTATTTGGAGTTGATGGCTATACTCCTGGCGCTCAAGCATTTCGAGCCTTGGATTTTGCATTGTCACGTCCTGGTCAGGACAGACAATACGACGGCCATGTTTTATGTCAACAAACAGGGGGGCCTGTCGTCGTTGCCACTGGACCGTCTGGCTCGAGAATTGACGGTTTGGTGCTTGTCGCGCCTCAAGTCGATCAGGGCCTTACACGTCCCAGGTCTCCTCAACAGCGGAGCAGATCTCCTGTCCAGGGGAGGTTCTCGCTACGAGGATTGGTCTCTCCACCCCAGGGTGGCGAACCAGATTTTTCGCAAGTTCGGTCAGCCAGTGGCGGACCTGTTTGCGTCAGCGGAGAATACGAAGTGTCCGTTGTTCTTCGCGGTGAAGGGCAGTCCTCCCTTGGGGTTGGACGCCTTAGCGCACACGTGGCCGAGAGGTCTACTGTACGCGTTTCCCCCCTTCGACTTAATCCGACCCACTCTGGAGAGAGTCAGGAGGTTCGGTCTGGAGATGCTCCTGGTGGCTCCCTACAAGGGCACGTGGAGGTCGGCGATCGCCCCTCTCCTTTGCGAACCGGGTTGGCAGCTGCCTCAGTGCAGAGATCTGTTGAGTCAGGCCAGGGGGGAGATCTTCCACCAAGACCTGCAGGTCCTAGACCTGTGGGTTTGGCACGTGAAAGGTTAAACCTGCTGGCAGCTGGTTTTTCTTCTGAAGTGGTGGCTACCATTCAGAGTGCTAAGGCGCCTTCTACGAGGGCGTCTTATGATGGAAGGTGGAATGCCTTTGAGGACTGGTGTGAGTCGCGTGTTCCACCGGTGGTGGCCCATGTGGCGTCAGCCCAGGAAATTCTGGAATTTATGCAGGACCGCTTGAGAAGTGGTCTTGCATTTTCTACCCTTAGGGGGTATTTGGCGGCTATTAATGCCTGTCACCTGGGGGTGGCGGGCAAGGCACCTTCTAAAGTCCCGGAGGTCATCAAGTTCATGCAAGGAGTTGAACGTTTGAGGCCGGTGACTAGGTCTTTGTTCCCAGTTTGGGATCTGCAGGTGGTTCTAGGGGGCCTATGTCGGGCTCCCTTTGAGCCGCTTGTAGGGATGCCTTTGAAACTTTTGAGTTTCAAGACGGCTCTTTTGCTGGCTTTGGCCACGGCTAAAAGAGTTGGTGACCTGCAAGCTCTCTCGGTGTCTGCGGAGTGCATGCAGTTTATGAACAATGATCTCAAGGTGTTGCTCAAGCCTCATCTTAAGTTTGTTCCTAAGAACATGGTGGTTCCTAAGGAGCCTGTTGTTCTTCTGGCTTTTCATCCTCCTCCGTTTGTCTCGGTGGAGGATGAACGGCTGAATTGCCTTTGTCCTGTCAGGGCATTGAAGGCCTACTGTGACAGGACTGCTGGTTCTAGAGCTTCTTCTCAGCTCTTCGTGGAAATGGGCAATGTTCTTGTCAGAAAGCCGGTGTCTAGACCCACTCTTTCGAGGTGGATTGTGGATGCTATTAGGCTGGCTTACTCTAGTGCGGGTGTGGAAGTGCCGGCGGCACTTAAAGCCCATAGCACTAGAGGTGTGGCTACTTCGTGGGCATTGGCAAAGGGAGTCTCCGTTCAGGAGATTTGTGTTTCGGCGAATTGGTCTTCGCCTTCTACCTTTGCAGCCTACTATCACCTGGATATCGAATCCTCTTCGCTAGCGCATTCGGTTCTGGGTGCAGTTGCCTCCTCTACGTCATAGAGGAGGCGGATCTTCCCCTCCCACAGGTGGGCATGTAGCCACCTGGGGTATTTTGGGGGGGACCCTGTGTTTTCCTTATATAGTGTGTCTTACTTATAAGGCGGACTTGTCCTTTTCATTTAGTTGAATGAGGCGGACTTCGGTCTGTCAGGATCTCTCCTTATTTTCTCATGCCTTCACACCCAGGTCCGGTGGGCCTGGGACCTTCTGGGTGATGGGTCACGCCCGTTTGGGCTGTGCTCACCCGTATGAGGGGTGTGTGGGGGTATGAGAGTAGGTTGTGGCTTAGAGGGGAGTTTAAGAATCCCAAGTGGGAGGTCATCCTGGAATATTGACAGTAAACGGTAGGTTCCGTACGGAACCATTGTTTACTTAGATATGGAAGGATGACCTCCCACGTAATGCCCCTCTGTTTCACTGAATGTGGCAGAGAGTGGTATTAAGAGGATGTTACTTCCGCCTCCGGGGGCTTATATAGCCTGGAGGCGGGTCACTCCGGTTTGAGTGACAGGCCCTTCCTACCTACGTTAGTACGGGAGCTGAAGTAGTTTCTCTGAATGATCGCCAGGGGGCGTCATTACCCAAGTGGGAGGTCATCCTTCCATATCTAAGTAAACAATGGTTCCGTACGGAACCTACCGTTCCTCACCATGAGAACCTAGGGACGACATGTGGATCAGATGTGATTACTGATTTAATTTTCTTCCTTTACTTAAATCTCGGAAGACACACTGAGGACTTGGACCCTCTTTTGAATGAATAAAATAACATGATTAAGAGAACATTTTATGACATGATTTATCAACATCAATTAAAACAGGTATAATTTCGATTGACCAAGCTTGATATATAAAACTGAAAGCAACCTTGGGGAACAAGAGAGCTATAAGCGAAGCCTGTAAGGAAGGTGTTCCAAGTGTGCGAGACAACACTTGAAAGCACAACCCAAGGGGGTCCCCCAATTCTTTTGGGGGGTCCCCTGATGATTAGCTTAATGTGAGACATTGTTTTCTCACTCAACAGTAAACAAACCAACATACAGTATAAGTGTATGGAGGTATCTGCACATTTCAAAAGTGAGAATTTAAGGACTTTTAAGACCCTTTTAATACCTGCCGGTAAAATTGTAATTAACATTCTCCATATTGTCAAATATTAAGAGGCAGAAATTGTGAAAATATTTTCACTATTTTCACAATAGATCTGCGTTAAACAAAATGTAATGCCTCATGGCGGGTCCCCAGTTCAATTAAGATTATTTAGGGGGTCGCGGCCTGAAAAGGTTGAGAACCACTGCTCTACTGTATATTAGCCTTCATTGCTATAGCGTGTTTGTTAGGTAACAGGTCTCCTCATGTCTCTCGCTCTTTAGTAAACAGAAAATAAAGTTTGATAATTTGTATTCAATCAGTAGAGAGGTCTCATACAGGATACAGGACGAAGTGAAACATAACTAGACAAAACTGCAACGGGAACACTGGAACACTATCAAATTGAGGCTCATACCATTTTGTTGTGGGGTTCACCCTCTGCTGACTGAATGAAATTGGCTGAAATTGAGCTGAAAATGTGTTTCTAATACTCTAGTCTATAGCAATGATTACTATTAGAATATACAACAGAGCTTTAACGTTTTCACTTGATTTTTTTCTCACAAAAACATACACCCCTTTAATGACAGGAATGACAGTCAAAGCATCAAATGATTATTGTTATTTCACTACCGTGTTGCCTTGAGTGTGAGATGTCTGGCAGAGAGCTATAGCAGTCTGGGTCCTGTCCAGAGTGGGAGCTCCATTGATGTAGTGGATTATGTCCAGTGGTCTCAGGCTGCCCTCTTCAGAATCAGGCTGGATGTCCTTCACAAATAACACTGCATACTCACTGTCACTGCCACCGTCTAGCATCAAGCCTGAAGGAAATGGAGTTTTTGGTTTAGCATTTTTATCCGACAGGAGAGTAACCAGTAGACCACCAGGGATGTGATGAATAACGGAAATCTCTGTTAAAGGAGTAGTTCACCCAAAAAAAGATTAAAGATTCTATAGATTACTCACCCCATGGAGACTTGAATTCATGGTGATTTGTTTTTGTCTAAGTCAAAAATGAATTGTCCAGCAGTGGTTCCCTATGGAGTCTCCTCAAATTATTGGCTTAGATATGTCACAAAAAACAACAACAACTAAATAATACATTCATTCATGTCTCCATTGGGTGAGTAATCGCTAAGGGGGAAAAAATCTTTAAATTTAGTACAGTTCATGCATCATTCAGAGGTTGATGCCCTTTTTTCCATCTGTTTTTCTGTGGATGTACACTTTGAGTTCTTAGCCAACTAATGAAGACTTTTCTTTAAAAGGCATTCTGGTGAAGAGCTTTGGCACTACATAATGCATGATAGGGTCAGCTGAACAGCACATTATAACTATAAGGTAGTTAATAGTTATAAAGTGTCTAATTACAAAAAGACACTTGTAAACTGACCAAGACATTGCATTATAGATCCGACCTTTAATTTAAGAGTTACCCAACATATGTACTCAACACTTTATCACTGTTGCAACTTGGAATGGAATAATAGAATACAACAGTCCACCAGATTCTAAAGCTTTGACATACACTAGAGCGTTTGCGTACGGCTTCACGCGCGACGCGCTCATAGGCGGACGCGCGTTTTTTGAAACGGCCAATGCGCGACGACGCGCGTCGGGTATAAACGGAGTTTGAAGCTGAGCGTCATTCAGTGTTGGAGGAGCATTGAGACTACTTCACTGGATCACCACTGCCTTTCAGCAGCTTCACAATTCAACTTCACTTCACTGCCTTTTAGCAGCTTTAGAATTCATTGACACTTCATTTTGACTGTCACGGCCGGACTACACCAAGCCGTTTCGCGCGCGTGAGTGCGTATGCGCGTTTTGGATAGATCCAATGTATATCAATTCAGCCGGCTACACCAGGCGTACGGATAGCGCGAACCACGGATACGCATTCCCTAAAAATAGGATCGGTTCTATTTTTTAAGCACACCTATGCGTTTTGTACACAGACTATCTGGTCTTCCTCACATATACTCCCTCCTTGGTGTAGCCTGAAGCGTTTACGCATACGCGAGCGTCTTCACGGACAGTACGCGCGTATGCACACATTTTTGGTGTAGTCCGGCCGTCATTTTCTCCCCCTAGTGGCGATACAAAGAAGGACTGCTAACGTTATTTTGGACAACATGGCTGCACTTGCAGAGCGTTCCTACATTGCCAGCAACAACAAGGCGGCTAACGACGACAAGGAAAACAGACCACCACAACAACTGACCGTTGGCGGCGGCGCTTGTGTGGGTCACATCAGAGTCCTCAGTCCTCCCAGGGCTCAGGGACAATTCGAGGATGAGACTGGCTGCACGCTGCGTCAACATCCCGTCAGGACTGTCGAAGGGCAAGCTGCCACAGTGGGAGACAGTCCAAGGCACACCTAGGAGAAGAAAGAGGTTAGCCACCCCACCTGCGACGTAGACACACTAAAATGCGAGACTGGGGATGACACCACCGCAAAGCTCCTGAAAGTGACCGCTGTTACCCAGTCAAAGCCGGACAGAGTTGAGGCCCCTCCTCGAGTCGCTCCTTTGACTGTTCCAGACATTGATGCAGGGGACTCGGACATGCCTGAGCTATGTTCTGATTATGTCAAAGACATTTATGCACATCTAATGGAGCTCGAGGTACAGCAGGCTGTGCGACCAGGCTACATGAAAGGCTACAAAATAACGCCACGCATGCGAGCTATCCTAATCAACTGGCTGATCACGGTTCATTACACATTCCAGCTGCTGCAGGAAACGCTGTATCTCACAGTTGCTATCTTGGATCGTTTTCTGCAAGTTCAGCCTGTTTCACGAGAGAAGCTCCAGCTTGTCGGTGTCACTGCGATGCTGCTGGCCTCAAAGTACGAGGAGAACCGGAGTATTGCTGCCCCAGGGGTACAGGACTTTGCTAACATCACCGCCAACACCTACACAACCGCTCAGATTAAACAGACGGAGCGGATCATGTTGAGGTCCCTCAACTTTGACCTGGGACGCCCGCTGCCGTTGCACTTCCTCAGGAGAGCTTCCAAGGCTGCAGACTGTACTGTGGAGGGACACACGCTGGCCAAGTATCTGATGGAGTTGACGCTCCTTGACTACAACATGGTTCACTACCGGCCCTCTGAGATCGCTGCTGCCTCCCTCTGCCTCTCCCAGCTGCTGCTGGATGGCCTGCCGTGGACTCCCACAGAGCAGTACTACACAACATATGACGAGGCTCACCTAAAGCCAATCGTGCAGCACATTGCCCATATCTTAGTTGTTGTCAACGAGGGGAAGACATCGTTCCAGACTGTGAGAAACAAATACTCACAGAGCACGTTGATGAACATTGCCCGCATTCCTGAGCTGCAGTCGCCTGCTGTGAAGAGCCTGGCTGCTACTTCTGCTGGACAGCTCCCCTGATAGTGATGCTGTGTCATTGTAGACTACATAGTGGTCTCATTTGTAAATGTCTGTTGTACATATTGTGGTCTCATTTGTAAATATCTGTGTAAATTCTGTAAATATCCATGTCTATTTATATTAAATTATTCATTCATTCATGTATATATATATATATATATTCAATATGCATTCATTAAAACGTGTTATCGTTAATGCAGCCTTTTCAGTTTCTATTTACCAAGGGTTTTTCTTCTGACACTTTGCTGCTCTAAATGGTGTGACTTGATTAATAATGTCTAAAGTGCTATATCCACACCTTAGACTTATGTCTGGGTTAAATGACTAAATACATTTTCTTTTCAGTCTGTTCATTACTCACATGGGTTTCCGCTGTGATTATTATTTATTTATAAAGCTAGCCTTGTTAAATGTTTTTGAATTGGGCCTGATCCCTTTGACAAAATGAGGTTATGGAATGGAGGAGATTGTCAGCAACTGTGTTTTATACCAATATCAATTTAGAGATTGGGATGCTTGTTTATTTAAATTACTAGAAGCTGGGCCGCCCTTTTGGGCGGCCCAGCGTCTAGTCGGCGACCTGGCCAACTCGGAACAATGTAAATAGGGAATGAATGCCCCGCCCTTTAATGCAAACCCCATTATACCTGTTTTCATAGGACCCGTTTTGACCATCTGTCTGCCTGTGTCCATTTATGCCCATATATGGAGATATCTGTATCTGTCTGTCTGTCTGTCGGCGTCCATTTTATGTCCATATATGGAGATCACTGCAGTTATTGATGGAATTTTGGATCATATTCCATATGGATAAACAGTTTTCCCCAATCATAATAAAATACTCCACACAATGAATGAGACCACACCGGAGAATATGCGTTTTTGTGTTGAAGTTTAGTCAGAGTTCAAAGTACTGTACAAGTACAGTATAGCAAAATCACCCATCGTAAGCTCTCTGAGTACAAAGCATAATGATTCCACATATATAGTTGAATGTGTACAGCATAAAATACATTAGTCACATTATGATTGGACAATTAATCATAACAATGGATCATGAGATGGTGTTGTGACTGAGTCTCGTGAACTCAGAAGCAAGGATGTAGAATGTTTTGGTTTCTCATTATCCAGTGTCCGGGACACTTTGACATTTCGCTGGTCAATCTTTCTGTCCCTGGAGTGGGGCAGATTCTCGTCTCGTGCATTAGTTATCAGATCAAAACATCATGGCATTGACTTTTAACACTGAGAATGATATCTATACCATGTTAAACAACAATAACATATTGTACTATCAATTCCCTCCTGAGATAGCATTTGAAGTGTTAAATGTCAAGGCAGCATAAACAACAAGGGAAGAAAACATGGGTTAAACTTTTTTTTAAGGTATTTGAAACAGAACATAATAATTGAACAATTTAAGTCAAAAACATTTCGATAGTTTTTGAAGAGTAGAGTCAAAAGAACTGTATATTTCCAAAGGTATTTAAATCAGAATATCATAATTGAACTTTGTTTTTGTTTTTGTTTTTTAAGTAGAGGTAAAAGATTTTTATTGTCTTAATTATTAATTATTATATATATGTATTTTACAAAGGTTCAATGTGTCGAAGATTGATTGGAAATTATCCATGTCAAGCAAGATAAAAACACATCAGCATCACGCTCCCGGGTGGTTATTACAATTTGGGGCCGATTTTAGTCAAAACAAGACGAACTTGACTCTTTACCATAATTTAGGTTAAAGACAAAAGCATTCAAAATGTATTTAGACAGCATCCGAAAATCAGCCGTTTGGCGGTCATAATTCGTACACCTCCGAGGTTACCTTTAGGTAATGAGTGGTCTTAATTGTCCCTGCAGGTTGGGGACATTTATAGTGAGGTGTCAAACCGGAGCCGCCTTAAAGCCAACTGTCTATTCCTCCTTACTGGCTTTTGTCCGAGTCAAGGTCTGGAAGAAAACTTTACAGCGGGAAAACGTGTGTGATGCAGTTTCATACTCACGAAATACATATGGATTTTTCACTCATCCTTTTTGACATTTCCACTTTGGACAGACATGCAGTGAAGTATGTGTCTGTCAACTCATTCTCAATTATCATCTCAAAATATCTTTATCTGTAAGACAAGGGAAAAGACAGGGACAAATCAATCCATAATGTAAGGCAATAAGGTATTTATATATAGAAATTGAATTGAAATGTTTAGATACATCACCAAAAGAGGACACAAGTTGTGTCAGTTTGTTCTGTTAGGGGAAACAGATTAACCCTGTATTGATTGGAATCAACTTCACAAAATGAAATATATTTAAATGGGATGAAATGAAAACAAAATGAAATATGAAAATATGAAATCAGAAAATGAAATATGAATTCAGAAAATGAAAATATGAAAGAAATAAAATTAAATGAAAAAATATTAATTCGAAAATATTAATTCTAAATATTAATTCCAAACACATTCCCTCCCGTTTGCCACAGCCAAAAATATTGGGTGTGACAAAAATTGTTTTGTTTGGAGGATAATTTGTTAAAATATGGTTAAATGAGAAACAGATGGTACCGAGGTACAGTAGGGTACCGAGGTACAGTAAAGGACAATGACTCTGCTCACTGTCAGAGTTAGAGTGAGCTTCCAGGCCTGTGAGGGGGGAAGTGTACCATACAATAGTTAGCGAGGCCTGTTTAAAGCCTCTCTAACCAGAAAATGAATGAAACTTTAAAGAAATAAAAATAAGAAAAATTAAATAGAAACACATAACATAATCATAATGTCTTTTTTTTTTTTTTTCATAATGTGTAATCCCGTATAAGCCCAGTAGGGTTGTAATAATTGTGGAATTTGACTGAACGGGTTTGAATGGAGCCCAGCCATCTAAATTGTTTTTGGAACCGTCTCAGCCTGCTTTTACTCAAGTAAAAAGGATAAAGTATTACCAAAAATAAACCAACATGAGAAATTAAAGGTTGAGTAAAGCAGGGCTAGGCCTCTTCCATCCTTAACCCATACTGCAGTTTATGTGTTAAGAATGGTAAAAGTAAATGTTTTTGGTTCATGTCCATAAGATGTGGTTTGAAAGAACAACGTTCAGTTGTTACACAGGAAATAGTGTTTTTCACGACAAAACAGGAGGACAGGAGAAAACTGGTTAAAATAAAATAAACAGTCATGAAATTAAACAGGTTAAAATAAAATTGAAATAAAACAGTCAGTCAGTCAGTCACTGATAATCAGTCAGTTAAGTTGGTAGCGAGTTAGTGGAGTTAGTTCCACTATACCTGTTCTGCCATGTCATTAGTCCGTCCTGTCCCCTAAAATAAAATAAAGCCCACCTGTCATTGATGGGAAGAAAAAAATTATTAAGACATAGAAACATTCAAATAAACCCAAGCGTTGGTTGTTATCAGTACGAGTGTAGTCATAACAAGAGCGAATGAGATCCCCTTTGAGAGAGAGAGGGAGAGACAGTCATATGTGTAAATAATTCCTAGTTTCGCAAACCAGGCAAGTGAGTTAGAACACAATACAGAGGGAGAAAAACCCAAGACAGATTCAAATATAACCCCAGCACATTGTTATCAAGCCCTGTATTAGAATGTAAACAGTAGATTATACAGAACAAGAGCGAATGAAACCCATTTTTGAGAGAGAAAGAGAGAGCAAGGTCACACAGAAACTGAATCGGCTCGTGGCCTCTCAAGGTAAAAATAAGAAAAATGAAATAAAAAACAATTCCAGCAATCCCCTCATAGTTTTTTTTCCAAAATAAAACAATAATAAACCAAAATGTAAGCATCGGTCAAGCGAGCGCGGGCAAGCAGCAAGCAAGCAGCATAAGCCAAGCACATATTGTACCATATTGTACACAGAAGTAGCACCGCTCACTTTATACTTGGTTTGATTTTCTTGCTTTCATAATAGACAAACCGAAATGTAACCAGGGGAGGAAAATTGGATTAGAGATGATTAGACAGAGATAGATTATCAAAAACATTTAACACACAGGTTTGTCAGTCAGAACTTGATTTTTCTTTTTTTTTCTTTCCAGAAGTCGTTCTTAGTCAAAAGTAAACAAAATATATAGTACCATTATCTCGGGGCGTCCCAAGGGTCAAGAGTGTTTGTTCTTTTCGGGACATTGTAATCCATGAAAGTCACGTAGCAGATCTACAAGCTCACAACGCGTCCCATGTCGCGTTGTGAGTGAAAGGCCAGCCAGGTTCGGCTGGGGGGGGGGGGGGGGGGGGCTCTGTCAAGCCCTTCAGCATCTTGAAAACATTGCTTGCGTCCTCTGTTCCTTCCTGATGAGGTTCGAACATCCAGTGGCAAATAATGTCCGATTTCTCCACAGCTCCGCACATATCCATTGACATGTTCCAGGAAAAGTTTTAGGCAGTGTTGATAACTGGGAGTCCCCGATGATCTTCCAGAATGACTTGAGGTCCGGGTTAAAAAGAGGTTCTGGGTTTAGATTGTAACCTTTCATCCGTGTGGGTCCAGGTTTTACACGATAAAAACACTGCTTCTCGGAGCAGGGGGCTTTTTTAGCTTGAATGGTCATGTTTCTTAAAAATGTTCTTAGGAGCGCTGAGATAAAAAGCTCCTGTATTCAACATCTCAGAGTCGCCTGAGACGGAAATTAAATAAAATAAAATAAGATAAGACGAAAACGAAGCTTAAAGCATGAAGATTTCCGTCAGAACGTTCGGTTCTAGAGCATAAAGTGAAATCTCCTAATTAAAATAACCACGCTATTTCTTATGTGATTAAGTGGCTCTAATCAGCCGTATTGGGTTATCGTACTGGCCGAAGAGACATTCCTTCAGAACAAAATATGTTCTGGCCCCAAATAAAAAGATTTCGTCTCAGAACTTCTTGAAACAGCCGTTCTAGAGCATAAAATGAAATCTATATTGAAGTCTCGTACTGATACAAACCCAACCTTAGACAAGCAATCTCCGTGGCCAAACGGCTGCTATGTCCTCAAAACATGTAACAAAAAGCGACAAAAACAATAGACTACAAAACATTAAACAATAAAAACGCAGCTGTGTTAAGAGCTAGCTAGACTCTTAAGACAGCAGGTATAAACGTATGACCTGGGTTCTGTTGAATTAGGACAGTGTGTGAGAATGAAGCCCGCCTCTCAAGTCTCTGTGAGAGAAACTGTCTGTGTCCGGTCCCTGGTGTGGAACGCTGTGCCAGAGCCAACCCTGGCTGCCTCCATTTCGGCTTTCTTCAGACCGTTGTGAGATTTTATCGATATGTTGATGTGGGAGAGAGTCATCATATCCGAATTCCTTTCTCCATATGGGCAAAAATGGTGCAATTGTGGGGCACCTAGAAACAACCGGTTTCATTTCCTCATTGTCTATCTTAGCCATTAAAGCTGTTATCAGTTCATTCCCCAAGCTTTGGAGAGAGGCTTCAAGCTCAAAAATGGTGCAATTGTTCCGTTTGTAAAAAGGTTGTTTAGATTTCGGCAGGTGTTTTCTGCCTCCCTGTGCTCGGGGCGTCCCAAGGTAATTTCTCCTCGCGCAGGAGGAAAAAACGTGTGGGAGATAGTCCTTTCCGTGGGAGTCAGGGGAAACGTCTGATAATATCCCCGGCTGGTTGTTAACTGGTTCTAGCAGCGGAAGAGACCAATATCTCCTCGGAGCTAATCCGGCAATCGAATGGACCATTTGATGGAATTTTGGATCATATTCCATATGGATAAACAGTTTTCCCCAATCATAATAAAATACTCCACACAATGAATGAGACCACACCGGAGAATATGCGTTTTTGTGTTGAAGTTTAGTCAGAGTTCAAAGTACTGTACAAGTACAGTATAGCAAAATCACCCATCGTAAGCTCTCTGAGTACAAAGCATAATGATTCCACATATATAGTTGAATGTGTACAGCATAAAATACATTAGTCACATTATGATTGGACAATTAATCATAACAATGGATCATGAGATGGTGTTGTGACTGAGTCTCGTGAACTCAGAAGCAAGGATGTAGAATGTTTTGGTTTCTCATTATCCAGTGTCCGGGACACTTTGACATTTCGCTGGTCAATCTTTCTGTCCCTGGAGTGGGGCAGATTCTCGTCTCGTGCATTAGTTATCAGATCAAAACATCATGGCATTGACTTTTAACACTGAGAATGATATCTATACCATGTTAAACAACAATAACATATTGTACTATCAGTTATAGTTCTGGGTCCATTTTATGCCCATATATGGAGATATCTGTCTATCTGCGTCCATTTTATGCCCATATATGGAGTATCTGTCTGTGCCTCCAACTGTGTTGCAGACACAGTGCCGGTTCCCCCTTTAATGCAAACCTCATTATACCTGTTGTCATAGGATCCGTTTTGAACATCTGTTTGCCTGTGTCCATTTATGCCCATATATGGAGATATCTGTATCTGTCTGTCTGCGTCCATTTTATGCCCATATATGGAGATCTTTGACCATCTGTTTGCCTCTGTCCATTTATGTCCATATATGGAGATATCTGTATCTGTCTGTCTGCAATCCATTTTATGCCCATATATGGGGGCATTCATTTTATGCCCATATATGGAGAACGCGCGTGCCGGTGGGACGAACGGTTCTCGAGATACGCGGATTACATACATACATACACACTCACAGAGATTTTTTGTTGACTCATGTGGCGTACGTGATGTCAGAGCCTTTTATGAAGTGATGTCACAATGAGTCAGAGCTTTCGCCGATTTCCTCCGGAACAGCCTGATGTCAACAATCAACCCCGCATAAGGAGATTCCGAACGTTTCGCGCCGGTTCGGGAAAACCGCGCGTCGGGTCGGGTCGAGACCCGGCACTGCACTCCGTGCCGCGGCGGGGAACGCGCGTGCCGAATCTGAAGCCGGTGGGACGAACGGTTCTCGAGATACGCGGATTACAGACACACAGACAGACAGACAGACACGCAGAGACTTCTCGCATTTATAGATAGATAAGGGCAGCAAAACTGATATCGATCGATCCTCCTCATAACCTACATAGAACACATACTGTCACTCTCATGCAACTCTAAATCACTGAAACAAATCAAGCAATGGATTCACTTGCAACTAAGGAAAAATGTACAACGAGTCAAGTCAATAATATAAGTCAAAATTCATTACATGCTAATTTGGTATAAATCATTCCCCTCCAAAAAAAAAAAAAATGAACGTGCACGTAACCCCAATCTGAGTTCCCAGAGGTAATTTTTTCCGCCACTAGGGGGCGTTACTGATTAATGGCTGTAATTTAAGCATAAATGAGACTTATTTAGTCAATAATCAACTTGTTGCCTCTAGGCCTATGCAAAATATATGATCTGCATTTTATTTTTTTAAAGATGTTAACCTGGGGACATCAATCAGTCTTCAGTCTGAATCAGTCTTCAATAAACGACCCTCATTTTTTTTTAAATTAAAATTCGATTATCTGACAGATTACGAATATATGATATATCCTGCGGTTATCGGTATTGTACGGACATGTGTGTGTGTGTGTGTGTGTGTGTGTGTGTGTGTGTGTGTGTGTGTGTGTGTGTGTGTGCGTTTTGAAGGAACAGACAGTATCCGGAACCATTGTTGCATGACAGCTTTCAACACCGGACATATTTTGGTAGCGCACATTAATAAAGCCAGCCAGAGCCAGCATCCTTTTATATGGCCAGCATTGGATCACTTCTAACTTCTTACACATTAAAATATTTTGAAAGCAAGTGCCGTCTTCAATCAGATGTTGCTAGAAAACGGATCCATCCTTTGTGTCCAAACGGCTTGGTCTATAAGTGCTTACTTACTATACTGTAGTTCACTTGCTAACGTTTGCTTATGAAGACGTATCGAGACGACAGAAACAAGTGGAGAATAAGGTAGGTAACTTCTAATGTTAGACTACTGCTAATAATGAGTAACTGAGTATAGTATATACATAGCAGACATGTTGTCAGTCTGCCACTCAGCCGTGGCTGCCAGGGCAATGGTTCACCATACCTTGTGATTTTGATGTTCCTTGTTAATGAATGGAGAGTGGGTATTGATTGATTGAAGACTTTATTAGAAGTTTGCATAGGAAAAGGTACAGTTTCATGACGGTACAGTTCACTGGTAGCTACAATGTCTACTAAAAGGAGATCCATGAAAAGACTAAGCTTATTTCCACAGGAAACCATTAAAGTATCATAACATTGAATGACAGACGAATACAGTACTATGCAGTAGATATGTAAGGAAAATAAAATAAAATGTAAGAACAAAAAAAAAGAAAACGGTAAGTCTAAACAAACAGAAAGTAGGCTATATACAAAGAAGGGGCAGGGGAGGGTAGGGCTGGGATAGGTTTGTTTTTTTACCAGTTGCGAACGGCTGCTGCCTGTAAGTGGTTTTTCAGGGCAATTTTAAAGGATGCTACTGATCCACACTCCTTTATGGCCTTCGGTAAGGCTTTCCACATTTTGGTGGTATAGCAGAAGAACGAGTTTGACCCTTTGTTGGTTTTGACTCTGGGTTGAAGTGATCTGTGGCGCTGCCTCTGGTGTTGTAATTATGGACATCCTTAACGTTTATAAAGTATTTTGACAGGTACTTGGGTATCATAGTGGTGTAGTGTATCTTGTACACCAGGCCCATTGCAAGTTGCTGTACTCTGTCATCTACTCTGAGCCACCCCACTCTTAACTGGTGAGTAGCGGTGAGGTGAGTCTGATAGGGAAGGTTATAAGCAGGACCCTAATTAGTTTATTTTGGGCTGTTTGGAGTTTAGTTTTTAGGGCTTGTGGGGTGTCACGATACCATACATGGACTCCGTAGTCAAAGAGGGGCTGGATTATTGCACCAGCTATGGTCTTCAGTGTGTTGAAATTGACCATTGGGGCGATCCTCTGTAGGGAACGAGTTTGTTGGTTGATTTTATTTATTACTTTAGAAGTCATCTTTTCGCTGGAAAGATTAGCTTCAAGGATACATCCTAAGAGATTTCGTTTTTTCGTGTTATGACCTTGTCACCCACTTTGATTGTGAAGTTATCGACCTTTTTGAGGTTATGATTTGATCCAAAGAGGATGGACTCAGTTTTTCCCAGGTGAATTGATAATTTGTTGTCGTTAAGCCATGTGCAGATCTTACTTAGTTCAGAGTTAAGTGTCTTTTCAACCTGCAAGTGGTCCTTGCCCGAGACTAGGAGAGCCGAGTAAACTGAGACACCTCCTGAATCTAGGCAATGGAACACATTTTGTGGTCATGTGACCATTATGTTTTCAAGCCCCTTGAATACCCCCCTTGCCATGAAGGAGAGGACCTGATAGTGCTGTGGAAGACTTGCTTTTTTCACAAAAATACGTTTTTTGCATGTAAAAGTAAAATTTCTTGCTGAAATCACTTTACTCCCTCGATTTCTATGGTCTGTCTCAGTTTATCCCGGTGCTGTGGTAAACTGAGACACAAGACCACTTTTTTTTTAAACAATCATATTTTCACTGCCCTTTGTCTTGAATACATTCTGATAACTTCCATTGAAACATCCCAAATTACTGGGAAATGTGTAGGCCTACATTCTTAATGATATATCTTTTAGTTCGCCTAGAGGGGAGCAAATTTAAAAAGTTTCTCAGTTTATCCCACTCTCCCCCTATTGGCACTAGTACTCTTCTAATGTTATAGCCTCCTAATGTTAAGCAATATGCTTACAAAATGTGACTGAAAAACTACGCCCTGTCTGGACATAAAATATTTCCCTTCTGTCTTCCCTTCCCTGGCCCCATGACCCCCCAGGGTAGGAGAATGCAGCAGGTGGAGCGTGTTCACCTGAAACACGTCCTGGAAACGGTGTCCGTGCTGGAGGCGGTGGTTTGCCGCAGCTTCGGTCCTGATGGGGGTCAGGTGCTCTTCACCCGCAACACAGGAGAGGTGATGCTCAGTCGCAGTGGGACACGCATCCTCACAGCACTACAGCTGGAACACCCACTGGCCAGGTATTACTATCCAGTTCCTGTCCAACCCCCTGTATCTCTAACACATTGGTTTTCAACCAGTGGTCCGGGGAGGGGACCACCAGTGGTCCTTGAGGGGGTTCCAGGTGATCCCCAGCTAAATGATGGAGATCATTTAGCCAATGAAATGTCAGGCCAATGAAAATCCAGGTGACCCATATATAAAATAACAGAAGTGATTCTTTCCTATTCCAACTGTCTTATGTTTTTTCAGTGGAACCAAGCAGCAAGTTTTCAGTTGCGTGCCTTTATTACTTTATTGTGTTGGATGGATGAATGCATCCAGCATTATGTAGGCTTATTATTATCCAATGCTGCTGGTTGCCATGGAAGCTATGATATTAACATAAAAAATAAAAACTGTACATTATGGGAGAAAGGATCACTTTAGGCTATTCTATTAAGTCCAGAGATAAGTCATTTTTGGTTTGTTTTTGTTCTTAACCAGCAAAAAAAAAGTTTCGGCGACCCAATTTAAATCTCTCGCAACCCAGTGCTTGGGAAACAGTGCTCTAACACAATCGATCACTATAATATTCTTTTACTGATTTTATTTTGATCAATGTCCAATAAAGGGTTAGGCTTGACAGTTTTACAAAAACAAATATACTGTATGTGTGTGTTCTAGGATGGTGGTGGAGTGTGTGTGGAAGCACAGTAGCATCACAGGGGACGGATCCAAGACTTTCATCCTGTTGCTGGCTTCATTGTTACGGGAGATTCAAACAGCAGCTTGCAAGGAGCCCAAGGTATCTCGCACCTATGCCTCCAGAACAGCAGCGGAATCTGCCACGGCTAGATGCTTGGCTGAGGGAATGCTGGCCTTTACATTGGAGGAACTGTGGGGCTTAATCACTGAGGGAGTGGTCCCCTATGGAGATACTATTTTGTGGGACGTCGGTACGGCAGACACACATATTTCAGCAAGAGACACACACACCGTGCACAGGCTGCTGTCGGCATTCTTTTGTACTCGACTTGGGCGAGCGCACCGTGACCTCATCAGTCGCCTCACCTGTGAACTGCTCTCCTACTGGTGCAGCCATAATGACACGGTTGTGTCATCGCTCCGTTTCATAGATGACAAGTTCCCCGCATTGCATACATCTGTATCAGGCTTCCCTGTTAGTTGTTCACGTTTGATTGAAGGCCTGGTCATTCACAGGGACTTCTCCACACCTTATCCACAGAGTGACGTCCAGCCAGTCAAGGCTGTCGTGGTCAGTGTGCCTCTGCAGCCATGCAAGCTAGCTGGAGGAGCTGTGCTAGAGCTGGGGGGAGGGGTTGGAGAAATGAAGATGGAGACTACAGAAAAGAGAAGCAGTGTTTTAACATATAGCGTTTGGACAGAGAGGACACTAGAGTCTGTTATTACAACGCTGCAACAGTTGGGTGTTACTCTGCTCCTTTCTGCGGTGACTCAGTCTGAGGCATTTGTTGCTTTAGCTCGACGGGTCGGCATATGTGTGGTGGAGTGCGTTGATGAGGACGAGCTTTCTCTCTTCTGTTACTTAAGTGGGACCCAGACTGTTTCAGACCACCAGGGGATTCGACAGGAGCATGTCACTACGCTCACCTTTTGCCAGCCTATTCTGCTTGGAGCTCACAGGTTTGAAAACGCACATAAACACACTAACTACAGTAGGTCTTTATTGACCGATGGTCGTGTCCAGTGTGTGGCCTAAGGTGGCATGTGCATGTGCCACCCCTGGAATCTGACTAGCCACTCAGGGTGCCACCCTTTAACACATGAATGAAATACACTGTTATGTTAGTAATTAATGTGAATGTTAAATGTTTATGTTATGTTCATGCCACCCCTACATAAGTTATAAGTCAAGTCAGTCATCATGAACCACCACATTGAAAAAGGTTTGGACATGCCACTGAACAGTTATTCTAAAGTCCTTTTTTGTCCTTAACAGGTATGTCCATGTGGGCTTCCCCGAGTTGGCGGGAGGGGTCAAGGCCAAAATCTACAGTCTTGTGATCTGTGGTCCAGGGGAAGGCCAGACAGACCAGTGTACCTGTGCAGTTCGAGATGCCTTCCGCATGCTGCTCACAACCCTGGAGCCCATGCAAAGATCTGGAAGCAAAGATCTTGAGAGCACCTCACTCACTGAGATGCATACAGACAAAACCCACAAAGTTGCTGCTGTATCTTCGTCTGGGAAGTGTGCATCGGGGCTGGGCTGTGCCATACCTGTTGGTGGAATGTTTGAGTTTCTGCTACATCATGCCCTCCTACAGTACGGCTCTGTTCACGCCACTTCGGATCCACACACCCAGTCCCACACAGAGACAGGTGTCCTCGATATGTGCAGGCTACTGGGAGGTGCTCTGCTGTGTGTGCCCCGGCACATTCACTTGCACAGTCCTCGACGCTTCCTGCAAGTTCAAAACCAGGTCCTAAACTGTATACGAAGAGACTGCCACAAACTCAGTCACATGCACAAACATGGCTGCAAACTCGGTCACATGCACAAACATGGCTGCAAAAGTCCCGTGCTGAGTTACAGTAAAAGCGATGGGCCCGTAGAGGTGGGCGAGATGAACACAGACTTTTCTAGAAATGTGCACTTGTGTCCAGGAATCTCTGTGTTGAACTCAGACCTTGAGTCGGTCTCCTGTAAATATCAACTCATTCTGGCAGTGCTGCAGTGTGTCAGAAGTCTGCTTCGGATGGATGCCGTGCTACACACACATACACCGCTGCACAGGAAGCCACGCAGACACTCACACACTTACCAGGAGGACACAGAAGAAGAGGACTGAATTGTCATCACGTCTGGCCAGGAATACCATAAACATTAAGCAATGATTTAAGTATAATTCTCACAGTCCTTGGGATTGATCTTTTTTTTTTTTTTTATATATAGATTTGTTTTTGGACTTATATGCCTTTATTTGATAGGAAAGTAGGCTGACAGGAAATGTGGGGCGAGATGGGGAGTGACATGCGGCAAAGGTCGTCCGGATCAGGAATTGAACCGGCGACGCCGTCAGGCATCAATGCCTATGTGGCAATGCCTAAGTGGCATGCGCCTGGACCAGTAGGCCAGCGGGCGCCCCTTGGGATTGATCTTGATCGCCAAGTCACTGTAAAAATTGCACAATTAATTTTGTCTATTATTTTCATATGCTTTGTATTTCCCCAGAGAAAAAGTAAAGAGCATATTACATGACAGATAGTTTTGGCATTTCATTGTTGTTTTGCGTAGTTAATAGGCACTTAAGCCGTACCACCCTGTCCTGAATCATGCAAGATTTGGTAAGAACAATATCAGAGAAAAACAATGAATCACTAAGTGTTTGATGTGTGTCTCGGACAAAAGGTTAATTTGTCAAATGATTTCGTCCCCTGTTGTTCTACACTACAGTATGAGTCATTGTGTGCCTGTGTGAGAGGCTGTTTACATTGGCTCGTCTCCTCTTCCACTTCACATCACAGTTCCTTTTTTATCAACATTCCCGTCTCTTATCTCGGCTCTCCTGCCCTCTTCCTTTGGCCAATGCACACTGTTACATGAACAGCCTACACACAAGTTCTCACATGCAGCCACCCAAATATATACTGTACACACACACTGTTCTATCATCAGTGTTATCGCTGTTATTGGGCAGGGAGTCCGAGTGGGCAACTCCCAGCTGTTGGCACTCCAATCACAGTTAACTTCCTGCTTTCAAACGCACGTCACTGCTATCACAGGAGCTTCAGCCAATCAGAAAACCCTTTGCGGGAACATTTTGGAGCGATTCCAACGTCACAAAAGATAAAGACTGGTTCTCTCTTCTTGACACACTCATACACATGATCATACTTACACACACAGTCAATCACTGCTCTGTGATTCATTTCAAGTACTCTGTAATACTGGGACTGGTTGCGTGTAGATAAAGATACTTGATTTTGTTGTTGATTTGGGTCCAACTCTAGATGAGTCAGGCATGATTATAGCAAATCACTGAGATACAAAGGAAATATTGTGGCTTGTTCAGACACGCGGAGAGGTCAGGTTATTTTCCAATGCTTGTGGATAATAACTGGAGGTTGTTTTCTGCCTCCCTCTCGACCCAGCAAAATTCTAACTGGACACAAATTTTGTTTTGGAGTCTTGGATAATGAATACTCGTATGACCACAACTCCTAATGCAATTCAGAGGTAACAGTATTTCAGACTAGACCATAGTTATTACATTGTGTTTTATTTGGCTTTCTTCATTACATCTTTGTTTCTGTGCAACAGACATGTGCATACAGTATAAATCGACCCGGTCGATTAAATAGACCTGGTCATCATTCCATTTCAACAAACAAACAGCATATACAAAGAAATCCTACGCTTAGAAATATACAGATAAAAAAAGAACTTGAAGACATACAAAATGAGTCTGAGACTTGAAGGCGTATTCAGCATGGATAAAGTGAGGAAGGAAGAGTTAAGAGGAACAGAATCTGTTGCGTAGAGACGTGCACATACTGCAAATAGATTCTACACTGAATTAACCTCACAGGCCTGACATTTCATTGGCTACCAGACAATGTGAATTGATTTAATTGTTAATTAGAGACGGAACAATAAAAGTCCATTGGCTGTTTGCTGTATTCTGCTGAAGTGGTTGCTGGTCTCTTTTTTTTCTCTTCTCTGAGCCATGGTTCTCCTTGCCAGTGGGTTGCCCGGAGTACCGTATTTTCGGTAGAATTGTGTTTTAAGTATCAAAACGTCATCGAGTCCACAAACACCAATTTAGATCAAATGAGCACAAATTCTACATTGCTGTTACAGTTCCATTTAAGTACAGATGATGCCCGTGCTATAGTTGGGCCTATCAACCACATTGCATCTAGTCCAGGAAGGGTTAGGCTTGAGCTTCAGACCGCAGAGCTATACCTGATCTATAAATCATTAGCCTTCACATGCTAACACAGGAAGGTTGCATGATATAACAATCAGGAATATCTGGAGTGCCTCTCTTAGGTTGTCCCTCCTGAACCAGCTGTGTTTCTATTGGCAGTGGAGAGTTACGTGACTCTAGAAATGACATCATGCAACATTAACAGGCTCGGCTCGAGAGGTGTGCGGCGGTTTGTCGATGTCCTCACACAACCTCCCGAGATTTCCTGATGGCACAGCACAGGAGCATGCTGAAGATCATCCCGAACATCTGGGAAAGAGGAAGAAAAATGTTTGTCTTTCTTTTTAACCTGCTAGCCTGACTTCCTGCCCATCTCCATCTCACAGAGCTAATATACTCAAAGTTACAGTTAGCACCAAATAAGACATACCATGATCACACCAATGGTGATGCCCACCCCAGCGATGATGTGGAGCTTGGAGTCAAACACTTCATCGATGGCATCAGGACAGCTCTGCAACAGACAGATGACACACGTTCTTAATCTCTCCTTTACAACCCACACGGACATACGTTAAAGGTACACACAACAGACTGCGGCTGCCTGTGCAGTCTTTGGCTGATTTCAGTAAGGCAGTGTTGCCATAGTAACCATGTGAGGGTTTGGGTGCAGTTTTGTCTGCAAAGCATGCAGGAACCTCTGTGACGTGAGTGTGACTGCATGCGTTTGTTATCTGCATGCTTTGGATGTGCAAGCATCCAAAACATACAAGACATGATTGGTCATACTGTACCTTAGTGATGAGCTGCTCAAGCCCAAGGTCTCTTTGGGGACAGGTGTCTTTGGCTTGATCTATGACAGTTCCAGTTGGCCCACAACAGTCCAGCTGTACACACACACACACACACACACACACACACACACACACACACATATAAAGATAAATGTAAACTTAGAAGATGGATGGTGCAATTTCTTTTAAATAAAAAAGTTGAAAAAGATTCTTCCAGGCCTGGCCCGTGGCTTATCGGTCCGGGCACCTAGGCTCTAAACTTAGTATCCTGACAGTGCATCGCGGGTTTGAGTCCCGTTCCTGACAATATTTACTGCATGTCTCTCCCCATCTCTCTCTCCCTGTTTCCTGTCCATATCCACTTTCCACTATAAATAAAAGCAGAAATGTAAAAAAGAAAAAAAAAGATTCTCAGAAAAGATTAACTGATTGAAAATGGACAAATCATTGGTCTTTCCAGTCAGCTACTAATTAGCTACTTCCTTCTTTGGAGGCTGTGGAATGCCATTTGTGCCTCCTTTGTTTTTTTTATTTCACCTTTCATCAGAACCCAACCCCAACTGGGTTTGGGTCAATGATGAGTCACACCACATTGTTCAAAAATAAGGATGACTAATGAATGTGCCACATGCCGACGTGCCTCAGTGAGTGACACAGGCGTACGACGAAGTACAACTTAGGTGGTGGTGCTCAGACCAAAGATGGCTCACCCCGGTTTGGATCACCCGCAGTGTCTTTTCGAGACTCTCTTTCTCCTCTGATGATTCCTTTTTTGCTTCCACGTATTGGTCGTACGTCTCCACGTAGAACCTTGTTATGTCGCCCACGACCTACAGAGTTTCACAAATCAGCAAATTATAGTGCATGCATACTTTTATGACCTTTTGGTTACAGTTGTAACTTTGCTCATATTTATTGTTCAAGGATCAGTAAAGGACATATGTGTTCGGGCACCTTGCTTTGGTTGGAGAATCCCCAGATCCCAGCGGCAACTTCGACAGCAAATATGATGAGCAGGAAGAAGAAGAACTGGACAGAGGGGAAAGACACTTATCTGAGATTGTGTGTGTGTGTGTGTGTGTGTGTGTGTGTGTGTGTGTGTGTGTGTGTGTGTGTGTGTGTGTGTGTGAGAGCATGCATGCGTATGTTTGTGAGGCTGTCTGTGTCTTCATGGGTATGGGTGCATTTGGCCTGCATGTCATGCTGTCGTTTGACTGCACTTACACCTAAATACATAGACTCCTCCTCCTAGGAGATTTAGAACAAGAGGATTAAGAAGGGAGGGGGGAGTGTGAGCTAGAGAGATGCAACTAACACTGAGACAGATGCTACTAACGCTCCAGTACCATGTCATGAAAGAAGTGTGAACACTTTGTCAATTGAACATGCATTGCTTAGTTGTACTTCATACAATGAACCTCGTCCTAAATAAGAATGTGTTCTGTGTTTGTGACCATGGCTATAATCTCATAAACCACATTTAAACCACCACATGCCACATTTCTTTTCCAGATCTGTAAATCAATATGACATCACAGTGACTTGATGTTGCAGTGTCAATATGATGTCATCAACATGATGTCCAAGATCCACATGGAAGCGGTGCCGTTTATTATTAGAAACGGTCTTGTTTCTGGTTGTTTCTTCATAATATGGTACTTGAACAATGGGTTGTGTGACAAAGTACAAATTAAGTATTTTCCAGTGCTGTTGAATAAGGCCACTGGCAAGACATACATATTTGTCAGGGATCCTATCATGTCAGGAAACTGTGAATAATACATTATATAAATTATGCAAATTATTTAAAAAAAGGACCTGTACTCACCAGACCAAGCATACATGGAGATTCCTGGATAGCTCCGCAACATCCCAGGAACCCTACCACCATCATCAATGCTCCAGCCCCTATCAGGATATACACACCTACACACACACAGTCCACACACACACACGCGTGCGTTAGATAATCTGCAAGCATAATATGGGTTTTGCCTGCAATTCGGCTCATGTGACCGAAACCTTCCCAGAGACAAATGTTAACTGTTAACTGTGTATGCTCATATTGTCATCATATTATGATCATACACTGTGAAGCTGAACAGCTTACCTGTGTAAAATACATAGGGAGAGTTCTCGTCTTCAAACAGGCCTTTTGTCTTTGCGTCAAATCTCAGCCACAAGCCTATAGCTAGGACAGCCGTTCCTGCAAGCTAACAAACAAGAAAAGCATATTCAATTGCAAGTGCTATTCAACGCATGCATCTTAGGATATACTAGTACAAAACCTCTTACACAATAAGAACTAGGTAAAGGGCAATTACTATGTGCACCTTTACATATGAAACCATACTTGTTAGTTTCTAATTAATCATCTGAGATCTCTCTCTTTTTCCCTTTCCCCTCCCATTTTGCAACTGCAGAGCTGCACATTAGCCAGACTGATAACGTGGATTCACTCTCACGTTCCTCCAGTGTGTGTGAATCAATCCTCGGAATCGCCACCTGCATCACCTCACCTCAGGGTAAGCCCCTAAGCACAAGTGAAACGTGTCTGCTGCATGCTGCAATAACCTGACCTAATTGCACATCTCGTTTCTCTTGAAAACCCAAACACAGACAGTCTCACATTTACACTCTTGATAAGGATAAGGATATGCCTTGGCATTCAAGGACAATAAGTTCAAGGAACTACACATAAGAGATAACTTTTGTCATAACTCTCGTAGTAAGACTCATAAATCCAGGTGTGCCATTTGATTTTGTGACAAGCACATTATTGCTATATACATATAAGTATCCATGGAAAACAACCGTTCCCAAGCCATGTTGCCCATAGGTCAGGAGCCTATCTCCTGTTTCTGTAGCGTGAGAGGCAGCTTGAAGAACAAGTACACCCCCTGGACATGCCATTATAGGTGAACATTATATACAGCATATACTGTATAGACAGTTCTACTCTTTATTGCACTGCATACAAACAGCAGATAAAAAGACAATCCCTTGTAGGTAGGAAAATTAAATTCAAAACGATAAGATAAGAGATAACCGCGGCAAGAATGAAACACAGGAGAGGTACAGGAAGAACCAAGGAAAATAAAAAATGAAATACTGTCTCTAGATACAGTATTTGCACTGGATCTCGGAATGACTGAATCAGTGAACATATACACCAAGAGAAAATAAGAACAGTGAATGTGTACTCTTATATAAATATTATATAAGAGTTATAACACGTTGCTGTTTGGCATGAATATGAATGCACATGTGCTTTCAGATTTTGACTTGCCCTTTGGTGTGCCTTGGGCACAGAACTGGCATAACTTCTCTGAACTTCCCCTACTCCCAACTGTCATAACAGTTTAACGGTTCAACATGCACGGCAGTTGGAAGAGGGTATGACGTAATCGTGGCAACCGTGTCTTTTTGATCTATTAGATCAGGATGGGCCTCGATATATCAAGAGACAGTTTGAGAAACCATGTCATCTATTTATTTATTTGATAACACTTCTCTCTGCAGATAGTCAGACTTTAATATTAATATTAAATTAATGTTTTACAATTTAGGCATAGCAGACACTCTTAATCCACAGCGATTTACAGTAAGAAAGAAAACACTGCGTAATACATCAAATGCATACTGAAGGAAATAGTCATCTAGGATCATGGATAAACCAAGAACCTATCATCAGTGTAAACACAGATATATTATTCTGTCCATTATTCAGGTTATCAACCTGGGTAACAAAGCAATCACATACCCAAAATATATTCCCACTTCTGAATAATCTATGCCTGAATCTGTGACTGTGGTGGTGTATATGGCTTCCTCTATGTTGTGACTGTGGTGTATATGGCTTCCTCTATGTTGGTTATCTAGTTGATGCATGTGGGTATATGAACGCTAGTTTGCATGCATGTGAGTGTGTGTGATAGCGATGACGTAACAGGCAGACAAGACTAGAGAGTGAGACTGGCCTCAGATTCAGTCAGAGAAAACAGAGCACGCTGTGACTGAGGGAAAAGAGAACAAGATTTTAACTTAAAGGGTTCTTAAGGTTATTGTATTCATAATACACATACAGTATACTGTATTTACATTATGTACATATAGTGAGGGGATCAATCTTAGACAAAGACATATATTTGTATTGTCTGTCTATTCATTTTTATAAGCCACCCACACCCACACCCACACACACACACCCACACACACACACACACACACACACACACACACACACACACACACACACACACACACACCTGCCTTAAAGTGGCTGTCCCCTGGACTTTCTCAGTGCTTGGTCATCATAACACAGCAACAAAGAAGTTATGATCCAGCTGCACCACATAAAAAGCCCTGTCTGCGCTCTGGGTTATATGTATTGCATGCTGCACACAAGCGTAGCACGCATGCGCACAAACACACAGTCAGCAGGTCAATCAATTTTTAACCTGTTGTAAGTGCCGTAGTGTAGTGGAAGAATTATTGCTCACGGTGACTACACAAGCAAAGCCTGATCTATTACTTCACTGCGCACCAGTGTCACGACAATAGCAAGATCTACAAGCTCACAGCGTGACAGCCTTGTACGATGCAAATTAGTGTGCAGTGTGTGAGTGTGTCCTTTAAATAATCCAACATTGTCTTTGAGTATAGTGAACTCCTTCTAAGATATCTTTCCTTTAGTTACAAAGTAAAGTGCATTTCTGTACATGAGGAACCAGTTAGATTACAATAACTGGATATGGTATGCAAATGTGCAGTGTGAGTGCAGGATATGGTACTATAATAGGGTATGTTGTGCAGAATGTTCTGGTAAACAGGCTGCCTTTTGAGGCAGGCTGACTGTTAGAAGACTGTTGAGGTAGTTAGTTATTGGTTAGTTATTAAGTCTATTTCTCTCTCTCTCTCTCTCTCTCTCTCTCTCTCTCTCTCTCTCTCTCTCTCTCTCTCACACACACACACACACAGACACACTCACACACTCGCACCCACACCCACACCCTCTCTCTCTCTCTCTCTCTCTCTCTCTCTCACACACACAGACACACTCACACTCGCACCCACACCCACACCACACACACACACACACACACACACACACACACACACACACACACACACAGTAAGAAGTAAGACAAACCTACCCAGAAGAAAAAGTTGAAGATAAACATGAGATATTTCACACATTTGATTCCACCCCCCAACGCCATACTTGGTTCTGTGTGTCTGTGTGTCAGGTCACGCTGAAACCTCGGACTAAACGCAATTTGCTTTTATACGCCTCACTAACACTACAAACGACTGTCCTCTCCGACAAGTGAAAGCAAAATGGTGTCAGTTTAATCTTTTTCCTTTTTTTTTTCAAGGGAAAGGAAACCATAGCAACACCATGCCTTAATACGGTCACCTGTTCATACAGGTATAGGAACAGGGGAGTGGCATGTGGTAAATGAAACCTAGCACGGTAAAGTAATGATCTCTATTGTGCACACGATTCCTGCTTCCCAGTTCCCACTCTGTCACTACCTGTGTGTGTGTGTGTGTGTGTGTGTGTGTGTGTGTGTGTGTGTGTGTGTGTGTGTGTGTGTGTGTGTGTGTGTGTGTGTCTTAGTGCTGCAGGCCGGGGTGTGTAACACAAACACAGGGCTCTGTTCGTGTTCAGGCATGCTAACAGACAGACAGACAGGACAGATCATAAACTAGCCGTCTGGGGGCACTTTGACAGTGACAGGGAGCTTTGCGAGTCTGCGAGATAGACCAGAGTGGCTGGCTGATTGAGTTAGATCTGTCTGTCTGTGTGTGTGTGTGTGTGTGTGTGTGTGTGTGTGTGTGTGTGTGTGTGTGTGTGTGTGTGTGTGTGTGTGTGTGTGTGTGTGTGTGTGTGTGTGTGTGTGTGTGTGTGTGTGTGTGTGTGCAACTGTGCGTGCGACTGAGCGTGCGTGCGTATGACTGAGTGATAGAGTCTGCCTGCTGAATCTAATCAGGGTGCTCTCATACAAACCTCCTCGATCCCCCAAAAGGCATTTGTTGTTGGAAGCTGTAGAATGAATCCTCAGTATCAATTTGACCCTGAGAGTGTTAAGTGGACCCAAACATGTTGTCTTCTCTCAGAGTTAGATTAACACTGGACAGGGTTCAGCCCTAGTGTGTGAAATGTTGGGTTGTTGAGAAACGCACACACCACACTGACTGCATGGTAACCCCTGTCTGCCCTGTAATCAACTATTGCCCCCTTGGGTTGCTGCTCTATCTGCTGCACAGATTAGAGGCACTTACTGTAAATGGGTTGGGTTGGGATATTCATCTGAAACCACACACACATGCACGCGCGCGCACGCACGCACGCACGCGCACACACACACACACACACACACACACACACACACACACACACACACACACACACACACACACACATACACACACAATAGTGTGTTCATAATGACAGAAAAGCGGATGCTTCCCATGGCTCCTTTGCTCCCTTCATGAGCAAGTCCTTCTGTCATGTGACACGATGAAACAGAAATCAATTTATGCCACTATTAATCACACCATTATACCCATTTAGCATCTCAAAATAAAAACCCCTGGGAATTCTTTCAGTGAAATTCCATGGGACTGCCTGGCCTGGACACAATAAACCATGGAGTTAAAACACTACAGGCCGGAATTGGGTCACTTGGCCACCAGGGATTTATTGTGCTGAACTGCTGGTGGTTTCCGCCACGCATTTCCTCTTCTAATCCTGTCGTGGCCAGTGAGAGAAATAAATAAGTAAAAAATAGATAGAGGAATAAACAACGACCAAAATGGACCGCGAGAGTGCTCTCTCTTTCTGATAAATCAGATCACATCATCTGTGGTGGAAAAAAAGTACTCAAATATTTTACTTAAGTAAAAGTATCAATACTGCAATATAGAAATATTCTGTTAAAAGTCAGGAATTCAGAATTTATTTGAGTAAAAGTATGAAAGTGTTGGTATCAAAATGTAGGCTATACTTAAAAGTACCAAAAGTAAAAGTAGCCTATAAATGTTTGAAAATAGCCAAGGTAGGCTATAACATAGGGCTAAAGTGGTTTATGTAGGCTACAGTATATGTTTTGTAATATAATAATTTATATCTGCAAACTGCAAAGTACTAGTAACTAAAGTTTTAAATAAATGTAGTGGAGTATAGGCTAAAAGTACAATATTTGGGTTCGAGATGTAGTGGAGAAGTAAAAGTATTTGAAATTGGAAATACTCAAGTAAAGTACAAGTACCTTAACATTGTAGGCTACTTAAGTAAATGTACTTAGTTACTTTAAACCACTGCATATTATGGCTGCGTGTAGCCCCATATCTGCAAGTCTGACTGGGCTCCTTTCAAATAAACTGCATCTGGGATAGCCCTAATCAGTGTCCTGCTACACGCAATAATGGCGCACGCACACACGCGCACACGACGCACAGACTCACACAGAGCACATAGGACAGTAAGGACACATACACAAATATAAATATAATACATATAGGCTATGTAGCCTATATTATGTCCTGTCATGTAGGCTATGCATTATATTCGCAGTCTATATTTCCTGAGAATAATAACGTGGCCATTGTTTGCGTCATATAATTACCATCGGTTCTTCCAACTCACCCAGAACACCAGGTTGAAGGCGAACATAAGGTATTTAATGCACGTCTCTCCTCCCGACAGCGCAGCCATTGCACGGACGGAAATCCCCTTGGTTTATTACCTGCTATAACAACAAAAGGCAAGCCTACGGGCCAAGAGAAGAAAGAGAAGCGCCGTTAAATATTAAAAGAATATGCAGCAGGATATGTTTTAGATTCCGTCGCGCTGCTTCTCTCCTCTGATGCGCGCACAACGCACAGTGCGCGCCAGCAGCGGTCCGCCCCCTGCATGAGGTCCCGAGATAACACATAACAGTAAACACACTGCAAGTGCAAAGCCGCTATGTGTAAAAGCATGCATGCTCTCCCTCTTTCTTTCTTTCTTTCTTTCTTTCTTTCTTTCTTTCTTTCTTTCATTGACGGTCGAATCTCATTTTCAGGGCTTGCAGTTATTTGGCAAAAATATGTCTAAGTTTCAATTTCCCATGCGTAATAATTATTTTTCGTCAAACTATGTTTCGTTAGACATTTTTATATTATTGGTTGAACGGGGAATCTATATTTTTTATGTATTTTATTTATATTTTTCGATTATTTATAGGCCTATTTAATTATCTCTCTCTTTGAGCCCGTTCAACAATATGCTCTATGCGGCATCGTTTGCTTCAACAATAGGCTATCGCCTAGTTGCGTTCAGCACCCTGGGATGTGTGGTGACGTAATGTGCCTGAAAGCGCGTGGACGGAATTGAATATACATGAATGAACACGGTGCACGAGCACCGTGTTCATGCAGGCAGGATACTGTATGCTTGGATCCAACACACTTGACTGTACACATACACATGCATCATCATGTCTCTATTTCTCGGGTGTGTGACATGTAGCCTACAGCTACTACACACCAGTGGTGTAAAAAGTAGGACTCACATTCTTTTTCTTGAGTAAAAGTATCAATACTGCAGTGTAGAAATACATACGAGTCGGGAATTCAAAATGTACTTGAGTGAAAGTACAGAAGTATTGGCATCAAAAATGTACTCAAAGTAAAAGTACTCATTATGCAGAATTTCCCATTTCAAGTTTTCAAATGTATAAAAATCTTTTGAAAATAGACTTACGCTCACAATGTCTGCGACAAATACAAAAAAATATTATTGAACTCAAGTCTCATTTCATTTGGATCCAAGATGTAGTGGAGTAAAAGTATTGGAAATTGGATATACTCCAGTAGTAGTTGTACAATAGAAGTACAAATACCTCAACATTATAATTGTAATTTTGTACTTTTACTTTACACCACAGGTACATCAGTAGGCCTAATGGTCAATCCAAATATTGGCCTATAACCTAGTTGGCCTAGGCCCTACACCTTGACTCTTGTTCTCCCAAGCATACTAGACACCTTTCTTTGATAGTTTGGATATAATTGTGGACTGGGCACTAGGGAAGACTAGGCACCAGGAAAAGAGGGAACTGGGAAAACTGGGCAAAAGGGAAATATGGGCACTTTGGGTGAAAGAGTGGGCACCAGAGCAGAATGGGCACTGGGAAAACGGGGCACTATAGGAAGAGTGGGCACCAGGTGCAATAGTGCACTGCCTATGAGGCTACTGCAAGGAAATCCACTCCATAAAAATTGTGGGGGGAAAGATAGCAAATCTATTGTATTAGCTGACAACGTTTGCACAAAGACAGCATTTAACTGTTTTGTCTATACTTCTATCAGACTGTTGTCATGTCTATTCTCTTGTTTTTCTAGTCAACTATTGTCCGTCCGTCCGTCCGCCTGTCCATCTGTCCGTCCATCCAGATCACATCACAGAATTCATACTGAAGTTGTCTGTCTGTCTGTCTTTGTCTGTGTCTGTGTCTGTGTCTGTGTCTGTGTCTGTGTGTGTGTGTGTGTGTGTGTGTGTGTGTGTGTGTGTGTGTGTGTGTGTGTGTGTGTGTGTGTGTGTGTGTGTGCGTGCGTGCGCGCGTGCGCGCGTATGCGTGAGCGCGTGCACGCACGCGCGTACATGTGTGTGTGCGTGTGTGTGTGTTTGCTATTTCTGCAGGTGACTCATGTGTTTGTGTGTTTCGTACCAGTGTTGCAGCGTGATTGCATGCGATATCTCCAGTGAGTGAGTGTGTGTTGTGTTTCATCCCACTCAAGAAGAGATGTTTGAGTTGGCACTTGGCACATGCGTAACGGTCAACCAGTCTGTCAGCCAGGCAATCAGCGGGCACTTCCTGGCATTGTCCTTCAAGGGGTGTTTGGCGTACACAGAGTATTGGACATAATAATATTCTCCCTCCCTGTTTAACCTGGCAGAGTATGCGTGTGTGTGTGTGTGTGTGTGTGTGTGTGTGTGTGTGTGTGTGTGTGTGTGTGTGTGTGTGTGTGCGTGCGTGCGTGCGTGCGTGTGTGCGTGCGTGCGTGTGTGGTAGGGGGCATCAATGAGTATTTCCTTTGCTATAAAACAAAGCTTCCTCTGTGTTCCAGCCTCTTATGTGTGCACTCATAAGTGTCGCACCTTTTCTCCTGTTTCCTTTCTGAAGAGACTCAAGAGAGGGATTAAGGGATGAGAGCTCACTTGTTCATGATGCCTTGAGTGTGCACATTTTGAACCGTGCAACCTGTGGATTTAACTTTCCCCAATTTGGATTATCTTTGCTTTTGCTGAACAACTTTGTGGATCGGCCACGTTTTGACACTGACATGGAGGTATGCAAGGGAACTCATGAGGGTCTGGATACTTTAAGAGAACAGGCCCAAACACTCAGTTGTTGATGATGGTGGTGGTGGTAGTGAATTGTGAAATTTATGGCAACATTGTTTGTGTGTGTGTGTGTGTGTGTGTGTGTGTGTGTGTGTGTGTGTGTGTGTGTGTGTGTGTGTGTGTGTGTGTGTGTGTTTGTTTCAGGTGTGTAGTGAGATGTTGGAGAGAACTGTGGGTTCTGCTGCATCTTACAGGTTAGTCAGTTGATTGTACTTCAACTTAGAGGTTTTCTTTGCAGTTATTGTATCAATTACTTCAGATTAATCGAATAACCGAGACGCGTGTGTGTGTGTGTGTGTGTGTGTGTGTGTGTGTGTGTGTGTGTGTGTGTGTGTGTGTGTGTGTGTGTGTGTGTGTGTGTGTGTGTGTGTGTGTGTGTGTGTGTGTGTAGCTTGCGTGGCGGGCATGACGGGCAGATGCAGTCTGTTCGGGCGACACCATGTTCATACATTTGACGGGGTTTTGTATGAGTTTCCTGGGGATTGCAGCTACCTGTTGGCTGGGGACTGTCAACACCGCTCCTTCACCATACTGGGTGAGACTACACTACACAATTGTATTTAAATTCATGAATGTCATAATGTCACAATAAGAGATGCCATAACATTGGGCAGTAATTTGCCCCAGCACATCATCAGTCTTTGGACACAACCCTTCATTTTACCTTCAGCCATTTAACTTGTGTCAACCACAATTACAGTGTGTGCTTACTGTTTGCTTTTCAAGTTCACTGTGGTAAATACTGTATTTATATCTGACTGTGTCTGTCTGTGTTTGACCGTGACTATGAGTTTTGTCTATCTGTGTCTGTGTGTCCATAATTGTGTCTGTGACTGTCAGTCTGTCTGTATCCATGTCTTGTTGTGTTTGTGAGTCTGTCTGCGTCTGTGTCTGACTTACGTGTGTCTTATTGTGTCTGTCGTACTGTATCTGTGATGGTTACACGTCGGCATGTTTCTGACTGTGTGCTGTATGTTTGCAGGTGACTTTGCCCATGGGAGGAGGAGCGGCGTCACTCTGTTTCTGGGGGACGTCTTTGAGCTGCACTTGTCTGTGGATGGTCGTCTCTCACAAGGAGGAAAGAGGTACGCAGTAAAGTCTTCCATGTTGTTCATTTAACACTGAGGGTGTACAAATGTAGCCAAACATCTGTACACTCTCAGAGTTACTTACAAATGGATACATAAAAAAAAAAAAAAAAAAAAAACGGTTATTGCATAAAAACATGACAAATCAGTAGCACTCATTCTTGTTGACCAATAGTACAACATACTGTACAGCTCACTGGTGCAGGGGATTGGGAAATTCTAGTGTTTGTGTCTTTTTTTGTGTAGGCTCTCCCTGCCCTATGCATCTCATGCCGTGTTCGCAGGCCAGGAGCTGGGCTTCTATAGGCTGTGGAGCGAGGAGTTCGGCTTCACCGTTACCATCGATAACGCCGCCAACGTCGCTGTGACGCTGACCAAACAGCATGACAACCGCACCTGTGGGCTGTGTGGCAACTTCAACTCCGTTCCCACCGATGATTATACTGCTCAAGAAGGTACAAATAGGGGAGGGATATACAAGTGTGTGACTCTGCTAGAGCCAGACCGATATGTGGGTTTGGCTGATTCATAGGCCACTTATATAGACTTCTTTGATGACATCGGTATCTGCAAATAAAAACATGTATCAGTGGTCTCGGACTCTCCAAAATCTAGCATGGGACCCATAAAACTGGCATTGGTTTGCATGAAGCAGTGTGAGTGTGTCAGACAGTGTTTGTGTGGGAGAGAGGGATGAAAAGAAAGTCTAAGTGCGTAATTACTGGAATTTAGGAAACGATCTGAGTCACCGCACCGCTCACCAGCAGGAAGAGTTGCAAGCCATAACAGGAAAAGATAACGAGGAGAAAGTAAGCAAGAGAACGGTGGAGAGGTCTGGGTCAGATTAAGAAAGAATCTGTCAATTTGAGGTTGTTTTCTGTCTGTGTGAATTTGATTTCAGGTTTCCAGACTGAGGACAGTTATGACTTTGCAAATTCATGGGTGATGAAGGGAGCTGGTCAGTCCTGTCGACGTGTCGCCCCTGCCAGCCAGACTTGTAACAGCACAAAAGACACCTCAGTGGTGAGAGGGCCAATCATGTTCATGTTCTGTGTGTGTGTGTGTGTGTGTGTGTGTGTGTGTGTGTGTGTGTGTGTGTGTGTGTGTGTGTGCGTGCGTGCGTGCGTGCGTGCGTGCGTGCGTGCGTGCGTGCGTGCGTGCGTGCGTGCGTGTGTGTTTGAGTCTGTTCAAAAACCCAAAACAACATATCACAAAGACGAAACATTGACCTTCACTAGCTGAAGACCAGCTAGTGAAGGTCAATGTTGTGCTAAGCTGTCAAATGTGAGACTAATTGGCTGAGAAATATGTTTCAGCCAGTTAGTGCACCATCACTATGAACTGCGAGGACCGGAGTTCAAACCCAACTCTTGTTTTGCGTACTGTATCTATTCACTCTCTCACCTTGGTTTACTATGTCTCTACACTCCTCTAAAGCCGAAAAGTAACTTTAATAGCCACAGCCAAATACTATTCATAATGGAAATGTATTCTAGCTACCTCATGTAAATAGTGAACAAGAGAATATCTAGTACATACACTTAATTCCCTGGGGAAGCACACACATTCCTCTTTAGTCACTTTAGTGTCTCATCTGTTCTCTCGTCTTGTCAGCTTTTATAATAACGAGGCAAGAGAAGTGACCCTGACACTCTCCTTGTCTGCATCTGTTCGTTCTTCATCCTATCAAAGAGCCATCATCAACTAGTCTTCTTATAGATCTGCACTTTAAAGTGTTAATTTACCATAGCTCTGAGATTGTACAAATGTTGCATTTTGCACACTCTTTGAGTTGCGAATAATTTAACACTGGGGTTTTGACTGTGTGTGTTTATCTGGTATTTTTAACAACAGGAGAACCTAAACTAGTTCTTGATTGTAAGATGAACAATCCCTCTTTTGGAAAGTACACTGATGTCATGATAAAGGCCACAATGACATCCATTGTGATATACTGAATCTCATAGTATTTTCAGCTGGTTCTCTCCGCACCATTGGAGAGAACATGGGCTTATGCAAACTATTTTTATCCACTTCCCCAAATACTGTAGCTGTCTCAAGGCTGGTAAGTCCCTTGTGTATGTGGTTTCTTCATTTGTGAAATAGTTATTTCTATTGATTTGCACTGTGGACATGTTTGTGTGAACCTTACTCTATATCACTGGGCATCCATGGCGGAAAGCCAATTGTAAAACTCCAATAAGTTTGTGAAAAGCCACTGGATCCATCACAATGATGAATGTTAACAATAGTCATAGTTAATTTGGGGTTTACACGAAATGTATCTCCTGTGTGTGTATTGATTTGGAATGAGCGATTCCTGTCAGCAATTACAATGTTCTGAAAGTGGCATTCAATCATATTTCTTTAATCACAGCTAAAAACAATGAATGGATCTGTGTGTGTGTCGCACCAAATTCTAGGCCCTGGGTACAAGGATTCACTGCGGGCCCCCCATGAATGTTCTTCTTAGGGGGAGGGGGTTTGTCCCATTTAGACTGGAAACGCATTATTACGCATTATTTTGTGCTTTAACTATTGAAAAATAGCAGATATACAAGCTCACAGCGCGGCACCGAGTGCCACGCTGCGAGCTTGCAGATCTGCTATTTTTTTAAATTTGTGCAAGCCTTTGAATATTTCAAAAAGGTTTTTTGTCAGTGGTGCTCAAACCTTTTCATGTGAAGGACCCCCAATGCAAAATGATATGTATTTGGTTACGGACCCCCATCTCAAAATATTTAGTTCCAGGCCACAAAAAAATGTCAATAGCTAAAGTATACAATAACTAGGGCCTGTCCACCTTGGGCCCTAGTAACTCAGTCCCACTTTTCCCCCCTTTGTGATGCCCCTGTGTACGGCATGTGTTCAGGAGGTGTCCAGCTGTGGTGTCCTGCAGACCTCCAGTGTGTTTCTGCACTGTGCCCACCTGGTCTCTCCAGAGGCCTTCCTGGCCCTGTGTGAGGAGGAGGCGTGTCACTGTGGCCAAGGGGCGGGCAAAGACTGCCACTGCGCCATCCTATTGGAGTACGCACGGACATGCCACGCCCACGGGATACTGCTAAAAGGCTGGCTGGAGGAGAGCCAATGCTGTAAGTCCGACAATGTGTTTGACAAGCCATTAAGGCCATGCATGGGTCATAATGCTTGTGCGTGCAGCCGTGCGCGCGGGCACACATGTGTATGCTGTGTGTGTGTGTGTGTGTGTGTGTGTGTGTGTGTGTGTGTGTGTGTGTGTGTGTGTGTGAGAGTGTGTCCAAATTGACCATGGGATTTTACTATGCAGCCCCGCTAAGTGTCTAATAGGAAAACTGGCCCTGTTTATCCCTGTGACCCAAATACACATGTGTGTCTGTGCTTCTGTCCACAGCCCCCAAGTGTCCCATTGGGATGGAGTACAAGGAATGCAGCCAGTCATGCTCTACCACCTGCCAGAGTCTCAACATCCAGGAGGTGTGTAAGGAAGAGTGCGTCGACGGCTGCACATGCCCCGGTAATACGCAACCCCTTCACACTCCTATTCTCCATCAGTTTCATCCTTGTCTGTGTCTTAAGGTCTCCAAACATGTCAAATAACAGTATCTACGTGTCCGTGTGTCAGTGGGGAAGGTACTGGACGGAGACCGCTGCGTGGAGGTGTCCCAGTGTTCCTGTGTGCACATGGGCAGACGCTTCCCTCCAGGATCAAGCATCTCTCAGGACTGTAACACCTGGTGAGTGGTTGTCAAGAATACATACATGTACACTGTACATACCAGCATAATTGAAGCTTCAGCGTTGGTTTATGCAGGACACGGGAGTCGCCTTGACAAGCTGTAGTCAGCTGTCAGTCAGCTCTGTTCTCATTCCCCATTCTCATATCTGCTGGTCATTACGTCACATGACTGCCATACTCCAATCAAAGCTTCGGAACATTCACTGCTAGCTGCCTCCTCCTCCGCCCCAGCCTCCACCTTTGCACGATCAGTCTGGCTAAGCTCAAATACTTGTGATTTTGTCTGACTAAGTTATATGACATGTATTAAGCTGTATTCCTTTTACGCAATAATGGTTAAATTTACTTTGACGTGAGTGTTCCTGACTAAAATAATCATCGACGCATACGGTATACTGTTACTGTACAGTTCATAACATGTTTTCAATCACTATAACCAAGTGTTGTTTGTCTCTGTTATTTCCAGTGTGTGCCGTCACGGCTCGTGGGAATGCACCAATGAAGGCTGCCCCGGTGAGGAAGAAAGATGTGCTCACTGTTTTCACTGACTCTGGATTGTTCCTCATTATTCAGTCATTGTTTCCGGCATTGTGGAAGCAACCTTTTGTCTGTACCGTGTTGTAGGAGAGTGTTTGGTGATGGGGCAGGCTCACTTCAAGACCTTCGATAACAAGTTCTTCACCTTCACCGGACAGTGTCAGTACCTGCTGGCCAGAGACTGCACTAAGGGACAGTTTTCGGTCATCATTGAGACTGTACAGGTATTGCCTGTAGTATGCCGACTTAAATGCAGTTCATGTCTCTCTATCTGTGTTTTCACAGTCATCAAATTCAATACTCAGGATTTGACAGTGCTATGCCTTGTTTGTGCTGTGCTTCAGTGTGCAGACGACCAGGATGCCGTGTGCACCCGCTCTGTGACTCTCACCCTGCCCTCTCTGGACAACATGACAGTGAAGCTGAAGCATGGAGGCATGGTCTCTGTCAACGGCATGAACATCCAGACCCCCATGCTACATGGTAATGTCATAGGATTTAAGGCTGCGATACACCAGGTCTTTCCAAATTTCAAAACACCAAATGAGGGATTTCACAAATGTTTTATTGTATTACCTGACCTGTCCACATTTTGCCAGATTTCCAAGTTGCATTGGGATTTACATTGGTCTTTTCTTAAGCCATTGTCTTTCTCCCAAAGCGTGCATTTTGTTTTACAGGTCATCTACACATTCAGAGTTCAGTCCAGTCGTCAGTGAGTGTGAAGTTTGGAAATGATCTTCGTCTGGACTGGGATGGACGGGGTCGGGTGCTCTTAAAGGTGGAACAAGTTTACATTGTTGTAAATGATTATTGATGCCTGAAACCTGGATAACCCTAATAACGTTTTGTTGCCTTCTCCAGCTGGGAACAACGTGGGCAGGGCAGACCTGTGGTCTCTGTGGGAACTACAACGGTAACCAAGGTGATGATTTCCTCTCCGCTGGACTGGTTGAGGCCCAGCCTCATTCTTTCGGCCAATCCTGGAGGATCAACGGAGACTGTGACTCCACCCACAGACCTGAGGCTGACCCATGTGCACTCAATCCCAAGAGAGGTACTGAGTTGTAGGGATGGGACGATATGAACATTTCATGTCACGATTATTGTGACAAAAGAAATTGCGGTTTACGATATTATCGCGATAATCAAAATCCATTATCCTGGGGTGAAACATTTGCCAAAAAATAGCAGATCTACAAGCTCACAACGCGTCGCAATGGTTGTAGATCAACTATTTTTTTGCAAAGACATTTGATAGAGAGTGAAAAGACTATATTTATTTCACTGATTTTATTGCCATTGATGACAACACATTCACCACTCTGTCGAAATGTCAAAACCTCATGCGGATTCATGCTTACCTCCTTGCAGATGCACTGTCCTTGTAATGTATCATTGCCCACACACATCAACACCAATCCTGACCGTGTACAACATACATTTTCCTTGTCATTTCTTAGTTCGTTTTGCGGAGGAGGCGTGTTCAGCGATATTGTCAGACGCATTCAGCCCATGCCACTTCCTGGTGAACCCGGCTCCTTTCCAGAGCTTCTGTCGCTACGATGCGTGTGCCTGCATGAACGGCGAGGAGTGCGTCTGCTCTGCTCTGTCGGCCTACGCCGCCGCCTGCTCCGCCAGAGGAGTTCTGCTCAACTGGAGGTCCCCCTCGCTCTGTGGTAAAGCCATCAGAGCACACGTTGTCACTCTCACACAAATAGACAGAATGAGATCAGTCACGTGTGCTCATGGAGCGCTCACACACGCACGCACGCACGGATCAAGACCCACTTGATCCCTTAAGGCATGGTCAGATGGGTGGGGTGCATGCATTTTCAGAGCATGTTTATTTTAATGATCAATCAAGTGATCTGGGTGGGAATCAAGCGCTGGTTTAAGTGGTTAACCTCCAACCTTCTTGTAATACAACAACATGGATTATTATCTATGCTTGTTTACCTTGATGGTGATCATGATGACCTGAATCGTGATAGATGAATTACAATATTTGCACTGGTTTTAGTTGTATGAAGTACTTATTTATTTGATTAGATTTTTTAAAGAGTTTTGTAGGATATACTGTATGTAGTATTGTAGGATGTCCTTTCTGTCTTTTTAAATGCTGACCCTGGGAGCTGAGCTCCAAGATTTCCTACGCATTCGTGCAAATGGCAAATGAAGTCTATATTCTACTCTATTGTGTTCCAACTAACCGCTAACGGCAGAGATGAAATGCACTGGAGGCCAGGTGTACGAGGCCTGCGGCAGTGTGTGTGAGCGGACGTGTGGCTCTCTGTCCGGGGCGGAGGCGGGCTGCCTGGGGGAGAGGGAGCGGGGGTGTGAGGAGGGCTGCTTCTGCCCAGTGGGACAGTACCTGAGTGACTCTGGAGGGTGTGTGACGGCCGACCGCTGCACCTGCCTGCATGACGGACAGCTCTACCAGCCCAGCGACGTCTACGCTGACCACAGCAGCATCTGGTCAGTGTGTTGTGCATGCGTGAAGATGATGTTTGCAGTGGTAGAAAATGTACTCGGTTGTTTTACTTTTTACGTATCAATACTGCAATATAGAAATACTCTGTTAGGGTGCCCTCACACCAAAATACCTATGAGAGTGGAATCCACGTTCCGCCAATGCATTTCAATGAGAAGGGAGCGTTTTTTACAGAAATCCTCTGCTGGCATGAAACCGCTTCACTCTCATTGAAATGCATTGGCGGAACGCGGATTCCACTCTCATAGGTATTTTGGTGTGAGGGCAGCCTTACAAGTAAAAGTGGAATTCAAAATGTACTTAAAGTACCCAAGGTTAAAGTACAAAATGTTTGAAAATAGCAGATCTACAAGCTCACGTTGCGACACATTGTGAGCTTGTAGATCGGCTATTTTCAAATGGCCACGGTATAAGATAGGGCTAAAGTGGTTTATGTATGTTTTATAATACCGTATTATAATTTATATCTGAAAAGTAACTAGTAACTAAAGTTTTCAAATAATTGTAGCGGAGTAACAGTACAACATTTGCCTCTGAGATGTAGTGGAGAAGTAAAAGTACTGAAAACTGGAAATACTCCAGTAAAGTACACATACCTCAAAATGTATGCGAGGTAATCTTGTCCATTCGCCCGACCCGACCAGGGCTCCAAACTGGAGCCGCGATTGGTTTTAACAATTATTCCGTTTATTTCGCAGAGCTTCGAACACACGTTTGAAATCTTGTCCGTCTCGCCAGACTTCTGAATTTGCGCACCCTGCGTTTTGTAAATAATAATGGCAGTGTCCTGTGAAAATGACACTGTGGAGGGACTACTATCAGTGTGTACGACAGACGACGGATTGTCATCATAACCAATCGCTCCCGTTTGGAGCCGTAGTCGGGTCGGGCGAATGGACAAGAAGGCCAGAATTCTCCTTTAATATAGAATCGAAATAAGTTCAACCACTTTAACCCTATAATACATCCAAATACAAGGGGGTCCTTATGAAAAGGTTTGAGAACCACACTGCTACAAGACTTGTAGCTTAATACAACTGTTTGTCATCATTGTACAAACTGTACTGTACACTAATATGAAATGTTTCTTCCTTGCTTTTACCTGTGTACATGTGTCACTCTGAACGTGAGCGGACATATTTGTGCAAAAACTAAGAATGATGGGTGTTACTCTGTGTTTGTGTAGCTACTGTGAGAATGGTGCCATGCGCTGTAGTTCCAGTGAGTCTGGTGAAACCATGCTGTCGGACCTCTTCTATGACGACGCAGACGGAGTTGCACCTTCCAGAGGTACTGTGTGTTTGCTGAGATACATTACATCCCTGTTACTGAGTGTTAAATGTTTGTACTGATAAGTGTAGTCTGCAGTCCATTGTATGTGTTGCACTACATGAGTGGACATAATGGTCAATGTGTCAGTAATCTGCACTCATTTGCCATCATATATCTCTTCCCTAAATCTTACTCTTACTTAAATTTTTTTGAACCCAGGTCTCCCACACAAGAGAATGCTTTTTTACTCTTCTATCAGAACTTAGCGTACATTTTTCATGTCTATTGTTCTTCCACAGATCGGCGGTCAGCCCCCTGTCCCCCCCCACTGACACGGGTGGAGTGTGAGGCAGGAGAGAAGGGCTTGGAGTGCGCTAGGACCTGCCAGAACCTGGACCTGCCCTGCCTCAGTCAGGCCTGCATCCCTGGTTGCCTCTGTCCCTCTGGCACTGTAATGCCTCATATATGTCATGCAATAAAAATGACTCATTTTCAAAATCATATATGTATTAATATGTATGGGTAAATACAAAAGTGAGACAGGGGACACTCGGGTGGGACAGGGGTTCCTGCCCACCACCGCAGAGAATAGGGGTTTGCATCCTCTGGAGCATCCAGCTTGGCCAAGTGTTCCGACAAACACAATTGGCCTTATTTGCGGGAGGGAAGTTGGAAGGAGGGGAGGGAGTCCTTTGTCGCTGCTCTAGCGACTCCTGTTGCTTGGTCAAGGGCACCTGTTAGACGGAATAAGGTGAGGAATAGGGTGTTTTGATGCATGCGCTACATCCTCCCAGTGAAGCTCTTCACTGTCAGGTGAAAGGAAGAGGCAAGCGATTCGGATAGGTTTCAGTTGACCATATTCACCTGGCGGCCATGTTTGAAATTTGCATTGAAAACTGTACCTACATAGGGTGGCATTTCATTGACTTGACAGGATTACACAAGTATGAGAAAAGATTTGGCATAATTGGGTAAGGACAAAGAAAGCGAGATTGTGCATGCCAGAGACTTGCCTCTCACACCCTGAATGATCACATGATTGATTTCAGGTGCGCCACCGGAGGGAGTGCATCAAGCCAGAACAGTGTCCCTGTTACCATAACAACCGGCCCTATTCTGCAGGACAGAGCATCTCCATGGATTGCAACACCTGGTAAAAAAGGATGGCCTGAACATGAATGCACATGCAGTTAACTGATATGATACAGTATATCCAGTATATCTGCATGTGGCTCTAATGTGTATGCCTAACCATGCTCTCCCCTGTGCAGTGTGTGTGAGAACAGGAAGTGGGTCTGCACGGAGAAGGTGTGTGATGGGGTGTGTCGCACGGTCGGGGAAGGACACTACATCACATTTGATGGACTCAAATACTCTTTTCCTGGACTCTGCCAGTATGTCCTGGTGCAGGTAAGAGACCAAGTGAACTATGTGGATTATGTAAGGCACGTGTGACTTGGAAGTCAAAACATTAAATCTCCTTTCTCCATTAAATCTCCTCTCTCTTCATGTTCTGCCTGTCTCTCCCTCTCAGGATATGTGCAACGGAGAGGACGGTTCCTTCAGAGTGCTGGTGGAGAACGAGGCCTGTGGCATTGTGGGACATCGTTGTGCCAAAGCACTGACGGTCATCTACAAGGGAGGAGTGATTACTATGCAACACGGAGAGGTACTGTAACCTACACTCTCGTGGGCGCGCACACACACGTGTACACGCGTGCGCGCACACACACACACACACACACACACACACACACACACACACACACACACACACACACAATCAAAGACACACACAAATTGAAGACAAGGAGATATGCATGTGTGTCGTGTTTGAGCACAGGTGCGTCTAGTCGGCGACCTGGCCAACTCGGGAACGATGTAAATTGGGAATGAATGCCCCACCCTTTAATGCAAACCCCATTATACCTGTTGTCATACGACACGTTTGCCTGTGTCCATTTATGCCCATATATGCAGCTATCTATCTGTTTGCATCCACTAGCCCTTACCCGTTCAATGATATGAGCTCCGAAATGATGTGCAGTGGGTGGGTTATGGGATGTGCACTGTGCACACAGTATATGAGGGATGGAAAGTAACTTTAACTGGTGCTTGCATGATAATATGTAGGAGCATCAAAACCACCACAAAGTGTAAGTAACTCCGTCTGTCTGTCAGTCTGTCTGTCACACCTCACACGTCACACTTTTTCCCTGCTTATATCTCCGCAACCGTTGCCCCGATCCATGCCAAATTTTGCACACACGTTCCTTGGCTGCAAAACTACAACCTCCAAGGACCCCCAGAGCTCCAGGGACCCCCAGGTCCCTGGGGGACCCCCAGATGTAAAAAATGACCAAATGCGCAAACATGACCAAATGACCACCCCAACGGGGCTGCTCACGGGGAATTCCCGGGGACCACCGACTCCTGGTGCTCCAGAACGGATGCAAAAGTGGTGGCGCCCCCAGTGGAGGACCCCCTACACTGCAGCTCACATAAAATGCCGTAACTCCGGCTAGGAGCGACCGGGACAGCCGGGGCCGGTAACTATTCGTCCGCCTTGCCGGCGCGGAGACCCCACCCCTCATTTCTCACATGGCCCTCTTCTAGCGCCACCATGAGGCCGATTCTTGCAAAACACATTTTTGGACACTGCTCCTACAATTTTCGCCCTAAAATCACGCAAATCGGTACACAGTATGTCTACACTCATCCCATCAACATGAATCTGTCCCATATAGCGCCACCTCCAGGCCGATTTTTAAAAACACATTTTTGGACACTGCTCCTACAGATTTTGCCCTAAAATCACGAAAATCACTACACAGTATGTCTACACTCATGTCATCAACATGGATGAGGAAGATTTTGGCAAAACACATTTTTGCCCTATTTGTGGAGATAAGTGACCTACGGTCGCTTATCTCCCGATTAGGGAGCCTTACTGGTATGAGCATCAATGTAAGAAATACCCGTTTCGTTTAATGGCTACAGAGATACTGTGTACCGATCTGCATGATTTTTGGACAAAATCTGTAACAGGGCCAGACAACCGACCCCCCCCCCCCCCCCCCCGCCCGCCTGCACACACACACACACACACACACACACACACACACACACACACACACACACACACATACACATATACACACACACACACACACACACACACACACACACACACACACACACACACACACACACACACACACACACACACACACACACACACACAGAGCTGGCTAAACATGTTGCCTCATGCTAGATGCTGAATAGATATGCCTCAAGCTAGATGCAGAATAGATATAGGTACACCATAAAAAATGCTAATATACAGCATATGATTTGTGAAAGTGACAAACGGGCTTCACAGTTATGTCAGGTGTGTTCATATGCTTATGGTGATGCGATTTCAGATCAATTGCTCCAGCCACTGAGGAGAAACGCTGTGACAGACACTCAGACACTCAGACAGACAGTCACTCAGACATTCCGAAAATTATATGTTTGATGTTATGCCCATATATGGAGATCTCTGTATCTGTCTGGCTGTGTCCCTTTTATGCCCATATATGGAATCTCTGCCCTTTGGGCGGCCAAGTGTCTAGTCGGGTGCCGGCCTACTCGGGAACGATGTACATAGGGAATGAATGCCCCACCCTTTAATGCAAACCCCCATTATAACTGTTGTCATAGGACCCGTTTTGACCATCTGTTTGACTGGGTCCATTTATGCCTATATATGGAGATATCATGCCCATATATGGAGATATCTGTATGTCTGCGTTCATTTTATGCCCATATTAGGAGGTCTCTGTATCTGTCTGTCTGTGTCCCTTTTATACCCATATATGGAGATCTCTTCCCTTCAGGCGGCCAATCGTCTAGTCGGGGACCGGCCTACTCGGGAACGATGTAAATAAGGAATGAATGCCCCACCCTTTAACGCAAACCCCATTTATCTGTTTGTCTGCGTCCATTTTATGCCCATATATGGAGATCTCTGTATCTGTCTGTCTTCATCTTGAGCGGTATACGCAGCCTGTTTGCTTTGCCACCCGTGGGGAATGATGCCCCTCCGGTTGTTAGGCAATACCCATCATACCCGTTGTTCGGTTACGTCATACTGATGACATTCAATACGTAACCATGGCATTTTTTGTTGACTCGTGTGGCGTACGTGATGTCAGAGCCTTTTATGAAGTGATGTCACAATGAGTCAGCGCTTGTGCCGATTTTCTCCGGAACAGCCTGATGTCAACAATCAGCCCGGCCTGGCACTGCACTCCGCGCCGCGGCGGGGAACGCGCATGCCGAATCTGAAGCCGGTGGGACGAACGGTTCTCAAGATACGCGGATTACAGACAGACACGCACGCACGCACGCACGCACGCACACACGCACGCACGCACGCACGCACGCACGCAGAGACTTCTCGCATTTATAGATAGATTATTATTATTATTGTGCAGATGGTGGTTTTCACTGTTTAAAGTTGAAAGGGTTTTCTCCAGTGTGGATACGCTGGTGGATTTTCAGGTTACCCAACTGACTGAAATTCTTGTCACACAATTTACAATAGAAAGGTTTTTCTCCAGTGTGTATACGCTGGTGAATCCTCAGGTCATTTAAATGACTGAAACTTTTGTCACATTGTTTACAACAGAAAGGTTTTTCTCCAGTATGGATACGCTGGTGACTCTTCAAGTGATCTAACCGACTGAAACTGTTGTCACACACTTTACAGTGAAAAGGTTTTTCTCCAGTGTGGATACGCTGGTGAATTTTCAGGCTACCCAACTGACTGAAATCCTTGTCACACAATTTACAATAGAAAGGTTTTTCTCCAGAGTGTATACGATGGTGAATCTTCAGGTCACTTAAATGACTGAAACTTTTGTCACACTGTTTACAACAGAAAGGTTTTTCTCCAGTGTGGCTACGCTGGTGGCTCTTCAGGTGGCCTAAGTGACAGAAACTCTTGTCACACTCTTTACAGTGAAAAGGTTTTTCTCCTGTGTGGAGTCGCTGGTGACTCTTCAGGTTACATAACACACTAAAACTCTTGTCACACTCTTTACAGTGAAAAGGTTTTTCTCCCGTGTGGATTCGCTGGTGACTCTTCAGGTAACCAAACTGACTGAAACTCTTGTCACACTGTTTACAGATGTGTGTTTTCCTATAGGTCAGCTGATGTGTCTTTACTTCTCCTGGTAGAGTTAAAGTCTTGGTAAAGTTTTGATGACTTTGGAAAGATTTTGGTTCATCTGTGTCTCCTTGTTCCTGGCTGGTTACAATTCTGGTGATTGGCTGGAAGGATTCTGAGGGGATCTGTCCATGTATGGGCATTTGGCAATAGAGGTCGCCATGGCTCGATTGAGATCTGAAGTGTGTACAATCAGAACAGCGGACCTTAGTCTGGGAAGATTGAGACCCCTGCACTCCTTCCTGGAGTGGCGGTTCATCAAATCTGCATCTATACATGGACTGTGATAGGGACAGAGTTTTAGGTTCTGTTGGGTAATGGACAATGTATTTATTCTCTCCTTCTCTCACAACACAGTGTCCACAAACTAACCGGCTGGTCTCTGTGGAATGAAGTTAATTACAAATATTCTCAAATCTTATACATGCTGAGCTCTGATCTGACCTCACTCACAACACAACCGGTTGCCGTACATGCCTGACAACACCGTTGAGCGCAGGCTGCCGCCCCTCCATATTTGGGCTAGACATCACCACCATGATGCAAGAGATCCACGTAGATGCCACGCAGTTATTAGACCCAGTTTATTTATTTTCATCATTCCGTAATTAGGGTGGTTGTTATAGGCAGCACACTATTAGCCTGATAAATCAGTCCGCACATTACCACCCCCTGTTGGTGGGTAGTGAAACGTAGTGTGTGAAAAGTCTGACGCTTGCAGTCAGGCAAGCACACTATTGTATTCGGTCCGAGGTTTTTTTTGCCAGAAAGTGAACCTGTGTTTTGTAAACTTTTTGAGTGATTGTTGTAAGGCTATACAACAGCAAAGTGAAGCTTTTAGTCATGCTTCACTTGACATCACTATATATACTAGTAAGACACCTCAGGGCGACATGCGACATAATCCTAAAGGGCGAGGTCGCATCATTTGGCCAGTGATGTATATTGGACCAGTTACCCATATATGGAGACCCCTGCATGTTAGACACATGTATTTAATAATTTAGCATAAAGTAAAAATATTACAGATTGAATGATAGAATGTGATACAGAGTCTCCGATACAGAGTCTCCAGGCTCAAACTACGCCTCCCTTATCAGCAACAAGTTGTACCGAGGCCAGGGCACGAAGTCTGCACACTCGCTATCTTTCTCTGAGCCCTTTTTATACAAAAAAGTAGGTCATCTTCAGTGTTGGGGTAACTTCCTCATCCGCCACTCGCCGACCTAACTTATGCCTTTCTCCGGAGGAAGGTTTCTCAAGATACATGCAATTTCTCAGAATAGGGAAGGACAGAGCGAGACAGAGACCACAACAGCGGACGCAGGTGCAGATTGCAAGCTACTTGCAAACTAACGTTTGTCTCGCCGATGGTTAAAAGTTAAAACTCAGACATTTTGTTCTTTAAAGCTGCTTTCACCCTTCCTGTCTGACGTGAGTCACACGCAGGCCTTTCTTCAGAGTACAATTTGTACTTTTAACCTTCTCATTAAGTGGAGTCAAGTGCATGACAGCAAATAAGCACAGTATATTTTTCTTAATGATTGCATAGGTTATTGATATATTATTTTTGGTCTTTAGTAGGCAGCAATTAACAGCAATGAAGCATCTTTAAAGCAACCGCATAATCTTATTTAAACAACTACAGGTAACAACTAAAGCTTTAAAGGATGTCAACGCTAAAAAGGATATCAACACTTTCCAACATTGAAATGTTGTAAAAATGTTAAACTTGCATTGTATGTATGTACATGTGATGATCACAAAAAAAGATTTGCCTGTAGGTGAGGATGAAGAGACCAGTGCTGCAGGGCACAGAGGTGGAGATCGTTCGCTCTGGCCAGTTCTACGTTCTACTGCTGGGGAAACACATTTCCATCAGCTGGGACCAGGGAACCAGACTGCTGGTCCACATCTCAGCCGATTACAGGGTAATCATTTAAGGCTTACGACAGTGATTCTCAACCATTTTCATTTCAAGGACCCCCAGTTGTGTCAGAGTTAAATACGCCTGCTCAGAGCAGTTAAGCATACTGTATCTAAGAAATAAAGAAGTTAATTGTATTTGGCATACAAAAAATGCCTCTACTGAATCATGTACTTCATTTGGGCATCACTTACCGGTATGCCAGGGCTCCATCGGGCATCACTTCATCATCAACGCAGAGAATGTTCCCTTTTTAATCAATGAAGGGTGCTCCACTGCCAACGTTAAGTAGCGCCACAAGCCAGTGACCATGGCCCAATTGGCCCATGTGCCCACTGCCCACATTTAGTTACACTCTTCCAGCACCACAGGTACTACTGTATACAAAACCACCACACGTCTTTTGTATTCTTTACCTATCACTGTGAGTAGGTGTGGGTGTGTGGTCTGTACTTACCTGTCACTGTTTGTAGGGGCGGGTGTGCGGTCTTTGTGGGAACTTTGATGGGAACATCAACAATGATTTGATGGGCAGCAACAAACAGTTGGAGGTGGATTCTGCTCACTTTGGAAACTCCTGGAAAGTCAAACCCAGCTGTGCCGATGTAACACAGGTATGTATAATTAGCCCTTTTTGCTTCTTTTTACAACAGTAATGGTACACTGGATAGATTCATTAATTCACAGGCTAACAGGCTGATTGAGCAATGTGTATTGTATTACATGAATTCTAATGCTATGTGTGTGTGTGTGTGTGTGTGTGTGTGTGTGTGTGTGTGTGTGTGTGTGTGTGTGTGCGTGTGCGTGTGTGTGTGTGCGTACGTACGTGCGTAGCTGGACACTCCATGCGGTGACAACCTTGTGAAGTTGGTAACAGTTGAGCAGTCCTGTCGTATTCTCACCGGGTCCCTCTTTAAGGAGTGCAACAGCCAGGTGAGTGTTACCATAGGTCTTCTACTGAAGTATTTTGTCCCTTGTGGTCACTTTTTAAATTTATAGGGTGTAGGTTCTTGATACTGTAGATGAAAAGGACAGAAAGATAAACCAGCTCTCACAGATACTTTAAGTAACTTACAATAATATATCAGGGAGCATTAGCAGAGACAGTATAGCATAAATCAGTTTTTCCAAACAGTGCCCATACAGCCCACTAGTGGTCCAAGGCATAATTACACTTGGTCATGGGTTTTAAAGTGCTTAAAGATATGTATTAAAATATACTTTATATTACATATAAAGCATATAAAATATATGTTGTACATTTGATGCGATGTCGTGCACCGAAAGCTCAATTCACTCTGCAACGTGTTGTGAGTTGTAGATTACTATTACTACCAGACTATCTTCGGTGCGTGACACAGCCACGTAACTAATTATAAATACGACTTTCAGGATATTAATATTATTATATATTCATTTTCAATGATATTATTATTGTGGGAAGGTTGCGTGTGGAGGTCCTTGAGCATTGTCTGAAATACATTAGTGGTCCAGAGCTCAGAAAAACTACTGGCATAGAGGAGATAGAGCGTTCTATCAGAATGGGGAGATTTGGAACACTACCGATGATTGCGCCGACTATGCTGTCAGCAAATCAATGCACCTTTCTCTGCATATAAAGTAATTCTGCCAATCAAAGACTAGTACTGAATGATGTTAATCTCCTGTATCACAATGTGGTGGATGGTGGGTGCATTTGCCAGTGTTCCTAAATATGAAATGTAAATAAATAATGTATGTATGTCATTTGTATTCTATCCTGTATGTCTAGGTGGACCCAGAGCCATATGTGGAGATGTGTGTGGAGGCAGCGTGCTCTTGTCCATCAGTAGGCGACTGTGTGTGTTTCTGTGATGTCATCGCAGCCTACGCTCAGGCCTGTTCAGAGGGGGGCGTGTCCATCCGTTGGCGTTCCAATGATCTATGTCGTGAGTGTCCTATCATACAGGCTCAATAGTAACATACCGACACTGTATAGCTGCCGGGCACAAACCTCCTATCCTCATATTTTATCTTTTTGTGTTTATTCGTAAATTAACGCTCTACTACTTGATCATACTACAGCGACACTCAAAAGTAGCAAGACCGCAAGCTCATACTACAGCGACACTCAAAAGTAGCAAGACCGCAAGCTCATACTACAGCGACACACAAAAGTAGCAAGACCGCAAGCTTGTGATGCGCTTTGAGCTTGAAAATCTGCTAAATTATTTTTAATTTGAATTCTGCAAAGTAAAAGTTTTGGACATGAGACGATATCATCTACCATACTTCCACATTATATTCTCTCTGGGATCATATTATTAAAAGTTAAACATTTTATAATCCCAGGTAAAATGTCAAAATAACATACAGTGAAAAGTCCTTAGCAGTACTTAACCACATTACGGTAACTCTGGAGTTCCTATTTCGGTCAGAAATCCCTCCACACGTAGATTAGCTTGTAAATTGGCTATTTTGACCAAATATTTCACCCAAGAACAGGGACGCTGGCATCCATGTGGTGGACTATGGGGTTGTCTCTAAGAGCAAAGAGACACTGCAGCTTTGATGGCTTCATAGCTTTGTTTGAACAAAAGGAAAGAGCCTATATAATGTACGGTATGTTTGTATATTTCTCTTAGCAATGAGCTGTGATGAACTGAACCCTAGAGGCCCGGGTGTAGCAGGGGAGGAGTTGTGCCAGTGGAGGTACAACACCTGCTCCTCTGCCTGTCCACTCACCTGCCAGCACCCACAGCCACTACCCTGTCCACTCACCTGTGTGGACGGCTGCCATGCCTACTGTCCCCCAGGTACGTCACAATGGTCGGTAACGTAATAACACTCGTTTTAACGGTCTAAAGGAAGTTCCTCAATGAGTGTGTGTAAGTGTGTGCACGTAGGTGTGCACACAAATCAGCATGGCCTTATCTGAACAAGCTATCTCACTGATCAGAAAAGGAAATAGACAGATATGTCAGCGTGTGCAGCTCACATACAGGAAATGCAAAACCACCCGCAAAACGTTCAAGTGCACCTCAGCAGTCATTTCCACCAATGTTATTCCTTCTTTAGGCAAACCAAGTGATAATATAATTTTAAGCCTATATCCTAAAGTGAGTTGTTCAACATACATTACGTTCTATTACATTTCCATATGTTCAACACAAAACATACGTCTTCTCTTCTGGGGGGCCCTGGCACAAAAGCTTTTCAGGATGGGGGTCTGCGGCCAAATTAATTTGGGGCTGGGGGAGAGAGTGGTTGGAGTTGGCCTTGTCGCTCCCCGGGAGGTTATGTTTCCCATAGGATGGGAGTGCTGACTGGAGAATCATAGACAAACACAAGTGTTTCATATGAAACACCTGTTTGTTAAGATTCGGAAGGAAGCTTGAGAACCACTGCATACAGTACACTGTATGCAGTGGTTGAGAACCACTGCATACAGTACACATGCACTTGCAGCCAATGATGATGAGTTAACTCCTCCTCTTCTGTTACCTAGGCCAGCTGTTGGATGAGGTGACCATGCGTTGTGTTGACCTGTCCCAGTGCAAGGTCTGCATCCATGAAGGTCAGAGGATCTCCCATGGCAACAAGGTCATCCTCAACCATGACGACCCCCAGCACTGCAAGATATGGTAATTCTGTAGGATGTGGTTTGTGTTACTAGTAATGTCAACCAGACAGCCGAGGTGGCACGTGAAATGTCCTGTTGTGGCTCCTCGCAATTCATGCACAGGCCAGGTGACTTATGATACAGACATCCCACTGGTAAATCATCAATATACGCATATGAGGAGATTAAAATCATTCTTAAAAGGGCCTCATAATCCTGGCTAAATTAAAATAGTACCCATATACCCTCGCATCCCTATTTTGCAGGGAACTTTTGTCCATTTTGGCCATTTTAAATGAAGCGATTTGGCAGAGAGGGAAAAAAGATTGGACCAAATACAGAGCCAACCCTGGTCAACTATTAGTTTAAATAGTTAATACAGGTTTGTGCAGTCTCTGACATTCACAATTTTCATCACATTATAGTCCATGATTTCATGTTCAACGCATAACTATTCATACAGGTATCATTGAAAATACAACTGAGAATCATTGTTGTGCCACCCTCAGCATCCACAGAGGCTGCAGGCCATTGATTGGTTCATCTTTGTGTTTGAACATCTCTCTGTGTTCGCTGCAGTCACTGTGAGAACAACACTCTGGCCTGCGAGGCTTGTCCCCCCACGGGCGTGTTCACCACCGCCGCTACCACCATGGCCTCCACCACCTCCGTCTACGAGACCACCGCGGTGCCCGAGGGCTCCTGCGACCGCAAAATGGACCTGGCATTCCTCTTGGACGGCTCGCAGGCGCTGTCCGAGGACGAGTTCCAGACGGCGAAGCAGTACATCCTGGATATAGTGGAGCGCTTCCGCATGGGCTCAGCTCACACGCGAGCCACCGTTCTGCTGTTCCACTCAGGAGTCAAGACCTACGACCTGCAGGTAGACACAAGCACATACTGAAGGACCTTGATCAGTGTTGTATAAAGTACTCAGATTTTATACTTAAAGGCCCGCTGTCAGCCCCGAAATTATAATAGTATGATACAATAGGTCATGTGGTCTCTCTCCCGTGTGGATCCTGAAACAGTCTGAAACTGTCTCAGTGTAATCTTCCCAACAACAGCTGACCAGTACAGTAAGTAGTCATACAGTCAGGCTATACAGACAATTAATTTGATTGGCTTATAATTGCGCATCCCCACAATGACATCATAAAAATATTAACTTGTTTTTTAAGATGATTCTTAAAGTAACAGTAACCCTTTAGGTGACAGGCCCCCTTTAAGTAAAAATATCAATACAGCAATGTAGAAATACTCTGTTAGGGTGCCCACACACCAAAATACCTAGAGTGGAATCCGCCAATGCATTTCAATGAGAGTGAAGCGGTTTCATGCCAGCAGAGGATTTCTGCCAAAAACGCTCCCTTCTCATTGAAATGCATTGGCGGAACGCGGATTCCACTCTCATAGGTATTTTTGTCTGAGGGCACCCTTACAAGTGAAAGTCCAGAATTTAAAATGTACTTGAGTAAAAGTATGAAAGTATTGGCATCAAAATGTACTAGTAAAAGTGCAAAATGTTTGAAAATAGCAGATCTACAAGCTCACAATGTGACGCGTTGTGAGCTTGTAGATCGGCTATTTTCAAATAGCCAAGGGATAAAATAAGGCCAAAGTGGTTAATGTATGTTTTTTTTTATTTGTTATTATAATTTATATCTGCAAAGTAACTAGTAACTAAAGTTTCCAAATAAATGTAGTGGAGTAAAAGTACAACATTTGATCCGAGATGTAGTGGAGTAGAAGTAAAAGTATTGGAAATAGGAAATACTCAAGTAAAATAAGGTACCTCAAAGTTGTACTTAAGTACAGTACTTAAGTAAATGTACCTCGCACAGATTCCAGTACAGCCAGCTAGGCAGCACGGGCCGCATTAAACATTGTGCGAAACAATGCATTATTGATCCAATTTACCATAGATATTGGCTTTTTGTTGCTGACCCTTTTAAAATGAGTGTCACAGCCAGGACCTCCATTCTAATCTTCATTCTTTCTCTCTCTGTCTCTCTCTCTCTCTCTGTCTCTCTCTCTCTCTCTCTCTCTCTCTCTCTTTCTCTCTCTGTCTCTCTCTCTCTCTGTCTCTCTCTCTCTCTCTCTCTCTCTCTCTCTCTTTCTCTCTCCCCCCTCCCTCCCTCCCTCTCTCTCTCTCTCTCTCTCTCTCTCTCTCTCCCCCCTCCCTCCCTCCCTCCCTCCCTCTCTCTCTCTCTCTCTCTCTCTCTCTCTCTCTCTCTCTCTCTCTCTCTCTCTCTCCTCCTCCCTACCTGCAGGTCCAGAAGTGGCTGTTTAAGAAGACCGTACACGACCTGCGCTACACAGGCGGGGGGGCAGCCTTCCTGGACGAGGCCGTCAAGTACCTGGCCATCAACATCTACGACAAGAACAAGCGCGACGACGCGGGCCGCGTGGCCGTCATCCTGACGGCCAGCGCCAACCCCCGGCCCATCCGCGCCACGGCCAAGATGCTCAGGAAGAAGAGTATCACCACCCTGACGGTGGCCCTGGGGCCCGGGGTCAACATGGCGCAGATCAACGAGATCACCAAGGCCAACCCGGACAACAGGGCCTACGTGCTGAGCAGCACCAGGGAGCTGCCGGACCGCCTGCTGGAGGTGTCCGACTACCTCTGCACCCGGGGGCCTCCCGGGGGGGCCACCACCCCCAGACCCACCACCAGGTCAGTGTTGATTTCGTCGACTAAAACTATGACGAAAAATGTTTGTTTTTTCACTGACGAAAACTGAATAAAAACTAAGCTGTGATGACTAAAACTAAGACTAAATATATTGGGGAGGGACTGGTGGAGAAGAGAGCCATTTTATGTTTGGTTGCTCTCCGGTGTTGTGTGCTGAAAATAGCAGATCTACAAGCTCACAACGGGTCGCAGCGCAACGCGTTGTGCACGCAACCAAGTGTAAAATCAGTCATTACAATGCCATCAAGGCCTGCCAAAATACATTTTAGTCGACTAAATCAACTGTAGATTTAGTCGCCTAAAGTCTTATGATATTTAGTCGACTAAAACTAGACTAAAACAAAAGCTTTTCGGGTGACTAAATTATGACTACAACTAAATGACATTTTATTCAAAAGACCATGACTAAAACTAAATCAAAATTTGCTGTCAAAAACAACACTGCACCAGGTTAACCACCACCACCACCATGGCCCCCACCACACCTTCCCCCCCGGAAACCCCCGCTCTCACTACCCTGGCGGGCCCTGTCGCTGAGAGAGTCACGGTCAAAACCACGACAACCCCCACAACAGCCTCCACAACAGCCTCCACAACAACCTCCCCCGGTCAGCAGCCCGTCGACGTCACCTTCGTGGTGGAGGGCTCCGACGCGGTCGGAGAGGCCAGCTTCAACAAGTCCATCATCTTCCTGGAGGAAGTGATCTCTGAGCTGGCGGAGAAGCAGGAGTGGGTGACCATCACGGTGATCCAGTACTCGGTGACCGTCACCGTGGAAATCAGGCGCTGGGAGGTGCGGCGGCAGTGGCAGCTGCTGCGAGAGCGTCTCTGGCAGATCCGCTGGCGCGGCGGGAACAAGACCAACACGGGCACCGCCATCAATATCGCCCTGGAGCAACCTAAACCGCCCTCCTCGGGCACTTCCCCTCCCCAGCTGGTCTTCCTGGTGACGGAGAACCCACCCACCGACACCGTGGTTCGCCCGCCGTCCATGAGCAACCAGACGTACGTGTACCCCATTGGAGTTGGGAACAAGGTCCGCGAGGTGGACTTGGAGCAATTCAGTTACCCGGATAGGCCCACGATGGTGGACAGCTACAGCAATATGACCTACGTGATCGAGAAGATCGTCAACATCACACGCAACACCGTACGACCCCGCTTTCCCGATCTAGGGCCCCCAACCACCTTGCCCCCGACGACCACCACCTTGCCACCGACAGGTAAACATGCTTATTTTGACGCAAAAACAAATCTTCACAGATAACGCAGGTGCCAGTATGCTATCAGTCCATGGCTGTTGATTTGTACATGTATATTTGATCAGTGCCGTGCAAGAAGCCCCTGGATGTGATGTTCCTGCTGAAAGCCGGGGGACAGTTTGAAGACATGAAGACATTTGTTGAACGCTTCGTCAAGGATGCAGACATAGGTATACCAGAGACCATGAATACTTTTATGATCACTGTCAGGTGAAAACATTGCTTGTCCAAAACCATTACTTTTCAGGAAATGGAGAGAAGATTTCCAATGGATCCATTGTAGTTATTATTTAGTCACAAGCTCGTATTAATAATACTTTATATTGGTTAAATTATTTATAAAACACATATAAACACTTAACCGCTCTCACTGTAACTTTCACAACGTTTAAAAAATAGTAAACATATCAGACCTTGCCTGACTGCAAGCGTCAGACTCTTCACACACTACATTTCACTTCGTTTACCAACAGGGGGTGGTAATGTGCGGACTGATTTATCAGGCTATATCAGACCTACACGTTCACAACGCGCTGCAATGTGACGTGTTGTTGTTAGATTGTAGATTAGCTTTTTTTGTGACACTACGATGAAGTAGTAGGGTGTTTTATTTCATTTATGGAGAAAAAAAAGTAATAGGTTTCTGCCCAACAGTGACGATATGAGGATGCATTGACGTTTTGTTGTTACATGATGAATGCAAGTAGACTGGCTCCTTGTCTGTGTGTGCAGGGCGGGAGGCTACTCAGGTGAGTGTGGTTCAATATGGAGACAAGAGCACAGCCGAGGTTACCTGGAAAGACGAGCAGAGCAAGTCACACCTCCTCAAGCAGCTGGAAAACATGCACAGCTCTACTGAAAAAGCTGCCCCTGCACTAGGTGAGATTTTCATCTATTCATTTGGATGTTTGATTAACTATATTAATCGTGTCAAAATGCAAATATATCAGATGTATTTATAGGCCTAGTCCTCGCACACACACATACAATGACACATGCAAGCACACATGCTGACAACGAGTCACAGCATGGCATGGTCTAAGCTTGTATATCAGCTATTTTACACTAAAGATATTTAGTGTAGCTCTGCTCTTGGGAATCAACTAAGTATAGGGTTTTAGAAATATCTTATCCTAAACTCACCTTTTGCTCCTCACTCCCTATTACTATATACATTATTTTGTTAATACTTCATTTCCCAATGCATCTCCTGGGACTTTCCTTGTCTTTGTGGCTTCTGACTTGACTTGGCCTCCTTCTGGCCAGGCTCTGCGCTGCGTTTCGCTGTTCAGACAGCCATCTCACCAACCAGCGGTGGCCGTCCAGGCCTGGCCAAGGCAGTGGTGATGCTGGTGACTGACAGGTCGACCGATGACGTCCACGAAGCAGCCTATGAGGCACTCATAGCGGGTAAGACCTTGCCAACCCCATCCATAAGGAGGAATATTGTGCTGACTACTGTTCTTCATAGAAAATATACTTATATACTATAATATAAAGATATCTAATTGTTCCAGTGGACAGTATTCCGGCTTTGAGCGGTGCTAACTGCTCTGGCTACATCTGGCTTTGTCTGTATTTATGTCCCAAACTTGGCTCACTGGCCAAGCTTCGCAGGACGCTCATAAAAGGCACTGGGTGTGATTCTTTTTGCGTTTTTATATTTTAAGATCATAATTTAGTATATTCATAGGGCGACGGTTAAGGAGTAGACTTGAGAGAATCAGAATCAACTTTATTGTCACATGAGGTGTAAAATTATAATTTGTGCGTGCTCCATCATTTCGTTGTTGTCGGGTGGAAACCTTGTATGTCCAAAACCGTGAAAATAGCTGATCTACAAGCATACAACGCCTCGCATCACGAGGCGTTGTGTGCTTGTAGATCTGCTATTTTCACTAGTTTTGTGCAACTGCCTTGTATGATGAAGCAGGGCTTTACTTTACGAAAAAACATACGATACAAGGTTTCTGCCCGACAGTGACGAGTGTAGTTTTGGAGCGAGGCCTCTGGGAGGATACATTTTGCCTCTTGTGTTTTAACTGACCTCCTCCCACAGGTGTGTCGGTGTTCCCCATCGGGATAGGACCACGTTATGACAAGATGGAACTGGACGTGCTCGTTGGCCCTGGCAACCAAGACAACACGCTGCACTTGCGCAGCACGGATCAATTGCTGATGCTCCTGACCCTGGACCACGGCTATACAGAGAAGATCTGCCGGGGTGGGCTCACTCACACACACTAAATACAGTAGATGACTGAAAATAAATCAAAATGGCATGGTTTGTACTGACTCAGCCAAGTAAAATAAATCAGTTCCTTTTTTTTTTCTTTTTTTTTATCTGTTTATTGGTTTTATACAGGTTTTTTAAGGACATACAGGCATACAAATGAATCTATACAATATTGGTTATACTTTGTAGATGAGTATACCACACAAAACAAACACACACCCTTCTCCCCCCCACCCCAGAAACATACATCAGACATATACATTAAACAGAACAAAAAGGAAAAACACACAACCGAGCCAAAGACGAGACAAAATAAAAAGAGAAAGAAAAAAAAAAAACAATGCATGAAGGTTACATTTTCATCATTATATATTCTTCATGTGTTCTCCGTGATGACCATTGGCCCATTTTCGAACCACCGTAAGCCAGAAGAGATTCAACGCCTGGCCTTTACATAGTCCATGAAAGGTTGCCAGGTTTTAAAAAACTTTTCTATAGAACCCTGTAGAGTAAATCTTAGTTTTTCTAACTTAAGGTGCTGCATGACATCATTAACCAGCATTTTAAATGCAGGAGGCTGAGCTTGTTTCCAATTCATTAGAATTAACCTGCGTGCCATAAAGGTCACGAATCTCGCCACTGTGGAGTCACGTCCTCTAAGGGGACTATTCTCTCCCGGAATCCCCAACACTGCCATAACAGGGTCGGGATCTACTCTATATCCCAGAATATCCGAGAGAGTTTTAAATATAGAATTCCAAAAGTTGGACAAATTTGGACATGACCAAAACATGTGCCCCAGTGTGGCCGGGAAAACCTTACAACGGTCACACATGGGATCTGTGTCGGGATACATTTTGGAAAGCTTGACCTTTGAGTAATGTAGTCAATGCAGCACCTTGAATTGTATGAGGCCGTGCCTGGCGCAAACAGAAACCGAATGAACACTCTCCTGTGCATCACTCCACAGCCCAGTCAGGTCCACACCCAGATCGCCCTCCCATGCAGTTTTGAGAAAATCAAGAGAGGTTCCCAATTGATTAGATATAAAGTCATACATGTATGATATTACCCCTCTAGATGAAGGATCTGCTAGGAACAATGAATCCATCTGAGTGCTAGGTTTGTTAGGAAATGTAGTTGGGTTAGTTCTGATATAATTGCGAATCTGGAGATATCTGAAATGATGGGTTTGAGGTAGGTCGAATTTCCTCTTTAATAATTCAAATGACGGAAATATGCCATCAATATATAGATCCCTTAACCTTTTAATACCATTACGGTGCCATAACTGAAAAGCGTCATCTACTAGGGAAGGTTGGATAATAAATCAGTTCCTTATCAGGGAAACCATTTAAAACGACAGTGTGATCATCATGGTGACAATGTTGTGTTGTGATTTGCAGCTGGTCCCCCGGGGCTGTGTGTTGACGATGATGGGAATGAGAGAAAGGTGAGTAAGGGCCAGGGATATGAACTGATACAGATCATCACACCAGTGGTTCAACACAGCATTCCTCACCATTAACTGTTTCTTCTTTTGTGTGTGTTTCTGTCTATGTATCTAAATGAGTATCTCGTCACTGTCAGGCAGAAAACTCGTATCTCCAAGTTTCAAATTTGTACATTCTTTCGCAAAGCAAAGCCCTGCTTCATCACAAAAGGCCGTCGCACAAAAGTAGTGAAAACAGCAGATCTACGAGCACACAACGCCTCACGGTGCGAGGCGTTGTGTGCTTGTAGATCGGCTGTTTTCACTAGTTTAAATCATTTTAAAAATGATGAATTCAAAACAAACGGTTTTGGACATACATGGTTTCCGCCCGACAACGACGATCTGTTTCTGTGCCTGTGTCTCTGCCTGCCTGCCTGTGTGTGTGTGTGCGTGCGTCATTGCCTGTGTGCGTGTACGTGTCCCCAGCCTGGTGAGTCCTGGCTGCTGGCAGGAGGATGCCACTCTGTCCTGTGCCATCCCAACGGGACCATTACTCTCCGCAGCCACAAGGTCAACTGTAACAAACTGGAGCCTCCGGCCTGCAGGAACGGCCTGCCACCTGTGAGAGTCCAGGACACATGCGGCTGCCACTGGGAGTGCCCATGTGAGTACCTCACACATGGAGGAAGGAATAGAATTAACTGGTTGCTGTCGGCCGGGTGCATGGAAAACATGTTATGTCCATGTATTACTTTTCAGGAATATATATACTTTTAAAAACTTTACTTTAAAGGACAACTTTGTTTTTCTACAGTTTTTTTTACAAGGGTTCATATTTTAGATTGTAATTAGAGAAAAGAAACTATGAGTGTAAATTTGTTTTCATTTACTGCTACTACTACTATTGTTTTAGCCATTATAGTGAGTTTGATTTCAGTGGTTGGGGGCATGCGTGCAAGTGGCTAAATATGTCTTTTTAGACACAATAAGCCAATTCCCAAGACGCACCGCAATCTTTCATGGTTAGGTGTGACTTATGGGGGCTAGCAGTGTTACTGTAAATAGTAAAAAAGAATTTGCTCATTGTGTCTTAAAAGACATATTTAGCCACTCGTACGCATGCCCCCCACCCACTGAAATCAAACTCGCTAAAATGGATAAAACGATAGAAAGCAGTAAATTAAAACATTTAACACTCATCTTTTCTTTTCTCTAATTACAATCTAAAATATGAACCCCTTGTTGTAAAAAAACTAAGTTGTCCTTTAAGATAGAAAAGCAGATCTACAGTACAGGACGTTAAACCTGCTGCTTTAACACCGGGGGATTTCACAGATGTAGAAACTTGACTTTGTTGGAGCTGTGTGGAACACAAGCTCCCCTATACGTGGCCGTGTGTGTAGGTATGTGGGTATGTGGGTGGGTGGGTGGGTCTGTGGGTCTGTATGTAGCCTGTATGTAGTAACCCTGGGTGACCAGAGAGGTGCTGTTGAGTCTAGCCTGCCCTGAGCATCAACTACACACACACACACACACACACACACACACACACACACACACACACACACACACACACACACACACACAGCTCCACTTCGAACAGAGGTTCGATTTTTATCTTTAGCATGACGCAGCTGGCTGGCGTTCAAGTCTATTTACGGTGCCCACTCTCGTCACAATGTAAACATTTGCTTCCTGCCTGCCGGCTGATGTTGACACGCAGGCATGTGCATGGGCAGCTCCACCAATCACGTGGTGAGGTTCGACAGCGTGGCTCTGCGGCTGCTCGGCGCGTGCTCCTACACGCTGCTCACCGTCACCGGGGGAGACGGGCGCGCGGGGTCAGGGGTCACGCTACTCAGTGGGCCCTGCCAGACGTCCACCAGTCACAGCCAGGTGTGCATGAAGGCCATGGAAGTCACCCACGACCAGTACACACTGCTGCTGAAGGACGACATGACGGTAAGCTTTGTGTGTGCGTGCGTGTGTGTGTGTGTGTGTGTGTGTGTGTGTGTGTGTGTGTGTGTGTGTGTGTGTGTGTGTGTGTGTGTGTGTGTGTGTGTGTGTGTGTGTGTGTGTGTGTGAGCGTGTGCGTGTGCGTGTGCGAGTATAAATATACAGTATGCTCATGTTGCTGGCCATAGTATTTCTTAGCCTCGTACCCGCCCTCTTCCGGAAACCATTTACGGAAGTTGGTCGTTTACTAGGCTAAGTATTTCTGGTTGTTGCATGGTACTGTGTCTGTAACAGAGATTACCCATCATGTACAACTCTAGTATTGGCATAATATAGTGTGTATACATGCTTGCAAGCGTGTGTGTGTGTGTGTGTGTGTGTGTGTGTGTGTGTGTGTGTGTGTGTGTGTGTGTGTGTGTGTGTGTGTGTGTGTGTGTGTGTGTGTGTGTGTGTGTGTGTGTGTGTGTGTGTGTGTGTGTGTGTGTGTGTGTGTGCACTGCACAGGGATGCACTTACAGTACTATATACACAAACATTTGTGTGTTGCATGCAGGTGGAGATCGACCGAGAGGTGCTGGCGCTACCGTGGAGGCATGCGGGTCTGGAGGTGGTGCGGTACGGCGGCGTCATGCTGCAGCTGAGGTCAGAGCACGGCTACACGCTGACCTTCACCCCCCAGAGCAACGAGTTCACCATCACACTCCTCAGCTCCGCCAACATCAGCCACACCGCCGGGCTCTGTGGTAGGTCGCTCCGCACAGGAGCCTCGGCTCAGAACAGTGAACACCTAACATGTTCCAAACGTGATTTATACTTATTCACATGCTGGTGTCATGCGTAGAAAATCGATCTACCTGTACAGTACAAGCTCACGCGCCGAATCGCAACGTGCCATGAGCTTTGTAGATCTGCTATTTTCTGTGCGTGACTGCCGCGACATAATGCACGTTTGTTGTTGCACAGGCTGTGTATCGAATGAGTTGTCAAGTAGAAAACTACATGTCAGTGTCCTGTTGTGCTCTTTGACTGTTTGTACTTACAGTATCTCTCTCTATCTCTCTCTCTCTATCTCTCTCTCTCAGGTGGCTGCGGGGAGACAGAGGTCAACAAGCTCTCTCTCCGTAATGGCACGTTGACCTCCGACCAGCAAGCCTTCATCTCGGACTGGGCGGCAGGCAAAGATGACGGCAACGTCCTGTGTGGGCTGCCCCCCGAGGGACCTAAACCGACGTGTGTCCCTGCCACGGCGCTACGCTGTAAGACCCTGCTTTCCGAGGCGTTTGGACCGTGCCACTCCCACGTGCCCATCGAGTTGTTTGTTACTAAGTGCGAGGAGGCGTGCACGGAGTCGGATGTGTGCGAGATCATCACCCCCTACGCTCGCTCCTGCAGACAGAGCGGAGTGTGTGTGGACTGGAGGACCGCTCAGCTCTGCCGTAAGTCAGCGTGCATCAACCAAACGCTTGATATTATTGTTATTTTAGACATCTTGTCTCACACTAATCGATGTCAAAACGTAATTATTGGCATAATCATACAATGTGCAGCATATGTACAGTATTATGTGTAACACACTCATGTGTTACACACACTTTTGCTAGAAACAATGCTGTTTCAAACTGAAGTTTTAAGTTTGTGTGTGTGTGTGTGTGTGTGTGTGTGTGTGTGTGTGTGTGTGTGTGTGTGTGTGTGTGTGTGTGTGTGTGTGTGTGTGTGTGTGTGTGTGTGTGTGTGTGTGTGTGTGTGTGTGTGTGTGTGCGTGCGTGTGTGCGTGCGTGTGTGCATGTGCGCGCGTGTGTGTGTGTTACAGCCATGCAGTGTCCCAGCTCCAAGGAGTACGATGCGTGTCGGACCGGGTGCGTGGAGGAGTGTGGCAGCGTGCGACCGTTGCGAGGTGACTGGGCGGTTGCCAGCGGCAACGAGTCGCGCTGTATGGACACGCCCACAGAGGGCTGCTTCTGCTCTGCAGGGCTGGTCATGAAGCACAGCAAGTGTGTGGCACCAGAAACATGTGACCAGTGTGTTGACCAACACGGACACACACACGAGGTAAGACACAAAGGAAATGCTGTGTGGTGGAAAAAGGTACTCATATTCCTTACTTGAGTAAAAGGAATATGAGTAAATACTGCAATATAGAAATACTCCGTACAAGTTAAAGTCTGGAATACAAAATGTACTTGAGTAAAAGTACAAAAGTATTGGTATAAAAATGTACTGAAAGTACCAAAAGTAAAAGTACAAAATGTTTGAAAATTGCAGATCTAGAAGCTCACAACGCGTTGGTTCGCGACGTGTTGTGAGCTTGTAGATCGTCTATTTTCAAATAGCCATGGTATAAAATAGGGCTAAAGTGGTTTATACATGTTTTTTTTATGTTATAATTTATATCTGCAAAGTAACTAGTAACTAAGGTTTTAAAATATAATGTAGTGGAGTAAAAGTACAATATTTGGATGGGAGATGTAGTGGAGTAGAAGTAAGAGTATTGGAAAATGGAAATGCTCAAGTAAAGTACAAAAAAATGTACTTAAAGGAGCTATAGTCAGCTTTTTCTTGAAAAACGGATGCTAAAATAAAAATAATGTTTCGAAAATATTTTATAAAAAAATACGCTTCATATATGTGTTTCTATTCAAAAATGACCACAAAAAGTGTAAAATAATGATAAGATAATCATTTTGGCCATTGTTAGACTGACACTTTGTTTACATTCTAGTCTTTAGACTAGGATGTAAACAAAGTGTCGGCCCTACAATGAAAAAGTTGACTATAGCTCCTTTAAGTACAGTACTTAAGTATAGTTACTTTACACCACTGCGTGTGGGACTGTGTGCTGGAAGGCTGCAAGAATAATGACTTTTTAGTTTTGTATTGTTTTTAAAGAATATGTTCAGCTACTGTGTCGGGAATCAAACCCAGGACATTAGCCACTAGGGCTCCCTTAAAGCACTACTTTTTAGTTGCACATTGATTCGATTGAGAAACTATTGTAATGAGGCTTTCTATCTATGTGTATGCACTGTATGTCACCCTGTCCGCAATGGCTTAATGACACTTAATTCTCTAACTCAATATCTGACACATGCATTTTAGTGGTCACTGGTCATAGTTCAATGGACAAGGTCAGTGCTGATGAGACATGATGTGGCTCAATTATACCTTGAGGCTGCCTTTCTCCATGTTTATAGTTCCTGATGAGCTCAGCTGGACCGTGACTGCCCTCCAGTGTGCATTTAGTAAAATGACAACACAGTGACAGTGGCAATGTGATATGATATTTGTGGTGTCATTGGTGTGTCTGTACAGTACATGCAGAGCTGGGTACCAGACGAGAATCCATGTTCGATCTGTATGTGTCTGGACCAACAACGCATCAACTGCACTGCCCGGCCCTGCAATGATGTCAAAGGCAAGCAAGCTTCTAGTGCTCTCTGATTTAGACCTACTGTATATGCAAATAGAAAACAAGACATGAACCACCACGTTATAATATTGCCAAGGTTACACACATTGACAATGCATCACTTTGGACAAAGTTATGCTGATCAACGTATTATAGTAGATATATATAGACATAGAGTTTATACTTCTAGGAGTAGGCTGTTACCATTAGTGTTGCATTGTAGATTTTTACAAATCACCTTTATGATTATGTGCCTGTGCCTGTGCGTGTGTGTGTGTGTGTGTGTGTGTGTGTGTGTGTGTGTGTGTGTGTGTGTGTGTGTGTGTGTGTGTGTAGCTCCAGTGTGTGGAGCGTGTGAGATCCTGAGGGAGAAGCGAGGGTCCAAGTGCTGTCCTGAATATGAGTGTGGTATGTACATACAGTATATCATGTCTTATGTACCATCATTATAATACTGAATATGAGTGTGGTATGTACATACAGTATATCATGTCTTATACCATCATTATAATACTGAATATGAGTGTGGTATGTACATACAGTATATCATGTCTTATGTACCATCATTATAATACTGAATATGAGTGTGGTATGTACATACAGTATATCATGTCTTACCATCATTATAATACTGAATATGAGTGTGGTATGTACATACAGTATATCATGTCTTATGTACCATCATTATAATACTGAATATTAGTGTGGTACAGTAAGTACATTATTTAAGTACCATGATTATAGGGGCGCCACTGGCCGAGTGGTTAAGGCGCATATTTATATCTAAGGCAGCCTGACAGCTAGTTGTGGGTTCGATTCCTGAGCCCGACGACCTTCACTATGTGTCACTCCCTGTCACTGTCCACTGCACTATCCAAACATTTGGTTATGCCTATGTATTCCTATTCATATTTGATGTATCTTGTGTCTTTCTTACTATATTCTTATATTTTATCTATTATGTTTTTTGGAGCGGTGAAAGCGCTCCCAATGAACAGGTATATCCGTGGGTATGTGGCTGGCTGGCTGGCTGTGTCCGTCCGTCCGTAGTCTGGCAATACCTTGAGTGGCCACACACAACACACTAGTTAAAGGAGGGGCGCTGTTTTGTGCAGGCCAGGCACACTCACCACTCACTCACAGGCACAGTTTACACTCACTCACTCACTCACATAGGGTACAGCTGCTCAAATTCACCGCTCCACTTCGAACCGAGGTTTGATTTTATATTTTATTTACTGTGAAGCACTTTGGTCAATTTCGGTTGTGTAAATGTGCTATATAAATAAAGGTTGATTGATTGATTGATTGATTGATTGATTGATTGATTGATTGATTGATTGAAACAAAGGCAGAAACCTCAATATAAAAAAGAATATACATTTTTTAATCTATTCAGCTCAGAAAACCAATTTGCCCAACTACTGAAGAATCTGAGTTGGAAAAGAGTGGAGCAGCATCTGTTTTCACCAGTCATATGTGTCACAGGCAGCCCACTTTACTCATTTAATGTTTTTATTGCCATGCTGGGAGGTATTAGTTAATAGAATATAAATAAATATTCCATTGTAATAGGCCAACATTATCTTCCTGTCTCTCTATTTTTTTTCTTATTTTTTACTGTTTTCACCATAATGCACTTTCCTAGACTTGTGATCAGCAATAGTCATGGCCAGCAGTAGGCGTTGCACCATGCGCTGAACAGCAGACATGTTCTTTGACTTGCAGTGTGTGATCTGGTGAGCTGTGATCTGCCTGAGGTGCCTGCCTGTGACGACGGACAGACTGTGGTTCTGAAAAACCCTGGGGAATGTCAGCCCGTGTACGAGTGTGGTAAGCTGCACACAATGTAGTAGGCCTATGCTTTTTTTTATTAAAATGCCTTGACATTTCGTTTTATTATTTCTGAACTACTTAAAACATTACATTATTATTATTATTATTATTATTATTATTACCCGTATTAAATATCATCATCATCATCATTAATGTTATTATTATTGTTTCTGTGTCCTGCACTTATTACAGATGCCCAGACCTAATGGCTTTATTAGACACTATTAGAAGTAGTAGTAGTAGTTAATACAGTAGTGTTATTCTCATGTGAGCCACTTGTTTTTCCTTGCATCACAGCTGTACATATTTCCACACCTGTACATGCACTGTTCCAAATCGCTCTTGCCCCATTATCCCATTCTCTCTCTCTCTCTCAGTCTGTAAAAAGGAAGACTGCGATCAGCAAGCTCCACCAACGTGTCCAGCCCACCGTCGCCTGTCAGTCAAGAACACAACGTGCTGTGATGTGTATGAGTGTGCGTGTGACTGCCAGAACTCCACACACTCCTGTCCGCCTGGTTTCACTACTTCTTCTTCCACCAACGACTGTGGATGCACAGAGACCGAATGCTTGCCAGACAAGGTGTGTGTGTGTGTGTGTGTGTGTGTGTGTGTGTGTGTGTGTGTGTGTGTGTGTGTGTGTGTGTGTGTGTGCGTGCGTGCGTGCGTGCGCGCGCGCGCGCGCGCGCGCGTGCGTGCGTGCGTGCGTGCGTGTGTGTGTGTGTGTGTGTGTGTGCGTGTGAGTGCGTGCGTGCGTGCGTGCGTGCGAGAGTGCGTGCGTGCGTGAGTGAGTGTGTATTACTATACGTGTGTGGGCCAAATGTCCCCACAAGTATGGCAGAATTTGAGAAAGAAACATTTAGAGGACAATTTAATGGACAATTTTAAAAAATAGACGATATATAAGCTCAAGCACACAACACCTTAGAGCAACCAAACATAAAATGACTCTCTTCCCTCCCTAATGTTTCAGTCTAGTTTTAATTTTGTTGACGAAATTGTCAATATATTTAGTCTTAGTTTTAGTCATCACAGCTTAGTTTTTATTCAGTTTTTATTTTGTTTTCGTCAGTGAAAAAACAATCGACAATCATTTTTCGTCATAGTTTTAGTCGACGAAATCAACACTGCGCTTAAATAAAGAAATCAACCTCACATTATGTCAATCACGTTTGCACACTGCCGCCCGTTTCGTATGTATTTGGTTAGGGTTAGGATTATACATTTCGAGGTTAAGTTTAGAGGTTGAGGATGGACTTATGCCTCTTCTTTTGTGTAACGTCAGAGGTCCAACTTGGTGTTGCGTAGCCATGCCAGCATCTCGGGTCCTAGGTCGAAGAGGCTTGCTCCCGAGGGTGGTCTGTATAAGGGGCATGTGGTGATTATATGGTCGGCAGTCTGCTCAGGGTCACCGCACTCGCATGTCGCACTGTCTGCCAGGCCCCACTCTTTATTGATGTTTTAAAGCGACTTATGCCTGATTTATACTTAGTTGCACGATAACTGTTAGGGATAAAAATTGCAAAATCAACAACAAAAACAACATGGTAAAAATGGCAAATCAATCAATCTCTGATTTGATATGTCACACTGTGTCTGCAAGGCTACATTATAAGTCAAGTTCCTGGACTCTGGTCTCTTACACTGTCCATCCATGTGTTAACACACTGTGCACTGTCTGTCTGTCTGTCTGTCTAGGTGTGTGTGGTAGGGGGCGTGGTCTACCCGGTGGGCAGCCAATGGGACGAAGGGTGTGAGAAGTGCACCTGCACTCAGCAGCAGGACAAACACACATCTCTGCACATCACTGAGTGCACTCCACCTGTCTGTGAGAGGACCTGCTCTACTGTGAGACATGCACACGCACACACACATGCACGCACGCACGCACGCACGCACGCACGCACGCACGCACGCACGCACACACACACACACACACACACACACATACGCACGAACGCACGCACGCGCGCACACACACACACACACACACACACACACACACACACACACACACACACAATTAACATACAGTACACGGTAAATGTATCGATTTGTACTCAGAATTTTTAAATGTACACATTTATTAGCATAAACATACAATAGTACATACTGTACACACAAACACATGCATTATCCAGTATACAGCACTGTTTTCCAAACAGTGGGTTGGGGGACCCATTTGAGGGTCACGGACCAATTTTTATGGGTCACGAATCAAAGTAAAAATCCCATTTTCCAATCCATTTAAAAATATATATATTTAAAAAGATGTTCCCCTCCCAAAAAAACGAATTATTTTTAGATTTTCTTTAATACATCTTAAAACAAACAAACAAACAAACAAACACATCTAAGAAATGCCATGAATACAAAATAATAGTAATTAAGTAGTGAAAATAGATCTACGCTGCGTTGTGAGCTTGTAGATCTGCTATTTTCACTAGTTTGGGTCCCAGGGCAAAAGTCTAATTTGTTTTTTGGGTCACGAACATTTGGGTCACGCATTGTGATGGTATTTCATGTGAACGTGTTGTACATTACAGGGCATGTCGTACACCCCATCAGAGGGGGAGTGCTGCGGGAGATGCAGGAAAACCAGCTGTGTGGAGTCAGAGGGAGAGATGCGAGGAGACACACTAACAGGCCGACAACTTAGACGGGTATGTCCGTAATGTAATAACCTTCACTCTTAATTTTACATGCAGGCTTAACAGTATACAAATGTAACCATATGGATCTTTACAGGTCCATTTGGTTACATTTGTACACTTCAATGGATACATTTAAGGCTCCGAGTGACAGACTGGAGCGTGTCGATATTTCGACATAACATTTGTTCTACGTCCCAGTATTTTGACGCGTGTGAATGTTGACCTGGTGAAAAGCTAACCTGCCGATGCGGGTAAATGTTAACCTCTATGCATACACCTAACCCAAACCCTGACCCTAACCTCAGAAACCCTGACGCTGGTGAGTAGCTAACACCTAACCTCTATTACCACAGTGATTGTCTCTATACTGTATGTTCTGGTATTAATTATAGTAGAGTAGTAAGTAATACACTGTGTAACTCCACAGTGGTCTCTCAGCTCTTCTCATTTAGCCATTTGTTAGAATTAGTCTCCTTCAGTATCTTACAATAAATGTGAAGAAAACTCAAGTAAGGAATCAAAATAAATGTGGCCGGCTGTGGCTGACTGGATAGAGAGGGTAGTGGGTAGAGACCAGGGTAGGGCTCTCTGGGAATTGGAAGGTCACAGGTTCGACCGCTGGCTCACACAGACTACGCGTTGAAGTGTCCTTAAGCAAGACATTAACCCCCAACTGCTAGATTTATACTTTGTAACTAATTATCATGCTTTATAATTGGTGTCTCACACCGAAAATGGCAATGAAGCAGTAAAATAAATGTCCCCTCTCCAGGGACCATAAGAAAGTATCCCCCGCCGTAAACAAATGCGTCAGGGGCATCAATTGGGTATGGTAGGGGTATGCAGCTGCCATACCCTGGGTCCAGGGGGGAAGATAAAAGTTAGTTCTAAATATGAATCCATGAATGTCTCTTTGTCTATCTGTGCGGGTTATTATGTTGGTAAATTACAGTAAGATTTAACAAAATGGTCACTTTAACAAGGTATTATAATTATATTATAGGTATAAAAAATATATATTATATGTACTTCTTCTTAAAATAAATATATCATGCCTGTTGCTAAGGTATGGCAACATGACGACACCAGTCATGTTGCCATACCTTAGCTTTTTCTGAACTGACGCCACTGAAATGCGTACAGAAATGCTTGATACATCTCTTCTGCGTGTGTTTTTGTTCACCTCATCCCGTCCTCTCTGTGTGCGTTCAGGTGGGTGAGAGGTGGCAGTCCCCAGAGGATAAGTGTCTCTTCCATGAGTGTGTGAGGGTGAACCAAGAGCTGTTCATCACTTCGTCCAACGCCAGCTGCTCACATATTGAAACCCCAACCTGCCCGTTAGGAACCGAGTTACGCTGTGACCACCAGGAATGCTGCCCCCGCTGCCAGTGTGGCAAGTACACACCCACGCACGCACGCACACACACACGCACGTACGCACGCACGCACGCACGCACGCACGCGCGCACGCACGCACGCACGCGCGCACGTGCACACGCACGTGCACACACACACACACACACACACACACACACACACACACACACACACACACACACACACACACACACACACACACACACACACACACACACACCATTGAACACATCAAATGCAGGTAACATCATTAACAACTACCGTATGTACCTCCCATATTTAGCCAACAGAGGGCTCTCTGGTATTAGAGATGTCTGGTACAAGTCACTGCCAACATGGAAGAGATTTAGGATTATATGACTGAAGGCTTAATCACTATCAACCTGGTGTCCCTATTTTGGGCCTGTCATTATAGACGAAATGTTAAAAAAATGTCCAGAAATGTAGTGATTAATATACCATAATCATACAGGGTAATAGAATCATTGCTTTATTTGTGCTGCTCTTTCTACAGTGCCTGTGAATGCCTGCGTCTTTAACCAAACCATGATAATAAAGGTACGTAATACCATATGTTCTTGTTTGGATATGGGTGTATGTGTCTGGAATCTCTGGATGACTATTTCTTTTAAGATTCCCACTCAATATGTTTGTGTGCATTAACGTTTAGCCAGGGACGAGGGTGATGGTAGACACGTGTACACGTTGCGAGTGCTCAGTGGAGGATGGAGCCGTGACCAAATACAAACTGTCCTGCAAAACGACCACCTGCGCCACCTGCCCTAAGGTAGCCTTCATCAGCTACACTGAACCACTGTCATCACCATCATCATCATCATTATCACCACCACATTCATCATTGCTGTCATCGTCTATGCTGTCACTTGCATCATCATCCTCATCTTCATGTCATTTTTTCATAGCCTTTTTTGTCACCCTGGAATGACCTTCTCAGCTATCATCGTAAAATATGAATCCCTCCAGGCCTCTCCAGTGTGGCAAGTTGATTCCTCACTAGACTGATTAAAATGTAGGCTTTTGTCCAGAGCGACTTAAGATCGCAATAAGCAGGGTAAACGTGCAACCCCAGTCAACAAACAACAAGAAAAATAGGCAAACAAGTATTGGGCAAAGAGAACAATTTAGTGCCCCAGAAAAACTAGGATACCAGGTAAGCACCAAACCCAATATCGAACATCCTGTAAAGTGAGTATTAATTCAGAGGGTTTTACTGTAAGCATTAAATGTGACCATAATGTGTCTGTAACTGTATCCACCTACCTGAGCTTACTAAGTAACCATGGTGTTCCAGGGCTACATTCCAAAGCAGGAGCCAGACACCTGCTGTCCACAATGTGTCCCCGCAGCCTGCATCTTAGAACAACCGGATGGACCCACCGTCACTGTGCAGGTAGGAGCCATGCAGGTTTGATCGTGATTTGTTAGGTTTGATTTCATAATTAAATGATGTGCCAGTGTTATGAGCCTAAATTACATGATCTACAAGCTCACAATGTGCTAGTTTCAGTATGTGACATGATGTGCCATAAGTATAAATAAATAAGGTTTCAGAAAATGTGACATAAAGTGCCCAGTCTTTGGCACTAGAATTTTGATATAGGCCTACATTTTTTTTCTCCCATAATCCATAATCCTCCTTTACCTATTACCTTATCCACTTCATTCAATGTTTTTATGTTGATAATTGGTGGAGCATGTGATGCAAGACAAATATTCTATTTGTGAAAAAGTTATTTTATCTGATCTTATCTGAGCTTACTTCACTGCTAAATCCTTTGTGTTAATGTAACTGTAAAAATTGACCCCTAGTGATTGTTCACTTCACGTTGGCACCACCACAACGGCCATGAAACACATCAGAGCAGAGGTTTCTACAGCACATGTCTGACCGCCGGTGGCATATTTGTTGAACAGAGCACTGCATAACTGTATTCTTTCTGTGATTAATTAATTAACAATTGATAACAAACAAAAAAACGTGGAAATAAATATAGATACCTTTTTGATGCATGAACTGAACTTTGTATTATTTAAACACTGACTTAAACAACGTTGTGAGCTTGTCTATTTTCTTTTGAAAATGGTTGCCTATGATGACAAAAATGTTCAAAAGAGGGATACCATGTTGAAAGTGGTTAGAAAAGTGGTTAGAAATTGCTATCGCAATTTTGAACCACTTTTGACCTCTCAGTGGTTCGAAATTGGGACACGGGGTGCTCAGGTGGCAAAGAAAAATGTCAAGTAATGGCCGATATATCGTTCTGGCTCTGACATGCACATCTCTCCGTAGGTGAACACGACTGAGCAGGACGGCTGTAGCCGGTACGCCTGTAGTGTGAACGATAAAGGCTATCTGGAGTTGCGTACCAGTGTGACCAACTGCCCTCCCATTGACCGCCAGGCATGCCTGGACCACGGGGTACGGTATATACAGTAACACAACCTTCATCCTGCTCGTCATCTGCACTAAACAAACAGAACCAACACAAAAACCAATCTCACGCCTCTTAACCTTTTCTGTTGTTGTTGTTCTCAGGGGAAAGTTAGCCAATTAGGAACCAGCTGCTGTGAGATATGTAAGTACTGCAGAGTGTGTGCCTTTCAAAATATGCGCTCCCTCCCCATATTAAAGGGCCAGTTCACCACTGGGGCAACCAGATCTTATTTTATTGTTGTTTGGGACACGATCAACACAATTTGCAAGTATGATGCAGCATGATGACTCATATGATGCATCATCATTCATGTTGAAATATTAAAATATCTCAAAACACAGATTGAACACAAAAAATAACTTGTGTTGATCGTGTCCCAAACAACAATAAAATAAGATCTGGTTGTCCCAGAGGTGAACTGGCCCTTTAACCACTTAAACCCCAGCACGCTGCGTCGCATTGTGAGCTTGTCGATCGGCTATTGCAGGGGTTGGCAACCCAAAATGTTGAAAGAGCCATATTGGACCAAAAAAAACCAAAGCAAGTCTGTCTGGAGCCAAAAAAAAAAAAAAAAAAGCCTTATATATTGTCGTTGTCGGGTGGAAACCTTGTATGTCCAAAACTTGTATTTATCATTTAAAAAATGAACTAAACTAGTGAAAACAGCCGATCTACAAGCACACAACGCCTCGCGATTGTGCTTGTAGATCTGCTGTTTTCACAAATTTTGTGCGTCAGTCTTGTATGATGAAGCAGGGCTTTTTCTTTGCGGGGAAAAAAAACATACAAATTTGTTTCTGCCCGACAGTGACGATAAAAAAATCGTTAAAACAAAAAATACAATTTTTCCCCCCATCTTTTTTCATTTTCATACATTTTTGAGAAAGCTCCAGGGAGCCACTAGGGTGGCGCTAAAGAGCCGCATGCGGCTCTAGAGCCACGGGTTGCTGACCCCTGGGCTATTGTCAGTGGAAGCTTTCCCCACAATAACAGAAAATTCACTAGCATTGAGCCCTGAGGGACTCCGGATACCTATATGGGGTTATGTGGTTAAAGCGACCCAATAAGAGTTTGTGAATCACTGGGTGTCTTGCTGTGTGCAGGTACGGAACCCGAGTGTAGGAACACGGTGGGAACGCTCAACTACGTCAAAGTGGGTGACTGTCAATCAGAGCACCAGATAGAATTGCACTATTGTGAGGTGAGAGACAAGGACACGGACACACGCACACGCGCGCACACACACACACACACACACACACACACACACACACACACACACACACACACACACACACACACACACACACACACACACACACACACACACACACACACACGGACACGGACACGGACACACTTAATGTTCATGGATAAAGGTCAAAGCATGTCGCCTTGGTGGATTAGCCTAAATAACTCGGTGAATCATAACCACAGTGTTGTACCTCTCCCAGATCTCAGCCTGTGCTGGTTGTGTTGTTACCAATCATCACCACGAAAGCGTGGGATGGCTCAAAGTAGCTGACAGAGAACAGCATCTTGCAATGGGCCTGGTGTACAAGATACACTACACCTCCAAGATTCCCATGTACCTGACAAACTACTTCTTAAAGGTCAAGGATGTTCACGACCACAACACCAGAGGCAGCTCCACTAATCATCATCAACGTAGATTTAACACTAAACAAGGCTCTAATTCGTTCTCCTGCTACACCATCAACATGTGGAATGCCCTTCCTCAAGCCCTAAAGGAGAGCAAATCCCTAGCCTCCTTCAAAATTGGTATGAAAAGTCACCTTCAGACAGCTGCTACCCGTGACTTGTAAATAGACTAAGCCCCCATGCCCCCCCCCCCTTTTTTTATTATTCTTTTTTCTGCCTTTGTATTTGATGTTATGCTTTTGAAACTGATATTATCCTAGATAAAGTACTATGTTCTATCCGTCTGTCTTTCAATGTTATATGAGATACTTAAAGTGTGGTTCCTGTGGAAATAAGCCTCGGCTTTCTAGGATCTCCTTTTAGTTGACCTTGTACCAGTGATTTGTACTGTCATGAAACTGTACTTTTTTCTATTGCAAACTTCTAATAAATTCTTCAATCAATCAATGTCTTGTTACAGGGGAAGTGTCGCAGCAAATCCATATACTCACTGGAGACAGCCGGCGTGGAGCAGGAGTGCGTGTGCTGTGCAGCCGTGGCGACGGAGTCTCTCACTGTGCCACTGCTGTGTTCCAACGGCACCGTGACCCAACACACTGTCCTGTCTGTCACCTCATGTGACTGTTTGTCCAAACACTGCACCTAGAGAGAGCTAGAGAGAGAGAGAGAGAGAGAGAGAGAGAGAGAGAGAGAGAGAGAGAGAGAGAGAGAATACAGTTTTTGGTGTATCCATATTAACATTTTCATATATACAATAAACAATACAAACACCTATGAACATTACTTATTTGCGAGAGAAAATACAGTTTTTGATGTATCCATATTAACATTTTCATACATTCAAATAAACAATACAAACACCTATGAACATTACTTATTTGCCTGTGTGGATTTTTGAGTTCAGTGTGTAAGCAATACAGTATTTCCCCTCCCCAGAACAAAGACACAAAAGAGCTGTAACTTTAATGTCCTACCCAGGATTCAATCCTGGGTCCCCAGTGCCCCTGCTCTTTTATTGAGATATGTGGACCCTGTGGTCGAGTTGGACTACTACTGGTCTCTTTCTCTATCTCTCTGGCGAATTGCACTAATACAACAGTGGTGTCTGATTATGCTATCTCTCTGGGCTGTAGAAGTACAGTAGGCCAACTACTGTATATGATATATCCCATATGCCAGACCGCTGATTATTACAATACATTTTGACACTGATTTGTTTAACAGTTTAGCCACAGAATCACATGTAAACAAACACACATGCACAAACTTACTCATCTTCGAAGAGAAAAGCCTGGTGACAATATCAGGCAGGGACCGTTCAACTTCCGCCGTGAGAATTTCACCGGAAGACTGCAACGCATGACGTAACTTCCGTTAAACACAGCACTTCCGCCACTTCCGCTAGAACCAACCGGAAGGCATATTGTCCACAGGGTGCATGCACAAACACACAGACAGACAGGGATACAAACAGCCTTTGGCCTTGCAGAGATTTAAAAAATAAAATGGTTCCCTGAGCTACACTGGAGTCTACAGATGCACAAATCACTTTGGCTCCACATTTCACTGATGGTGAGTGCAGAACTCATAGGGCAGAGGAGCATGTTCCTATGTTCCCTCAACCCAACACCAACCCTATCTTCCCTACACTGAACCCAACATCAACCTTAAGCTGAGGGACTTTCTCATTGCATAAATTCACACTGATTTGCAGTACACATTTTTGTGTATGAGTTTCTTATTTTGTGACTTGTAGAATATGATTTGTAAGCCAACAATATAAGAACTTGAGAACATGTGTTTGTGGGAAAATAAAACAAACTCAAAACCTTAATTCTTTTCTCTGTGGCTTCAAATGTACTACTGATGCACATCAGGGGTCATCAATATGTCCGTAGCAGGACATCAGTGGCAAAGACTTAGTCTTGTCCATGGCAAATTTTATATTTTACTCAGCATTATAATGTTATTTTTGATCATAAGACCCAATTACTGAATGTCAAGTACAGGTCTTCTACAGAATATTTTTGACACTTACTTACTGTGTCATGTTGGCATATTAGGAGTCCTAGTCCTAACTAGTTTTCAAATGTTTTATTTGCAAAGGACCCCCTTAAATGCCCATTCCCACTGGGCCAGATAACAGATAAAAAATATCTTTCTCCAGATAAAAAAAATCTTTCTCCATTCAAGTGGATGGTAAGATACAGATAAAAATCACACCCGTGTGAAGTGGAGCTGTGTGTGTGTGTGTGTGTGTGTGTGTGTGTGTGTGTGTGTGTGTGTGTGTGTGTGTGGATCATGTGTACCGATTTTTGTGACATTTGAAGAAAATATGTAGGAAAAGGAGCAAAAAGTGTGTTTTGGAGAAAATTCAAGATGGCGGAAAATCTATCATGGCGCAAATGGGCGTGGCCTATATGGGGAGATGCGTCATGACCCAAGGAATCCAGGGAAAAAATATTTTTAATTTTCCGACCTACGGTTCAAGAGTTACAGGCCAAAACGTAAAGTGGGGTGTTATGGCGCCACCATGCGGCCAAATGACACAATTATTTTTTATTTAATCCTTGAAATCATTATGAACCTCCTCTCCAAGTCTTGAAACTCTAGCCCCTATGGTTTGCGAGAGACAAATAATTGAATGTGAGTTTTTGCGATTCCCATTATAAGTCAATGGGGAAAATTAATTCACTAATAAATTAATATCAATTAAACTATAGAACCTTTCTCTTAGAAAAGTAATAGCCCACGATTCCCGAGTAAGCCGGTCGATTTGACATATGGCGCGAGTGTGTGGTGGCAAAACTGTGGGACTAGTGGCGTGCCGAGGTTTAGGAAGTTCAGGCTACATACAGACACACACACACACAGACAGACAGACAGACACACAGACCCACACAGCCACGTATAGGGAGCCTGTGCTTCACACAGCTCCAAAAATATATATCTGACTGTCACAGATAAAAAATGTTTTATCTGTGACAGATATTTCTTTTATCTGGAGAAAGATTTTTTGTATCTGTTATCTGGCCCAGTGGGAATGAGCCTTAACTCTGAGATTGTACAAATGGAACCAAATGGTTGTTATTCTATAGGCCTATGTGTGTTTCTGGAATTTGTCCACTCATTTAGTATGTCCGTGGCAAAAAAATACATATATTTTGACATAAATGCCAGCATGGCTATGCACCCTAGTGCCCTGATGCCCATGTGTGCGTATTTTCCACAACTTCCATACTGTCAGTCTGTCACGCACGCGGGTGCTCATTTGTTTTGCTCCCATATATAATAATACCTTGGAATCACCCACACCTTTGTGCCCTCCCTCTGGACCAGTCCAGGAGCAGCCTGCAGGGAATTAGCCCTGGCTGCGCGTATCCTGCGTTAAGCCTGGATCGGGAGCGCGCGCTGGGATTGTCCACCATCTCAGCGCATCTCTGTCACCTCTATGAGCGATGAACAGGTTCTCCACGGGCACTGGTGGTAAGTGCGTGTCTTTCGTGACTTTCCTTTGATTGTGTAAATAATGAAGCCACCGCGTTAACCACGCGAATGTGCGGGTGCTTTATCCATGTCTGATACTTGTATTAATTGAATCCATGCGCTGACCGCGGTGCTTCATCTCCATACTGTTGTAGGCTACAGTTATGCGTGGCGCGCCAGGTAATGCCTTGACGCAGAGGCGTCAATTGGGTATGACAGCTGCCATACGTGCCTTGGCTACAGGGGAAAATAATAAAATGTGTACTTCTTAAAATAAAGTCATCGTACCTGTTGCTAAGGTATGGCAACATGACTGGTGAAGACACCAGTCATGTTTCCATACCTTAGCCTTTTCTGAACATGACGCTACTGCCTTGACGCACCAATGGCACGTGTTTATGCATGTTCAGAACGTGGCACGAAGACAAATAGGCTGTTCTGTTTTTTTTTAATGATACTGCGAAAACAAAATATGTTTGCAGTGGTGGCAAAAGTATAGGCCTACTCACATATTTGACACAAGTAAAAGTATATCAAGGCCTACTGCAATTATAGAAATAGGCCTATTCTGAATTCAAAATGTAGCACACTTGAGTAAAAGTATGAAAGTAAGCCTACGAAAAGTAGGCTAAAAGTATCACAAGCTCACACACGTCTTGTTGCAACATCTTTTAGCTTGTAGATCTGCTCTGCTATTTTCAAATAGCCAAGGTGTAAAACTGTTTTTGAAGGTTTACAAGAACAAAGTCAAGCATGTGCGTGCCCCAGGTGGTGCTTGAGTGTTTCTTCAATCTGATTGCGTGCAGACAACTGCCGCGCCTCCTCAGAGCTAAAGACGCATTAAAGAGAGCCGCCTAGGCCTACTCAGAGCCCTACTGCTCTGGGCCTACTGTGGTTGAAAGGAATGCGTCAGAAATGAGCTAGACTAGTAGACCTATAGTAGGCTCACTAGGACTGTTGTGTTACTGAAGACAGGCTACCTACTCCATTTTGGGATAGTTATTTGAATATTTAAATGTTCTGCTACTTTTAGGCCTACAAACATTTGCTCCACTATGTTTATTCGATGCATGCAGATTAAGATAACTAGCCTTTAAAAAATATAGCTGAATCAATTAACTAGGTGTACTGTATTTGCCTGACTGCTAGCGTCTGACTCACACCACACCACCCACCAGCAGGGGGTGGTGATGTGCGGACTGAAGTGTCAGGCTAGTACTGTATAGCCTATTATCAGTTCAGTGGTTCTCAAACCTTTTCATGTGGCCCCCAAGTTAATGAGTAGGCTATTCTGTATTTGGTCGCAGCAGACCCCCATCTGAAAATAGTTTGTGCCAGTTCCAGGGACCCCACAAGCCAAGATTTTTTGGGCAGGTCACAACACGTTGCATCATGCATTGTGAGCTTGTAGATCTATTTTCCAATAGCCAATATACAGTAATATAGGGTTAAAGTGTTTAAATAGATTTTGATATATTGTATTAACTCAGTTTGCTGGGAAGTGGGAACCCCCTGGCCTGGAGCCTCCTTGCGGTCCCCTGGTGGTCCCTGGATCCCTTATGAACTTTTTTCTATTGATTACTCACACCATGGAGACTTGAGTTCAATAATATTTTTTTGTATTTGTGGCATTCCTAATTTAAACAATATATATGGGGGTACATTTATTTTAATACATCTTTTGTCTTAGGAATGCGACAAAAAACTAAAAATATTATTGAACTAAAATCTCCATGTTATTATGAGTAATCAATAGAAAAAAGTCATTTTGGAAGTGAACTACTCCTTTAAAGGGGAAGACCACCCATTTTCAATATTGAACTATGTCATTAATATACCTTAGAGGAGTTGTGTGTAAATAGAAAAAAAGTTCCCCCCTTCTGTGTTGCCCAGAACTGGAGGATTGATTAGGGGGTTTGTATTGTAAAGTACAACTTGATGACATCACACATTGTACTTTACAATACAAACCCCCAAATCAATCCTCCATGCAGTTCTAGGCAACACAGAAGAGGGGGAACTTTTTTTCTATTTACACACAACTCCTCTAAGGTATATTAATGACATAGTTCAATATTGAAAATGGGTGGTCTTCCCCTTTAAGTTAAAATAAAGGGATACCAGTCTGTTCGCCCTCCCGGCCGTTCGCCTCGGCCGTCTATCCGGTGTAATGGTACACTTTATTGGAAATTGGAAATACTCAACTAAAGTAAAAAATATATATAAAAAAAAAAACTCAAAATTGTACAAGTGCAGTACTTCTGTAAAACTTTACACGACTCTTCATGTCATATTAGCTATTTTATACAGAGTTTAGGTCCTATTCTGCAGTGGCTGGCTGCCTGGCTCGCTTGGCTGGTAACTCTAAACTGTCTAACCATAAACGTATTTCTCATCTTATCCTAAGAAAAACAAATAGCCTACAAGTATACAAAAAACGCCCCACCGAGCGGCGAGCGGTCAGCGCTGTGAGCGTGAGGTCAGCGGAAAAAATTAGGGCGAACGACCGGGAGGGCGAACAGATTGGTTACCGTTGAAACTATATGGATGGGGCGGGGGACACAAGCTACCCATCATCAGTAGTCTACATAAGCCCCTTCTTGGCCAACTGCAATATTAACCACACATTCATGCATCAATAATTATAATCCAATAAAGAAATATGTATTCTGTATAAATAAATAAAGCTGAAATGGGCGTATTATACAGAATGCACAATGAGCACTGTTGCTTTAAAGGAGCTATAGTCAACTTTTTCATTGTAGGGCCGACACTTTGTTTACATCCTAGTCTATAGACTAGAATGTAAACAAAGTGTCGGTCTGACAATGGCCAAAATTATTATTTTATCATTATTTTATGCTTTTTGTGGTAATGTTTTAATAGAAACACATATATGAAGCTTATTTTTTTATAAAATATTTTCGAAACATTATTTTTATTTTAGCGTCCGTTTTTTTCAAGAAAAAGTTGACTATAGCTCCTTTAAGTATATTTTGATCCTAATGCGTTTTTACTTAACTTCTGTCAGGTATTGTATTTAATGTAGGACTTAGGGTTAGGGTTAGGGTGACAGATTTCTTCACAGTGGTCATTGTATTTTTACTGAAGTAAAATATATACTGTAGGCTACTGGCTATTGGTTCAGCAAAAATTACCTTTATAAAACCCCATATGGTGGACAGGTCATGATGATCATGGGACAGTATAGGTTACACAGATGACAGGCGTTCTTGATCAGTGAAAGTTCAGCCTTAATCCCACGAATTATCACAGGATTTCCAAATTAAAATGGCTTGCTTGAGTGTATTTGCTCATTTGTGTGTGTGTGTGTGTGTGTGTGTGTGTGTGTGTGTGTGTGTGTGTGTGTGTGTGTGTGTGTGTGTGCGTGCGTGCGTGCGTGCGTGCGTGCGTGCGTGCGTGCGTGTGCGTGTGCGTGTGCGTGTTTGTGTTTGTGTGTTAGTGTGTGTGTGCATGTGCAGTGTGTTTTTGAGTTGGCTAGTATTAGTCATGGGCAGGCAGCTGTTAGAATTAGCGATGTGTAATCTGCTGTATTCCAGGAGAGACAATATTAGACCGCTTCCCTTTTCCCCGCTGCCCTCTGCCCCTTTGTCACGACGCATGACACGCTCCCGTTCAGCTGTCGGCTCACATAAGCTTCACCCACTGTGTCCATTACATCACTTTTATAACGAGGAATGGGGAAATGCCCGTGGTGGTTGGATATCATGCACACTTGAACTCCATGGTACTGTTACACCTTATAAATGCCCACTGGTTTCTAACTGGTAGGGTACTTTAGCATGGAATTCATCTGCCTCCTATTGGGCTCATGAAAGGGGCCCAATGTTGTTTTTACTTTGGTTGTAATTTATATTATAGTGCATTTATTACAAGGACAATCGCCTTGAGATGAACCATCTTGTTTTCAGGGGGGTCTTTGACACTAATGTACAGAAAATACTATATACAAAATAACACAACACAAATACACACAGGCAAAGGTTCTCCCAGGACTATGCCCCTCCACACATGCCAAAATACATACATTACATGTACACATACCTATACAAAGCTATATACATACACTATATAATAATCCGATTTTTATTGTCACATCACAGGTTTACAGGTGTAAATCAGTGGGTGAAATTATTTTGTGTAAGCTCCATCATTTCGTTGGAAAAAGGGGGCGCAGAGCCGCAGACAGAGGGACAGCAAAGATAGGTAAAGCATGTACCAGAGGTTAGATAAGAGGGGAAATGAGAGATCTGGTTAATCTCGCTGGGAAATTCAATTTTCAGCTTCGCCTAGCTGTTGGTTCCTCAGATGGCTCTGATGAGCGCCCAGGGGGAGTCTTAAATGTCTTGCTCATCTTTATTTTTTAGACATTTTTGGGCCTTTTTCTGCAATTATTGATAGTTGTACAGTAGGCTGACAGGAAACGGGGAGAGAGATGGGGGGTTGACCCGCAGCAAAGGTCGTCAGGATCGGGACTCGAACCTGCGACGCTGCAAGGGCTGGATTACCAGCCTAGGTGCCTGGACCACTACCCTGTGGCCCCGGCCGCTCATGGACATCTTAACACAGCCGGTGCTGGGAACCAAACCTTTTGTTTCCCAGGTGGCCTCTGGTAGCCCTATATCTACATGCACCTTCACATTAGAAAACTGACTTCCATAACTCAAGTTCACTTAGAATTAGAAGCAAGAAAGAGCCTGTTGTTTGGAGATAAGCAAAAACAAATATGAACTCACCAGGTTGTTCCAGTAAACATGGAGCTTTATATTGAACTTATACCGTACCTTTGTCATACGACAGAGAGAGAGAGAGAGAGAGAGAGAGAGAGAGAGAGAGAGAGAGAGAGAGAGAGAGAGAGAGAGAGAGAGAGAGAGAGACAGACAGACAGACAGACAGACAGACAGACAGACAGACAGACAGACAGACAGAGAGGTGTATGTATGCATGGATTCATGTCCTTTGTAATACACACCTGTTAAGTAACCACAAACAGGGCCTTGTTTGACCTTTTGAACTGTAATTGCCATATTCTCTATTTCCATCTGGGCTGTTTGTTTGCCGACACACATGATAAAGCCGGATTAACATGCATGTGGGGTGGGGGTGGGTTGTCTATAGCGCTGTATGTGAATTTGTGTGTGTGTGTGTGTGTGTGTGTGTGTGTGTGTGTGTGTGTGTGTGTGTGTGTGTGTGTGTGTGTGTGTGTGTGTGTGTGTGTGTGTGTGTGTGTGTGTGTGTGTGCGCGCATATATGGATCAAGAACGCCTGTGTGTACTCTCTCAAGGGAGTGCTTGTTTGTTTGTTTGCCATGCCTTTGATTTGGTTCATGACCCCTATCACTGTACTAATGCTTCCTGAAGCGAGTGTCAAAAGGAACTTATCAAAGAGAGATCAGTGACGGCCTGGTCGGCTGGTGTAGCGGTCCAGGCACCTAGGCTGCTAATGCACCAAGGTTCCACTCCTGATCTTGCCGACCTTTGCTGCATGTCACTGCCCACCTCACCCTCCCTGTCAGACTAACTGTTCACTATCAAGAAAGGCAAAAGAAAAAAAAAACAGTACTTCCGTAGATTTATATTATTACATTACATTAAACTAGAAAGATGTGGTTGCTGTGACACGAGTCACACTTGCAAATTAATTCCATCTTACCATTTGAATTTTCACTGTTCAAGTCAATGGGGAAAATGAATTCCCTAATAAATTAATGTCCCTTTTATGCCCATATATGGAGATCCCTGATGTCATCAATATCCACCAATACCATATATGGACATACTGTGCCAGTCTCATTTGGTCTATGACGTCAGACATCAATGATGTCAGTCATCTCCATATTTGTGAAAAGCTAAATTTTTGCAGTAAATTAATTCACGAATAAATGTATATAAATTAAACTAACGTATCTCTTAGCTAAAGGTACCCAGACGTGTCTGGGTAGCAGTTGATTTGACATATGGCCCAAGTATGTGCCACCAAAACTGTGGGAGGAGTAGCGCAGCAAAATAAAGTTTATCTACAAAGATGGATGGAATAAAGTCAGACAATTGCTATAGTCTGGTTGCCCTGCTGGGGGCAACTACACTAATTAAGACATTGTAAACCAGAGAAACTTTAATGAGGGCTTGCCTGTAACACTGGGTGGTAGAGGTGAATTACAGCTTGTTTTTTTGTTGTTGTTTTTTGCCTCAAAAATAATCAAAGAATCAATCAACCCAACCTAGCGCTTTGGATAAAAGCACTATATAAATGCACCATTTACCATTTAGTCATATTGACCGACTATTATATCGCAAATTGTACCTGCAACTGCTCAGCCACTCCAATGTAAAAGATTAAGATAATATTTCATAAGATATATAAAACATACTTCTTTGGCCTATTGGCACTGTGCACAAGAGATTTGGGACTGATATCGGCCCAGGAGTTTGTGAGATTAGCTCTGATCAAACACACAAACACCAGCTGCAGCGGCAGGCCGTTTACCCCTGATCCTCACTGCCTACCAAGTAAGTGAGGCTCACTTGACGTGACCAATGTGAGGAAGGCCGCGGGGCCAGCCTACTACATCAACATAGAGATGTTGGACACATACTGTACAAGTTCCTAGGTGTGCACTAGAACGAGACACTGAGCTGGTCTGAGAACACAATATGCTGTTCTTTCTGATGAGGCTCAGAGCCTTTCGTGTGTGCAACAAGATGCTGCAGATGTTTGTAATTGATATAGTGCCCTCTCCCTCGCAACTTTCTGCTGAGTGGTTCACCATAACAGACACAAACAGACTAAACAAGATGGTGAAGAAGGCTGACTCGGTCATCTGTGCTATAGGGTGTGCCAAATGTAGTTCTAAGAGCGGCCATTTCTTGTGACAACACAGCCTTACACAGGTGTTCTGATTAGACTATAGCATTAGTTCTATGCAATCAAACAATTGAAACACCTGTGTTTTGTCACAAGAAATGGCCGCTAAGGACTACAATGACGTAGCCGCTGGCACACACTATAGACGGCATGGTGTGGAGGGGATGGTGGAGTGACTGACTGAGCAGTATAGGAGTTTGGGCAGATTTGCCCTCCCATGATAGACAGATAGACTTGGTCTGTCCGGTTGCTTCAAATCTGGAGTAAGATCCTTCCAAAGGACAATACCGTACTGATACTGACTGTTGTTTGCACAGATACTGTATTCTACTGTTATCAGTGTATTCTTTCCATATACTGTACAATGCATATTGTTGTATACTGTTGTATTTTAGTGATCCTATGTTAATGTGTCATTGCGTCATCTATCTTCATTCTTGGTTATGTTTTTGTATTTATTTCAGATGTCTGTGCAACTATTTAAACTATTTAAAATATTAGAAGACATTTTTGACATGTATACAATGCAAGGAATTCTGCCTTGTCAGGTGCGGTAGCAGCCTTACACTGAGACTGAATTTCTATTTCATATTAAATGGTGGCTTGAAAGTCTGGGGCTGGAGTCAGGCTAGTACAGTAGTGCAATATCAATTACATACCAATGAACACAACAACAACAATAAGGTACCGGTACATGACCTTACAGACTTTACATTTGTGCAATAAGACAATGTATAGAATAAAGAACAGAAAAGGACTAGCAGTACAGGCATTGACACTAAGGCTTGCCCAAATGCCCCCGGCAGGTAAATAAAACTTTGGGGCAGGTGGAGTTTGCAGGTGGAGTTTGCTTTCGACCGGGCAAGTGCTCATTTGAGAGGGGACGCAACCGTCTATAAACACAACACTAGATATCTGTCTACTAAACACCTAAACGTGGCCAGAGTGCTCTGTCTTCTGGTCTGTGGAATGTAAAATAAGAGCATTGTTTACCTATAATGTACTGGTTTCACTGTTGCTAGACTTAAAAATATAAAATAAGTGTGAACCCATATACACATTCAATCATAGTAGCTATTTGGATTTGGAGGAGTTGAGGTATGAAATGTTTTATCGCATAGCCCCAGAAAGAAAGAAATAAGTGTTAAATTGTGCTGTAGTTAAAAATGTACCTATCATTTTATAATGGACGATTTACTTTTTGGGCAAGTGGGCATGAGCTTTGGGCAAGTAGAACATGACCTGTACTTGCCCGATAGGCAAGTGCCTCTGAGACCTTAGTGTCAAGCCCTGCAGTGACTAGTTACTAACTACTGATTATTTTGATTGTTGCTTAATATTTCAGCAATATACGGTTGCCTAAATCGACCTATCCACCTCCCAACTTTCATTGTTAAACTCTCTCTTCCTCTCATCTGCACATTTCACTCACAGAACGATGGAACGGAACCGGGCGTGTGCCTGCCACCGCAGCAATGAGTGAGTCATCATCCAGCAAACTCAAGTCAGTGGCCCACTCGCTGTCTGTTATGGGGCTGGATGCCGCCAACGGAGGCCTTGTCAACCCCCTAATGGACGATGAGCCTCCACCTTCGGTAGGACCTCCTCTGGGCGTTACCTAGTCTTAGAAAGCCAGCATGATCAGAGATCTCCACTACTGATACTTCTGGGGAAATCTAAATTTGACGGTGAAAAGCTACACTAACACGTCTATGACTACTGCTTTGGAAACCAATCCTGTTACCGTCCCAAAATGAAGCACCGGCCTATGGTCTTGGTGTGATTTGGTTGGTTCTGTAGTGCAGTTATTTTCCAATCTCAGAATTGTTTCCACCCAGTTTTAGACATTACAATGAATCTGCCTACCTTTCGTGTAGGCAGACATCTCCAATCGTCTGGCTACTTAGTACTACACTACCAGTACTTTTAACATGCAGCAATATGTCACCTCTTTCCCTCCACCTCTTATCCAGTAGGCTACGTGTATTTCTACGTGAATTTTTAGCCAGAGTGTTCATTTAACTCTCTCAGAGTTAAATAAACTCTTGTTGTACTGTTTATACTCTACATTTCCTATCTGTCACCCCTCACCCCCCTGATACAGGTGTTTTTTTGTGTTTTGTATAGGACTCTGGCATAGAGCTAGGTCCCGGGCTGTATTTTGCTGATGGCCAGAGAAAGGTGGACTACATCCTTTGCTACAAATGCAAAAAAAGACGTGGATCACAACCCCGCCTTTCCATTACATCCAATGGGAGTGTCGCATCAGTAGGTGTCGGCAGGACACTCAAGGAGGGGGAAGGGGAGGCAGCGTTGGCGGCGGGAGATGGGGAGGAGTCTAAATTGACGGACAATGAGAAGGCCTTGATGAGGGAGGAGTTTGAAGGCGAATTACAAGGTGCCGGACTTGAGATTGAGCGGGATAAAGAGGTGCGTGTGTGTTTGTCTGTGCACTTTCAGGCAGCTCTGATGCAAGGTGCTTTTTGTGATGCTTTATTTGTGGAATAATGTCTTTATTAATTGTTATTTAAAGATGCAGTGCCATGATGTATTTCCCCCCTAAAACATGATTATCAGGTATTATGATCATAATATCAGGATCTTTTCCGAAGGAGTGTACAGAAAGAGTTAAAATGATGTTTATATGTGGCCACACCCACCTGTTCATTAGGTATGCCTGGTCAGGTGGGTGGTGACCCAGCTGAAGTTAACCCCTCCCACAGTGTTAGGTGTATTGTAAAAGGGGAGGAGATGATTATATGATGTAATTTACTCACTGTTTTTGGATTGGCGTTAGTGCGGCCCCCGGCCCCTTGGGTTTCTGTCAATGTGGCCCCCTGGACAATTTAGTTGAATACCCCTGGTCTAGTCTCTCTTTCGGTTGAGAACTTGACCACATGTACTTCTCCTGTGAGTGCATGCTGTACATACATTTCTATCGTAGAAGTGTCTCCTTTTCCCTAAGCCTCGACAGCAATCTAACTGACCCAGTATTCCTCTACATTAGTTTATGGAGGAGGCCCTCATTCCACTGTCTAGCATACCGTAGGAGGCGATTCCATGTGTGATTCAGCACCTATAGAGAACACAGAGCAGGGAAACGCTCTGATTTGATAGCTACTGTAACTCCATCGAACATAGTCTTGCATAACCTGCCCACATTGCAAATTAGGTTGACCACCAAATGTGATTGGCTAACTTTAAACGTGCATTGTACTTGAACACTATGCCAGATTAACCACTAAGGTAGAGAGCTAGGTGGAAATTCTAGTCTTGACAGGAGTACTTAAAGATATAGTGGAGTTTCTGAAAGGTGGTTAGGGAGAGCATTTGAGAACCATGTTGACAGAGATCACCAAACTAGTGAGACTCAAACTATAGCAGGGGTCTTCAACCTGTGGCCCGGGACCCCTAGGGGGTCCTCAGAGTTACTGCAGGGGGTCCTCCAAATCTTTGTGTGATAGAAACCGTTTTTCTCCTTTTTTATATTATATCGGCTATTTTTGGCAAAGAGCTTTGGTGTAGAGGGGGAAAAGAGCAGACTAAGTATAGAGTGCAAGGTCATGTTTATTAAGTATTGACGGTTCAAGTGGTTAAATATCTGAAACACCAATTTACATGAATCCAAAATACACTGATGATTGTGCTGTCAAACAATGAAATGACATGGAATCTATGAAAAGGTTGCGGGGTCCCTGCTTCATCTCTCTCTCAACTAAGGGGTCCTTGGCCTGAAAACGTTTGAAGACCCCTGTCCTACAGTATAACTGCAGTCCACAATTGTACAAGCAAGACTGTCACGGAAATTTAAACCTGGATATATAAAGGCAGATGAATTCATCAGGTGAACTGTGCACATGGCCCATATCTGTGTGGCCCATATCTGGCCCATGGCCCATATCTGTGTGGCTGGTTCAGACAGGGATCTCCATGTATGGGCATAAAAGGGATAGGGTGTGTGTGTGTGTGTGTGTGTGTGTGTGTGTGTGTGTGTGTGTGTGTGTGTGTGTGTGTGTGTGTGTGTGTGTGTGTGTGTGTGCGTGCGTGCGTGCGTGCGTGCGCTCGTGGGTCTGTCTGTCTGTCTGTCTGTCTGTCTGTCTGTTCGTCGCTGTTCATTCACTATGGTGCTGAATTGCTGGTTATTGAAGTGGTTACTGGAGGTTTATGGTGGGGGTGTGGCAATAAATTGTTCTGTGCATCCAATGGAAGATTCAGAAACGTACTGTGCTGATGGTTTGTGGCAATATGTTGTCCAGTGGTAACTAATCCTGACTACTAATTGAAGCCGAGGCCGAATTGGCCCGAATCGCATGAAAGAGGCCTAACAGCACATGGTTGGTTCTACAGACTCCAACTTTCGCATGCAGATAGCTCAGATCTTTGCCTACGTTCTTAGCTAGGCCTCGACCCGACCCGCTACACGGTTTTCCGGAACCGGCACGAAAGGTTCGTAAATCTGAAGCTGAATTGGCCCGAATCGCATGAAAGAGGCCTCACAGCACATGGTTGCTTCTACAGACTCCAACTTTCGCACGTAGATAGCTCAGATCTTTGCCTACGTTCTTAGCTAGGCCTCGACCCGACCCGATACGCGGTTTTCCGGAACCGGCGTGAAAGGTTCGGAATCTCTGTATGCGGAGCTGATGTCTGACATCAGGCTGTTCCGGAAACCGGCACAAGCACTGACTCATTGTGACATCACTTCTGCGCAAATAGACAATTCTTCCACACTTTCACTTTGCACTCTAGGTCAAGTATGCAGAGCTGATGTCTGACATCAGGGTGTTCCGGACCCGGCACAAAAGGCTCTGACATCACGTACGCCACATGAGTCACTTCGGCGCACACGTTCACCACATCAGCAGGGAGTACAGTGCCCGGCCTCGACCCGACCCGATACGCGGTTTTCCGGAACCGGCACGCACGTTCCCCGCCACAGCGGGGAGTGCAGTGCCCGGCTTCGACCGACCCGATCCGCGGTTTTCCGGAACCGGCGCGAAAGTTTCGGAATCTCCGCATACGGAGCTGATGTCTGACATCAGGGTTTTCCGGAACCTGCACTGTGTCTGCAACACAGTCAGAGGCACAGACAGATACAGAGATCTCCATAATGGGCATTAAGGGACACAGACAGATACAGAGATCTCCATATAAGGGCATAAAAGGGACACAGACAGAATCAGATCTCCATATACAGTATGGGCATAAAATGGATGCAGACAGACAGATACACATATCTCCATATATGGGCATAAATGACACAGGCAAACAGATGGTCAAAACGGATCCTATGACAACTGGTTTAATGAGACCGTTTGTTCCACCGGCCTCAAATTCGGCACACGCGTTCCCCGACCCGATACGCAGTTTTCCGGAACCAGCGCGAAAGGTTCGGAATCTCCGTATGCGGAGCTGATGTCTGACATCAGGGTTTTCCAGAACCGGCACATACAAGGGCATAAAAGGGACACAGACAGAGGCCCCAACGCCCGTGAATCTTTTTACTATTTTTGCTATTACAATTGTTTCTTCTCTTTGTTGTTGAAAGGAAAGTGGTAGAATTATACTTTAGTCGTTATTTTTGTCTCGGATCTGTTGAAATAGCGAGGGACAGATATTGATAATAAATCTGCTTGGAGGTCTGACTACAAAATGATGTCACGGCTTAAAAGCCCTATAATGGACATAAAATGGACGCAGACAGACAGATACAGATATATCCATATATGGGCATAAATGGACACAGGCAAACAGACATCGTTCCGGAGTAGGCTGGTTCCCGACTAGACGCTCGGCCGCCCGTCAGGCAGATACATAGATCTCCATATATGGGCATAAAATGGACGCAATGGTCAAAACGGGTCCCATGACATCGGGTATAATGGGGTTTGCATTAAAGGGTGGGGCATTTATTCCCTATTTACATTTCGGCTCGGCCGCCCCTTTGGGCGGCTGAGCTTCTAGTTACTGTAATAGTTACTGTAATAATGATGCCTTCTGCCTCTACACACCATGCCCATCAGCACATGCTCTTCAGGAAGGTCTGCCCCGGATGTGTCTTTATTAATCTCATTATTGGGTGGCTGCCATGCAAGCCAAAGATAAGAATCAGCTTGTCTTTGGAAGCTTAGGGACATGTCTGCTGCCTAATTAAAGAGAGAACTTCCTGTCTAGAAAGTACAAATATATATTTAACATAGAATGTAAAGCATAACAATTCCAGACACATCACATTGTAGAAATAAATAGAATGTGTGTGGTTGAATTTGCATAATTTGTACTGCATGTAATGTATACAGCATGTGCACCTGTGTGTGTGTGTGCGTGTGTGTGTGTGTGTGTGTGTGTGTGTGTGTGTGTGCGTGCGTGCGTGCGTGCGTGCGTGCGTGCGTGCGTGTGTGTGTGTTTGGGTGAGAAAGACTACTCGTTTCAGTTGAGGATTAATACCACTGACAGTACACAAGTACAAAGCCAAAGACCAGATTATAGGATCTTATTAGAGAATGACCTGCTACTTGGATGTACAGTATGTGTGTTGGTGCATGTTGTTGCACCTGGAGAATAATGCAGGTGTGGCTGATTTAGCTGAGGTTGGCTGTCCAAATCGGATCAGGGCATTTAAATGTTGTGCGTGGGTTTGTGTGTGTGTTACAGGTCCCCTCCCTTGCATGTATATTTTAGACTCTCTGAGTGTCAATGTGTACACTGCTGTGTAGTCGACTACTGTAGTTTGATTAGCATCTTGTGTTCTCTGGAGTTTGCTGCTATTTGTGACTCCGGCGCTAAATATCGCCGTTAGGTCGAAACCTTGTATGTCCAAAACCGTTCTTTTGTATTTATAATTTTAAAATAGTGATCTTTTGCTTGCAGATCTTCTATTGTCACTGGTTTTGTGCGACAGTCTTGAATGATGATGAAGCAGGGCTTTACTTTGGGAAAAATGTGAAACTTGGAGATACGAGGTTTCTGCCCGACAGTGACAATATGCATCTATACTCTTCCTAGTTCCTAGCACTTGCAGAATGACTGCCCTGCTTGTATTCAGTATCATTCCTTCAGCTGGCATCTTATGGTGGTTCCTAGACGCTCAGTCTTGCCCTTCTAAACCAAAATAGTGTGGTTTGACCCAGGCAGCACAAGATGACGCGCCACGTAGTTCAGTTGAAAGGGCTTTATTATGTCTTGCTCTGAGGGCACTACTTATTCTGCATGGCTGTCCTCCAGATGCTAAGTAGTGACTTTTCAGATGTGGCAGAGATGTAATCAGATGCACTCAGTTATTACCGCAGTGCTCCAGATGTCCACTCTTTCTCTATGGAGTTTAGGAGGCTAGGCTTCAGAGCTTGTACTAACATATAGCCTATAGCAGTGTTTCTCAAAGTGGATTCTAGGGACTTGGTGGGTTCTTTTATGGGGGTCTAAATTGACCCATACTAGTCTCTAACTCTAACAGCATACAGATGACGGGTCCATTTGGTTCCATTTGTATGCTGTCAGAGTTAAGGGGAGACCTTGAAATGTATACGTTTGAGAAACACTGGCCTATAGCAATCAATATCAACAGGCAGACTGAGCAAAAAGACATAGAATGTCACATACGGAAGAGATGTGGCCATTTCTGTTTGAATAAAATACAATAAATAATCAATGTACACTAGTCCTGTGATAATGTGTGTGAATCATTCAACGCCTTGCCTGGGACCCAAGTAATCCTTTCTATCCTCTGACTGAGAGGCAGGATAAATACTGGTACCTGTTTTTATTTAATGCCATTGCTGGAATGCTCCCTGCTTATATTTGTTCCATGCTGACACAGAACAATAGCACACAGACCCGCTCCATTTATTTAATGGTCAAGGTTCCTCAAGGCCATACAGAGTTGGGCAAGGCAGTTTTCTCTGTCAATGGCCCATCTTAATGGTGCATTTATATAGCGCCTTTATCCAAGGCGCTTTACAGAGATTGTGCATTACATTCACCCATTCACACACACATTCATACACAGATGGCAGAAGAAACAGAGTCTTGCTCAAGGACACACAAACTCTGGTGTAGCCCGGGATCGAACTGGGAAGTGGGAACCCTTCGGGAACCCTCCATCATGATCTAAGAGGGCTCTACCGCTGAACCACTGCCCCACTGCATCTTCTTGGAATGAGCTTCAAAAGTCTTTAAAAATCTGCTCCGTCAGTTCAGAGCAATGGTCCTTAACACTTTTAATCGTGATTGCACCTGTTTAAATATTCTTTATTTCTTTATTTTTGTTTTAGCTGACTTGTTTAAGTACTTTTATTTTGTTTCTTATTCACATTCCTTGTCAATCTGTAATGGATTTGGATAGTGTCTATTATGGTAACCCTGGTTACATTGTAAATGAGGGCTTGCCACTCGACTGTACTCCGAGTTAAAATAAATGATGATCTTGACGTTAGGGCTGAGTTTGGAGCCCTTATACCAGAGGTCCTGCAGATCAAGCTCTCAGGGCTGACTGATTCCAGTGTTGGTGTTCCATCTGCCAGTAGTGTAATTATTCACCGGCCCTTACAGAAACAATGTACCGTACTGTACATATTAAGCACTTGTCAGTGATTACAACACAATGTAATTGTGACATGCATGCAGACAGTGCTTGATTAGGTGACAGAATGCATGCATATAATGTGTGTTTGTGTGTCTCCATGTGTGTTGTTGTGTAGAAGCCGAATGGCCTACATTTTATACGGCTGCATATCCCGTGGCCAATACTCAGCCGAGAAGCAGAGCTTCAGAAAATCAAAGTTGCCGTAAAAAAGGTCAGTGTCTTGTCACAACCATGCAGACACTCTGTTCAGCAGTATTTATTCACAGTCCATTTCACAACATAACTTGTGTAATGTGTAAAACAGTCAGTTTGGGAAAAGGGGTTCAGGAGATTGTCCCTCAACATTTAGCTCTAGAATGTTCCCTGTCTAGTAATGACATGCATGTTATATGTGAAGGGTAGTGTGCTATAACTGAAGGGATTTGCATTCATTGTTTGTGTTTGTTGAACAGAAATGTGAGCTACGCAAGCGGACAGGCATTGCCGGGATGTGGGACTCCCTGATGACCAAAATCAGTATGCCATTTCAACCAGACGTCCCTGATCTTGACACCGAGACAGACTCACAAACAGGGGTCCGATATAAGACACTGAAACACGTATTCATCAGAGACAAACTCCAGCTGTGAGTACTGCATACACACAGACAGACAGACAGACAGACAGACAGACATACACTAGTAGTGGCACGTTGCACATTCAGGTTTTTACGTGCGAAATAGCTGATGATGTGTTGTGAGCTTATATAGTATCTATTTTCTATTTTTTGTCATGTGAATATATACTGTAGGGCTTAAGTGGTTAATAAAATGTCCCCCTCTGTTTTTGTTTTTACAAATTCGAAAGTAACATCATGTTACGCAGTAAAATCCAGTGTTAATTTATCCAAAAAGGGAACAAATGTAACCAAATGGAGCACTTAGCATTTTATGATTTGTACTGTCATACATATAGCATGTGGCAAAGTCACTTTTCTTTGATTTGTGGTAAGATTCATCCATGATTCAGTAAACCAGCTAACTAACTAACAGCTAACTTCTGCTAGCAGTGGTGTAAACAGGTTGCCTATTTGGATTTTTAATGGATTTTTTTGCCACCACATTATCATACGCATCTAATTCTTTGTTTTACTGAACAAGTACAATAAGATAATTCCAATTCATTGTGAAAAAGTATACAGTAGGCCTACCTCCTCATTCCTTTCATTCTGTATCTTATTCTCTGTTATTATCTGCAGGTATGACATCAAGTCAACAGAAACCCTGTTTGACAATGCCACACGCAGCAGAATTGTGAGTCACAACAAAACATATGCCCAACAGCCTCTAGAAATGTAATAATGGTGAGGAATAATGAATACAATGAATTATTATTGACAAAAAATATATTTTCATGTTGTTTGTGTCTAGGTTGCTGATGTCATTTCACGCAATACCTGCACACAAACTTGCCAAACCACTGGTGAGTTATCTGTCCCTTTTGCACAGTTTTTGTTAATCTACATTCTTTCCTTGACATGTTATAGTATGTGCGTATATGTGCATACGTGCATATATTCAGATATTGTGTTGTGCTTATTTGTCTTAAAATTATAAAACATTATAATTCATGAAGACGTGTTGAAAATGTATGAAGTTTCCTTTAAGGAAACTCAAAAAATAAGATTTAGGTTTAGAGGATCTTTGTATATGACAATCGAAATGGTTTATATAAAAAAGGCATATCCTATGTCATCCTATGTCTCATATCAATCATGGACACTTTAATAAAATACTAATACTAGTAAAACGCCTCAGGGCGACAAGGGCGTGCCATGTCTTGGCCGTCTGGCCAGTGATGTATATCGGACCAGTTACCCATACTGTATATGGAGACCCCTGGTACCCATATATGGAGATCCATGTACTATATGTGGAGATATGCTGTGAGACCCCAAGCATGCTTACTCAGTTATTTGTTATGTGAAAGTTAATGACGTCTATGACATCTGACAAATCCCTTTTATGCCCATATATGGAGATCCCTGCTGTAGAACCAGCCAGAACCAGCCAGACAGTCTTCCTCCATATATGGGCATTCCCATATGAAGTCCTGTTAGATATGGGCTTAATATTGATGACATCAGGGATCTCCATATATGTCAGAGCGGCAAACACGACGGCCGGACGGCCGGAGACATGATGTGCCGTTTCTCATGCTAAACTGCGACCTTCGGTCGTAATAAGAAATGCTAAATCAAATCACAACTGAATTACGGCTTTCTATTCCATATAGTTATTTATGAAAAATAAATTGTGTGAAACAGAGAATGAGGCCAATAGAAAATAGGCTAAAATACAATAGACCCCACTTGCTAGTTAACCATGTAGGCACGCATCAAAAGTTCTAACGTGCCAAATTTACTCTGTGTTAACGTCTTCATGACGGCATCAGACTGCATACGTATGTGCACAATATGAATTTAAACACAAATCTTCAAAACAGAATAAAAAAATCTTTGGTCCATTTGGTGCAGTAAAGGGAAACACCCTTACTTCCAACATGCATGCTGTTGTACTTGGTGTTCTTGCACATCAAATCAAATCTAAATATAACTAAAATAATATTCTTTTAAGAGTTAAATCAACATTTTACTGTGTGCTTTGTGTTTTTCAGGCATCACGTCATTATTGGCTCGAGGTGTATACGACTCTGCCTTTCCATTACATGATGTGAGTATGCTAAGTAGTTGTAGCAACACTTTCAGGAAGTAATTGAGTTTCATTGAAAGCGTTATAATAATTCAAAGAACGGAGAAGTGGTAAAACTGGGGTATTTTTCTAGGGGTCGTTCTCGAGGAGAGGGCGGAGAGACCAGCGGAATGATAGACAGGTGAGCCTCATGATCATTTGCTTTTTACATTGACTTCTGTTCATTTGTAACAGAAAGTCAAACCAAAAAAACTATCCCCTCACAACTTCTACTTTATATAGTAGAGCAGGGGTCTTCAACAGGGGGTAGGGGGTTCTCAGAGTTACTACAGGGGGGTCCTCCAAATCTTCCAATTCTTTTTATATTAACAACTTGATCGAACCCTAGTGTCCATATTCTGAGAACTGTAGCCAAAAATAGCACATCTACAAAGCTCACAACGCGAGTCGTTGTGAGCTTGTAGATCGCCTATTTTCGGCAAAGAGCTTTGGTGTAGAGGGGAAAAAGAGCAGAAGTATTGACGGTTCAAGTGGTTAAATATCTGAAAACACAAATTGACTTGAATCCAAAATACTAAAAAAAACGATACCTATGAAAAGCTTCATCTTTCTCTCAACTAAGGGGTCCTTGGCCTGAAAACGTTGAAGACACCTGTAGTAGAGTATGCCCTGTAAGACTGCTACTTCTAGTATATGAAATAAAATACACATATGATGTGTTCTCTGTTCTGCCTTGTTTTGATCTCTATGGTGTCTTAATCATTACTGCTTTGTTCTTGGATATGCTGCAGATTCTCCATGAAGAATGGGCTAACTATGGAGTCATGCATAAATACCAGCCTGTGGACTTGATCAGGTATTGCAAGACATGTGAATATACTTTATAATCAAAAATCAATACAAGCAGCTACACATACATAACGCATGCACTTTGTCTTGACAGGAAGTACTTTGGAGAGCAGATCGGGTTGTATTTTGCTTGGCTGGGTGTCTACACTCAGCTGCTAATCCCTCCTTCTGTACTTGGAATCATTGTCTTCATTTATGGCATATTAACCGTTGACACCAATGTGCCCAGGTAGGTAGACAAACCATTCATAAAGGACTATACCGCCGTTCATACATTGTCTATTCACAGCTTTGGCCATTTATCCTACATAAATATAGATCAATTACCACCATGCCACCGTAAAGGTTTTATTTAGAATTAGATTTTGCATATCGTCGTTGTCGGGAGAAAACCTTGTATGTCCAGAACCGTTTGTTATGCATTTATCATTTTAAAAATGATTTAAACTAGTGAAAACAGCCGATCTACAAGCACACAACGCCTCGCGGTGCGAGGCGTTGTGTGCTTGTAGATCTGCTGTTTTCACTACTTTTGTGCGACAGCCTTGTATGATGAAGCAGGGCTTTAATTTGCGAAAGAACGTACAAATTAGAAAATTGGTGATACGAGGTTTCCACCCGACAACGATGATATACAACCGTGAATCACATTGGGCTACATGACAAATGACCAGTATTGTCCTTTAAAGCCCAAACCACACCATTGCAACTCGTTGCAACTGTCATTGGGGATAATGGTTGAGAGATGCGAGTAGTTGCATGCTAGCCTAGTAAACTAGACTCCTCCTGCCAGGAGAGTCTGGTTTACGAGGCTAGTTGAATGCAACCGTTTGGTTTCAAGGAGTTGCGTGACGAATCATTGGTCTAGTTTGGGCTTTAATCTCCCTCTTTGTCAAAGTATGCTTTGCATGTTGTCTCATTTTGCATACATTTCTTGTCTTCAGAGTCTGACATCATCCTGTTTGTAGGGTGATGTGTGCTAATATTCATGGTTTGTTTGTGTACTGTGTGTTTCAGTCAGGAGACATGTGATGACAATCTGAACATTACCATGTGTCCATTGTGTGATAAAGTGTGTGACTACTGGCGGCTTAGTACGGTGTGCTCATTGGCCAGAGCGTCGTACCTCTTTGACAATGGAGTCACTGTCCTCTTTGCCATCTTCATGTCCCTGTGGGGTAAGTATGCCCTGCCTTTCACCTTTCTGACAGCTCCATATTAACACACAAATAATTCACAAAATGCAGGCAAGAATTAGAAGAATGACCTGCTCCATTGCTGCACCCAAACTTGTTTTCTTCTCATGTTTGTGTGTGTGTGTGTAACTGTCTGTCTGTGCGTGTGCGTGTGTGTGTGTGTGTGTGTGTGTGTGTGTGTGTGTGTGTGTGTGTGTGTGTGTGTGTGTGTGTGTGTGTGTGTGTGTGCGTAGCTGCTTGTTTCCTGGAGCACTGGAAGAGGCGGCAAATGTGTCTGAAACATGCATGGGACCTTACAAGCTTGGAGGATGAGGAGGTACATGCACACACACACACACACACACACACACACACACGCACGCACGCACGCACGCACGCACGCACGCACGCACGCACACACACACACACACACACACACACACGCACAAACACACACGGTCGGACGACGGAAGCACACACACATGCGCGTTCAAACACATTTCATTCATTGTGTTTTCCCTTTTATTTTTCTACTAGTCGTTTAAACACTTGAACCCTAGCATCCCTCTGGGGCGAACATTATGCAGTGGTTCTCAAAGTGGGGTTCTCAGGGTTCCTTGGGGAGATTGCAAATGTACCTTGTATGTCTATAACTGAGAGTTATGGGGGTCCTTACATTTTAATTAATTAAACAGTTTGACGTAATGAAAGGCCACTTGATTGAGAGTGCATACTATCAGGCTCAGTCCTTGTGCAGCTGGCCTGCGTTGGAATCTGACCTAGTCTTACCACACCTCTCTCTCCTTGATTCTTGACTCTCACTGTAAGAAAAATAAAAGATTTATGTAACAAGTTGGCATTTACTGGTTTTATACAAAGTGACAGTGATATGGGCACTGACAGTCGGCTTAGTTGACATTTTTCCAAGTGGATTTTTTTTAATAATGAATCCTCTTAGTCTCAACTGCGTCCACTCCTGGGGAGGATTTATTTGAGTCACATATATTTTATTGCCTTTTGTGCTTTAGACGCCTTTAGTACAAGCATTACATATTGTATTTGTAACAGTCATCTAATGCGGGAACAGACATAGAAAGTCTTCATAAAGGAGGCCAATGTGTGAATGACTATCTACTGCCTCTGCTGTAGTTTTTATCCACCAATGTTTTGGATACCATGTGGGAAAGGTGCTAATGACTCTAATGCGATTGAGCCGTTCTTAAAGCAGTGAGCTGGCCATGGATAAGGTGAAGCGCCAGGGTTATACCATGCACACACTAAGCACTAATACACAACACATCTAACATGTCCCTCTCTCTCACTATCTCCCTCCCTCCCTCTTGTGTCTCGCACACATCCTCTGTAATGATGTTAATATTTGCTGACTTTCTTCCCTTCCACGCTGTCTGAAGGATCGAGTCCAGGTGGGATCCTTTCTATACTGAATTACTGTGCCCAGGTTTAGATAAGATATGAATCTGTGTCGTCTGGTCTGGTCCCTGGATTGATGGATATGGATTGATTATGTAGTGGGATAAATGTCACATTGCCAAGTACATACTGTAAGTTACTGGCCCGACACAGAACGGAAATGATCTAAACCCCTGATTATCAATAATGTGATGACATGACTAAATTGTTGTGTTTTAGTAGGCTGACACAAGTCGAAGTAACCTGTGTCACACTCCATCAAATTTGCAGAATATGTGAACATTGAGCACGTTTCCCTGCCCAGTAACACTTACTGTAGTTGTGTTGATGAAACTTAACCACCTCTTGACCACACACCTTAGGTAGTAGCCTAGCCATAACATAGCCCACCCATTAAACCAATTCAGTCTTTGTCAAATCCCGCCCCATTTTGCTCTTGTTACTAGGTGGGATGAAAGGGCCAGGGCAGATTGTTTTTATAATGGAAGTACCAAAAGAAAAACATCTACGTGATATTAATAAAAAAGGAAAGCAAAAGTACAAGAGTTACATTGCAAAACAGGGGACTGAAGCGACATTCTCCCACTGCATAACTCCACCCCCGGTAGCGAAAAGTGAATGTTTTTTTTTCTGGTTGGCCAGTCAGGGAGTCTCAGGGACCAATCAGAAGGCTGACAAACGGTGAATTGACTCTGACTCATTTATGGCTTCCCAGTTGACATAACATGTGGGGAGCGTATTTGTGCAGTCAAAGCCACTGAGTGTTGTTATAGTGTCAGCTTATTTGTGATCGAAACAATCATTCATAAAGCTACTACAAAAAATATTTGTGCTATTGTGATGTTATTTTCATTTTGAATTATTGCTAGAACAAAAGTGATGCGACTCTATTCTTTATTTTATACTTAATTACTAAATTGGAGTGAAAGAGTCATTACTGACTGCATAACTTTGCACAATTCTGCATTGTATGCCAACAATTCTTTTATCATACACATTATTTTGTGTTGTAAGTGAAGTAATTTTGTCTGTTGCAGGAGGAACTAAGACCTGAATACGAAGAAGCTCTATTGGAGAAAAGAGAAAAGACGAGAGCAAAGAACAAAAAGAAGGTATTGAATCTCTGTGTGTGTGTGTGTGTGTGTGTGTGTGTGTGTGTGTGTGTGTGTGTGTGTGTGTGCGTGCGTGCGTGCGTGCGTGCGTGCGTGCGTGCGTGCGTGCGTGCGTGCGTGCGTGCGTGCGTGCGTGCGTGCGTGTGTGTTAGAGCTGAGATACGCGACCCGGCGGGTACCGGCGGGCCGGGCTCGGGGCGGACACATTTGCTTAATTGTTGGACAGGCTTCGATTCGAGTCTGTCATATTGTTGATATAGCCTACCTACCGTTATGTGTCATGCACATAGGTAAGCTGTGTGTGCTCATACTACTGCAGCAGGCACAGAGACATAACTCAAAGCACGGAGCATGTCCCAAACGCCGAGGTAAACGTGTTGCAGTGGTTTGCTTGGACGTGGCGTGCCACCGAAGTGAGTTTGCAGCTTGTTGGCGGTGTGTTTCCCACTACTGTCCCTTGCACTGGATGTTTATTTTGCGGCGTTGTGTGTGCAATCGCCTTGTTCGTCGTATGACGTACAGTATTGCATGCCGAAAGTGGCTGATCTACAAGCTCAAGTGAGAATGCAGATCGGCTATTTTCCAGAGGCGGAAACTTGCAGGATGTAAGAAGACGTTCTGAAGTTTTAGCCTTCACAATAAAAACATTGATGGTATCTAATCTATCTACCGCAGTGTTGTATTTGACAGCAAATTTTGATTTAGTTTTAGTTATAGTCTTTTGAATAAAATCTCATTTAGTTTTAGTCATAATTTAGTCTCCTGAAAAGTTTTAGTTTTAGTAACAATTTAGTTGACTAAATATCATGAGATTTTAGTTAACTAAATCTACAGTTGATTTAGTCAACTAAAATGTATTTTAGCAAGCCTTGATGGCATCGTAATGACTGATTTTACACTTGGTTGCATGCTGAAAATAGCTGCTGCGACGCGTTGTGAGCTTGTAGATCTGCTATTTTCAGCAAGCAACACCTGAGAGCAACCAAACATAAAATTACTTACTAGTACCCCCCTTACATTTTAGTCTAGTTTTTAATTTGTTGACAAAATTGGCAATATCTTTAGTCATCACAGTTTAGTTTTTATTTAGTTTTTATCTAGTTTTCGTCAGTGAAAAAAACACAGTCGACACACATTTTTTGTCATAGTTTTAGTCGACGAAATCAACACTGATCTACCGGTATCTATCTACAGTATCTTTCTCTCTGTCCCTTCTCTCTCTGTTACAGGCAGCTGAGACCCGGGAAGGCGCTGATGGAGAGACGGATCACATGCTGACCTCCCAGGTATCACTGCACCTCTTTCTGAGTGGGGGGGAGGGGAGAGGAGGGGAGGGAGGAGGGCAGTTCCGATTTATACTTGGTTGTAGCGCCAGTGTCACGCAATGACAATAGGGTTAGGGTTAACTCTACAAGCTCACAGTGTGTCGCAGTGCAACACGTTGTGAGCTTGTACATTGGCTATTGTCAATGCACAACACAATGCGCAACCAAATATAAGACAAGCACTACATTTAGGTGAGTTAGCCTTTACTTTAATTCATGCCAAGCTGTGGTTAAAAAGCAGAGCCAACAGTCTCTCTCTCTCTGTGTGTGTGTGTGTGTGTGTGTGTGTGTGTGTGTGTGTGTGTGTGTGTGTGTGTGTGTGTGTGTGTGTGTGTGTGTGTGTGTGTGTGTGTGTGTGTCTGTGTGTGAAGTGTAAATGCCGACCCTCCACTCCCCCTTCTCACACTGAGGGTGGTTGAGCCCAAAGCTGCTTACCTACCTGAGATTAGCCCAGATTACTGATGGAGAGAAAGAACGGGGGAGGGAGAAAGGAAGGTCTGTTCATCCAGCAAACATGTCTGCAGCAGAGAAACATGCACATTTTCACCATTTATTAAATATTAACCAAGTTATACTCTAGTCTAGAGTCCTGCAAGCCTGTCGGGACCCGACCAGAAGCAAGCTCTGAACATTTTGCTTTGTGAATTTCACCCTAGAGCATGACGTCTCAGTATGTGCGCAGCTAGAATGGAGGAAGTGTGTGTGTGTGTGTGTGTGTGTGGGAGGCAACACTCTAGGCTATGGGTTCTCTCACGTACCTATAGCAACACTGAAAGCGCAAACTCTCATTGGTTGTGTCATGAGTACATTAGCCAATGAACCACCAATGAGTCGAGGGTTTTTCTTATAGACAGAAGACTGTCACACACTCACACACAAACTTTGTGTGTGTCTGTGTACACAGCGAGTCGAGAAAAGTAGGAGCACTACTGTAGAATCGGCGTCATTTCTCAAATAAATTGCCCTGTAATTCATATTGATTCCCAGACCTCCCATATCAGTTTATTATAAGACGCGTCTTTTAGTAAAGTGGACGATTCTCCATATTTTACGAGACGGTTTGTAACCACGGCAAGCCGACAATTATCAATGTCAAATTTTCACAGTAACATCATAACAAACAGTGGCTGGAGGAAGATTTCTTACTTTGTGATGTGTGTGTTGAAGTCCACAGCTAAAGGGCTGTACATACTGTCTCCGACCACCGAATTGTCGTCGGAAAGTTCCGACTTTCTGACATGCGTGCCGCTTTCCGAACTCAAATTAGGGGTAATCCTTTTCAGAAGTTGCGAGTGATGTCATTTTGTAGTTGAACCGGACCTTTCTGACGCAAAGTTCGGTGGTCGGTGATAGTATGGAATGCCCTTGAGAGTGTAGCTGCTGTGAGCACCAGTGAAAGCCATGCACGAAAATATTTAATTCAATAAATAAGGTGCCGGCCTGCCGGGCTTCGGGCCGGGCTCGGGCTGTAAATAGCAGTACCAAACAGGCAAGGGGCCAGGCTGGGCCTGAATTCCATGGGCCAGGGCCCCACATTTCAGTCCCCTGCAGCGCTCTACTCTAGTCACTCAGTATTTATTTGAACGATTAGTGCGTGTACTATACGGTACATGCGTGCTCTGCAGTCCAGGGAAGTGTCTATATTAGAGATGCCATGACCTTAGCATAGGGAAAGCCTTTATGACCAAGGTCATTAAATACCAACCAATCATACATACTATCTCAGAGCTACTGTAGGTTATAGCTGACTGTTGGTGCAAGATTGTTTATTTGTATATTTGGCAGCCTAGAACATACCCACAGACTGGTTGTTAGAGGGCTTCAACAACTTGGGATGTCCAAAAAGAAGGCAAAAAGGCTGGCAAAGTATTTGCTGTCTCTGTTAATTGGCAGCCGCCATATATGGCAGAGACATACACAGTATGCCTTGATTTAGTGAATGTAAACTTACCTCACCTAACCATCACCATATTTGTGTCCCTTTATGTTTATCCTTTATGTGGACCTAAATAAATGGTTCAAATGTGTGTGTTGTTTACACATGGATTTGTTTACCTGTGTTTAATTTTACAGCGAGAGCCAGAGTCCTTGGATATTGAAGATCACCTGCAAGGCTACCTCATCAATGTGTCCACCCTGCTACTCCTGGTACTGCAGTTCTGTAGTAATCTGTAGTAGTCTAACCATTAAACTGTGAAAGCATCCGTGTCATTTTAGATTTTCTCATTGTCTATTCAAAAATAGCAGATATACAAGTACATCTGCATCGCCTTTCTGGCATTCCTGAAAATATTGCGATAACTAGTTATTTTAGAAGGAATTTGTAGAATCGGCCTTAGAAAAGGCCTTAATGGGTCAATATCTACCAGTGCTTCCCTCAAACAGTGGTGTCTGTGCCAAAGGAGATGGAAACAAATGACCTTTGGCTGTTGTAATCTGACGTTTGATTTCTGTGTTTGTTCATCAGATTGGCATAACGTTCTCGGCAGTGGTTGGGGTGGCCATATACCGTATCTGCATGCTGACAGTCTGGTCCATGAACCCTGACCCTGAGGCCAAGGCTAGTGTCAGGATGACGGTCACCACCACTGGAATCGTCCTCAACATGCTGGTGGTTCTGGTGTTGGAGGAGATCTACGGAGCCATCGCTGTCTGGCTGACTGAGCTGGGTATGGTGACTGTCATACTGACTGTGCAACTGTAATCATTTGTGTGTGTGTGTGTGTGTGTGTTAGAGATGGGACTGTAAGCCATATTATCGTTTATCGTGATAAAAAAACACTCTTGATAATCGTATCTTGGAGATTAAATGTTTTCATGAAATCGTCCTCCGTCATGCACTGTGATCAATTCACCTTTTATTTGCCGAGCTGCATATACAGTAGCATTTAAACCCTCTATTGTATGTGTACTTGATACAGTCTTTTTGGAGCTGTGTGAAGCACAGGCTCCCTATACGTGGCCGTGTGGGTCTGTCTGTCTGTGTGTCTGTCTGTGTGTGTGTCTGTATGTAGCCTGAACTTCCTAAACTTCGGCACGCCACTAGTCCCACAGTTTTGCCACCACACACTTGCGCCATATGTCAAATCGAACGGCTTACTCGGGAATCGTGGGCTATTACTTTTCTAAGAGAAAGGTTCTATAGTTTAATTGATATTAATTTATTAGTGAATTAATTTTCCCCATTGACTTATAATGGGAATCGCAAAAACTCACATTCAATTATTTGTCTCTCGCAAACCATAGGGGCTAGAGTTTCAAGACTTGGAGAGGAGGTTCATAATGATTTCAAGGATTAAATAAAAAATAATTGTGTCATTTGGCCGCATGGTGGCGCCATAACACCCCACTTTACGTTTTGGCCTGTAACTCTTGAACCGTAGGTCGGAAAATTAAAAATATTTTTTCCCTGGATTCCTTGGGTCATGACGCATCTCCCCATATAGGCCACGCCCATTTGCGCCATGATAGATTTTCCGCCATCTTGAATTTTCTCCAAAACACACTTTTTGCTCCTTTTCCTACATATTTTCTTCAAATGTCACAAAAATCGGTACACATGATCCACACACACACACACACACACACACACACACACACACACACACACACACACACACACACACACACACACACACACACACACACACACACAGCTCCACTTCACACGGGTGTGATTTTTTTTCACTCTATACCAAATCTCTTTGCCAAAGAATAGCCCATCTACAAGCTCACAATGCGTCGCATCACGGCGCGTTGTGAGCTTGTAGATCTGCTATTTTGGGATCTCTCTCTCAACAACCATTGTTGGAGTGCCTGTGAGCAAGGCACTTAACACAACTACTGCCTCTTAATCTGAAGGTTTGCTTGGTGCCTCGGTGCCACGCCGTTTCCTCCATAGGCCGCCGCTATTATTTTGAAGGGCCGGAAGGGGGTTGTTTTTGTTTTTTTGGATTATCACTTGACGGCAACGATTACGTCATCTAGTCACATGACAGTGTGAGCCCAGAAGAGAACATGGCTGCGCCCAGCTTTTGTGTACAAGTATGGAGAGTGGAGACCATCCTTTGTATAAGAATGTCCCTTTTGGAGAAAATGAAGTCTCTTTATGGGCCTCTCAATGGATTTACTATGGAGGACGTTAACTTCGCGTGCACGCCCGACGTGCGTTGTAAACAAATCGCGGACATTACCGATGCGGGCGGGACCGGAGCAACGTACAGTAAGTAATAATATCTTTACTGTATATACAGTAAGATTGACAGTCCTCGCCGTCAACGGCGCCATGGTATTAACCCTTTCACTGACGGTGAGCGTCGTCAAGGGCAGCAGCAGAACAGTTAAAACCAGGATGGCTGATCTGGAGCGGCTTAGTGGCCAACGATAAAAGAGTGAGCATCGTGTATTGATTTGAAACAGGAAGTTCATTTTAAAGAGTCCCAGTACTCAGTCAAACTTACATTGCAGATGTTTAGGGAGTCCACCTAACAACACACTGACACAAAAATGTTATCTGAATCAGTACATGTGCTTCCTTGACGTGCTACTAGGGCATTCACGAATAGTGATTTTTAGTATTCGAATTATTCAACCCCAAAGTATTCGAATAGTCTTATATTCGAGAGGCGAACATTGTGAAAATAGCCGATCTACATGCTCACAACGCCTCGCAATGTAGATCTGCTATTTTCACAATATTTATCTGCGGAACAGAGTCACATTAAATGTAATGCCTACAATTCCAAGTGCTTGTCAGGGTGGGGGTCCCCAGTTCAAATATGTTTATTTTGGGGGTCACAGCCTAAAAACTTGGTTTGAGAACCCCTGGTATAGAGCATTAACAAATTCATCCACCAGGGGCATTGACAACTCATTCTTATGACTTCCTATCTAGCCAAGCTTTATAAACTATATATTTTTTAAAGAGAAAACAATACAACATTTTAAATAAGCGAATATTCTACTTAGGTGAACAACGTCGAATAGTGACTTTGATATTCGAATTGTCGAATATTCGAATATTTGGTGAATGCCCTACCACACACTGATACAGAAATGTTTTCTGAATCAGTACATGTGCTTCCCTGACGTGCTACATTCTGGTGTCTCTCAGTACTCCTCCCTGAACCGGCCTTTGAGTCTACATATACTATAATCACACTGTAATCAGCGTATGATGCTGATTATAGTGTTGAGAGCACAGCTTGTGTCGCTCTCAAGCCTGATTTATACTGTGTTGCGCGCCAGCGTCACGTGCCACAAATTGCCTACAGGTATATCTACAGGCTCACATCGCGTACCATGATCTTGACATAAGGGACAATCTACTATCGTACAGTTAGGTGTTCAGATCCTGGACTCCCAGCTCCCCCTGTTACTGCTGGTTCTCTAGTTTTCTAGTTAATGATTTACTTTGGTGCCCCCGATCATGGAAACCAGGTGAATAGATCTTTCTGGTAACCACTGTTAGCGGAGGACAGGGGACATGTGACAGGGATAAGAAACTATATGGAATCGATGAACAGGTTTTGGGGGTCCCTGCTTCATCTGTCTCTCAACTAAGGGGTCCTTGGCCTGAAAACGTTGAAGACCCCTGATATAGATTATATATGAATATATCTTACTACATAAAATGTCTGCACACACAGACACTTAATATACAAATAGTATACACATAAATACATGCACACATACACATATACAGTATATATATGTTGCACTTGTGCACTATGAAGTGATCTTATCTATACTGTATTTATATAAAGACTGTCTGTGTCTCATTTCCATCAGAGCTTCCCAGGACAGAAGGAGAATTCGAGGAGAGGGTGATCTTCAAGTCGTTCTTCCTCAAATCCATGAACGCCTTTGCTCCCATTTTCTATGTGGCCTTCTTCAAGGGCAGGTGTGTACAGCTGCTTTCAGTCTGTCAAATAACACAGAAGACACACCATTCTTAGACCCCTTACTGTACTTCACCTCATCTCCTTCTTATGTTCTCTGGTTGTCTGCGTCCCTCATCATCCTGTTTGTGTTCATACAGGTTTTCTGGGCGGCCTGGGGACTATATTTACATCTTTGGAGACTATCGCATGGAGGAGGTGGGTTCACTTCCTCACACACACACGCACGCACGCACGCACGCACGCACGCACACACACACGCACTCACGCACTCACGCACGCACGCACGCACGCACGCACACACACACACACACACACACACACACACACACACACACACACACACACACACACACATGCATACCGGTCCGGTACATGCATGTAAGGCACATATCACATAAATATACAGAACACAGGGGCACACGCACATATGAGCATGTAAGCATGTGTTTGCACCCAAAATGACCAGTATGTGTGTGTGTGTGTGTGTGTGTGTGTGTGTGTGTGTGCGTGCGTGCGTGCGTGCGTGCGTGCGTGCGTGCGTGCGTGCGTGTGTATGGTGCGTGTACTGTATGTGTGTGTTCCACAGTGTGCTCCACCAGGCTGTCTCATTGAATTGTGTATTCAGCTCAGTTTGATCATGTTGGGGAAGCAGCTCATCCAGAACAATGTGTTTGAGGTCCTCATACCGTACGTATTTTAAACTGCAGCTGTCTATCTATCTATCTATCTATCTATCCATCCATCCATCCATCCATCCATCCATCCATCCATCCATCCATCCATCCATCCATCCATCCATCCAGAGGCCAATATTGAAAATATGATTTTTTTAAGTAACTATAATACTGTAATTGTGGTCGTTTGAGAACAGACATTACACAAGCTATTCTTTGTCCTCTTTCACCTTGTCGTTCACGCCTTCTGTTGCTCCAGGAAGCTGAAAAAGATGTACAGAACCATGCAGGAAAAGAAGGTAAAGAAGAACAGAGGTGCAGAGGATGAGGATGAAGAGAAAAGGCCAAAGCAACAGTTTGACAAAGACTTTGCCCTGGACCCCTATGAGGGTGTGAGCCCAGAATACATGGAAATGAGTGAGTTTGTATGTTTCTTATTCCAGCGTTCTCATTCATTCACTCTCATCCTTCTATGTGGAGCTAAAGGCAGAACATAAAGCCAGATTATACTAGAGTACCCTTGTAGGTTAATGGTTACTATAGAGCAGGGGTGCCCAAAAGGTAGATCACGATCTACCAGTAGGCTGTGCAGGTAGAAGACATGCCCTTAAAAATTACAAAAAGTTATGTCTTAACAAAAATCACAAATGCACCCATGGATAAAAAAGAGACTATTTTCAAATAGCCGAAATGTATATATGGCTCTCAAGAACAGATGTAGTGATACACTAGGATCAAAACAGAGAGGGAGCTGTTTTCCCCTTTTCTTTGATGATTGCTATTCAGATTGATAAGGCTGGAGTTGTTGCATGTTAATAACTATTAGAATCTACAAAGTAGACTAACTAGTAACTAAAGTTTTCAAGTAATTGTAGTGGAGTAAAAGTAAAAGTTTTGCGTCTGAGATGGACTATGTGGTCCATTTGCTGTTTACACACAACATGCACAAACTTTGAGTGAGGAGTTGTGGGTATCCTCGTGTGGCCAGGCTGACAGATTCGTCTAGTTCCAGGCTAATTTCAAGTCTGGTTGTGCATCACGTCGCCGGGCCGCAGGCACCAAAAGTAGCAAATGTACATGCTCACAACATGTTACAGTACATCACAGTTCATTTGGAGCTTGTAGATCTGCTACTTTCAATGACACGACACTGCGCAAATCAGGCTTTAACAGCCAAATAAGTTTAATTAGAGCGCATTCCAGTTCACTGCCGAAATAGCTAATTTATACCAGTAAGACTCCCTAATCGGGAGATAAGTGACGTAGCGTGCGTGATTTTAGGGTAAAATGTGTAGGAGTAGTGTCCAAAAATGTGTTTGAAGGAATCGGCCTGATGATGGCGCTATATGGGAAAGATCCATGTTGATGAAATGAGTGTAGACATACTGTGTACCGATTTGCGTGATTTTAGGGCAAAATCTGTAGGAGCAGTGTCCAAAAATGTGTTTTAAAAAATCGGCCTGAAGGTGGCGCTGAATGGGACAGATCCATGTTGATGACATGAGTGTAGACATACTGTGTACCGTTTTGCGTGATTTTAGGGCAAAATGTGTAGGAGCAGTGTCCAAAAATGTGTTTTAAAAAATCGTCCTGAAGGTGGCGCTAAATGGGACAGATCCACGTTGATGACATAAGTGTAGACATACTGTGTACCGATTTGCGTGATTTTAGGGCAAAGGAGCTGCGTCCAAAAATGTGTTTTGCAAGAATCGGCCTCATGGTGGCGCTAGAAGAGGGTCATGTCATGTGTGAATTGATGTGTTGTTGCGACCGTCAGGGAGCAGTTTACTATGAAAACCTCCACCGGCCGTCCGTCCGTCCGTCACACGTCACACGTCACACCTTTGCCCTGCTCATATCTCCGCATCAGTATGACATCACACCACATGTGTACACAAACCTTTGTGTACGTTGCTGTGGCAACAGTCTGTTGTTGCTGGTCTGTTAGTGTACGTTAGCAACCACCTTAGCAACCATGGTTTTACCCTAGCAACCAACTGTTTACCCTAGCAACCAACTGTTTACCATAGCAACCATGTTTTTTTACCCTAGCAACCAACTGTTTACCATAGCAACCAGATACGCAGAGCAGGGATCTCCATATATGGGCATAAACATGTGACATCACACTGATGTCAGATACTCAGAGCAGGGATTTCTCCATAATATATGGGCATAAAAGGGATTCTGTTAGGGATCTCCATATATGGGCATAAAAGGGATTCTGTTAGGGATCTCCATATATGGGCATACAAGGGATTCTGTTAGGGATCTCCATATATGGACATAAAAGGGATTCTGTTAGGGATCTCCATATATGGGCATAAAAGGGATTCTGTTAGGGATCTCCATATATGGGCATAAAAGGGATTCTGTTAGGGATCTCCATATATGGGCATCAAAGGGATTCTGTTAGGGATCTCCATATATGGGCATAAAAGGGATTCTGTTAGCTGTTAGTGATCTCCATATATGGGCATAAAAGGGATGCTGTTAGGGATCTCCATATATGGGCATAAAAGGGATTCTGTTAGGGATCTCCATATATGGGCATGAAAGGGATTCTGTTAGGGATCTCCATATATGGGCATAAAAGGGATTGTATCCCAGATGATGCCCTGTTAGGAGATCCACACTAACAGAATCCATATATAGTCCTACCGACAGCTGCTATAAGCCAACCCTGGCGATAAGGTCTGAGTCGAAGAAATGCTTCTTTCCTGGCAAGAATTGCCCCTTTATACTGTAGGGCTCGTTTGTGTATTGTATGACATCACGCCACATCATCGGCTGAGGACTGTGTGATGTCATCATATCTCCATATATGGAGACATAAGTTGCTCATGCCCAAATATGGGCTGGTGAGGTCAGACTTAGTGTGATGCGTAGGTTATCTCCATATATGGAGATTCAACTTCAATGAGTAACCATGGCAAACTGTCAACTGCCCGTATGTCTTGATAATTGGTAAAACAAACTTTTGGCCTATTTGTGGAGATAAGCGACCAACGGTCGCTTATCTCCCGATTAGGGAGTCTTACTGGTAGGTTGTAGTTTGGCAGGCAAGGAGTGTGTGTGCAAAATTTGGCATGGATCGGGGCAACGGTTGCGGAAATATGAGCAGGGCAAAAGTGTGACGTGTGACGTGTGACAGACTGACAGACAGACAGACAGACTGACAGACAGCTGGTCGAGGTTTCGATAGTAACTGTGACCTGACGGTCGCAACAAAATCAATCAGCAGCATAATGAATAACAAAACAGCCGGGTCCACCAGAAAGAGACACTGACACTCTAATAATAATACAAAATAATATGGTTAATGCAGTCTGTACTTCACAACATAAAATTACGTTTTCATTGGAGGTAAAAGTGTTCAAAATTAAATACAAATTACATTTGGTCTGGAAGAAAAAGTGTTGCCATGGCAATGCTGGCAATAATTACAGTGGCAGCCATGGCTACATCTGTGTAGCTGCATCTGTGCGTTGCTTGGCAACCATTCTGCTAAATGTCGCTGAAGAACTAAATTGCTTGGTGGAAGAATGGTTTTTCCTTATCAGTGGTGGCTCACCTGGTTGAGCACGTATCAAATCAAGGCTCAATCCTCGCTTCAGTCGGCCTGGCTTCCAATCCAACCTAGGCCCTTCGCTGCATGTTATTCCCTCTCTTTCTACTGCCATTCCTGTCTCTGTATACATTGTCACTGTTAAATAAAGTAGAAACTGACAAGAGAATACTCTTTTAAATCAATTCACGCAATTTTAGTTGCTGGTATATATATGTACTGTAGGAACCATTTTATAAAAGCAATAATTTGTTATTATTTACATAGAACGGCTAAGGATGTTTGCTTGTTCGCTGTTTCAAAAATCATTGTAAACCACAGCCTGTATTGCTTTATTAATAGAGTTCTGTTTCCTAAGAAAGAAAAGACTGCTACAAGAAAATTGCCTCAGCCTTTGTTTGTAAACACAGTGTGTTGAGAATGATTGAGAATGTATGTGTTTGCAGTCATCCAGTACGGGTTTGTGTCTCTGTTCGTGGCCTCCTTCCCCCTGGCCCCGGCCTTTGCTCTGCTCAACAACGTCATTGAGATTCGCCTCGACGCCGCAAAGTTTGTTACAGAGATCCGCCGACCAGACGCTGTGAGATGTAAAGACATAGGTAAACAATGCTACGCATGGCTTCACTCCACCTTACACCAGTGGTTCTCAACCTTTTCAGCCCGCGACCCCCAAAATAATCTTATTTTAACTGGGAACTTCGGTTCTATTGTGAAAATAGCTGATCTACATGCTCACTGCCTCTAATATTTGACAATTTGGCCAATGTTTAATTCGTCATTTTAGAAGTATTAAAAAGTCCATTATCACTTTAGAAATGTGCCTATGCCCTCTATACACTTAAACTTTATGTTGGCTTGTTTTCTGTTGAGTGAGAAAACAATGTTGCACGTTAAGTTAATCCTCTGGGGACCCCCTCAAAATAATTTGGGGACCCCCCTGGGGGTCCCGTCCTACAGGTTGAGAACCACTGCCTTACACTATCCTCTGTCAGTCTCTGTGTGTGTGTGTGTGTGTGTGTGTGTGTGTGTGTGTGTGTGTGAGTGAATGTTTAATAAAGTTGTCCTTGCATTTTTACTCACCTTCTTTACCTGGCCTTCACGCCCTCAATTTCTTTCTATCTCACTGTTTCTCTGTCTGTCTGTTACACACACACACACACACACACACACACACGCACACGCACACGCACACGCACACGCACACACACACACACACCCACGGACATGGACACCTGTATACACGGACACGTGGATACACACATTTCCCTCTCCTTTTTTGTCTCTTTTCGTGATGCATGCAATCTCCAGGGATTTGGCACAACATTCTCTGTGGGATCAGCAAGTTCTCTGTCATTACAAATGTAAGTGAGCGCATGTGTGTGTTTAGATTGTCTCTAGAGTTTCACATTGGGCACTGAGACACACTTAGACCACAGCATTCCTTGCATGCAGGGACGTGCTGGCCATTGGGAAAAGCGGGACAACTCCCGAACGGCCGGTTCATTCCCGGCCGGTCCAGGCCGGCCATTAGGAAAAAATCGAACTGTTTGCACAAAAGTAAAAATTAAACTGTTTGCACAAAAGTAGTGAAAACAGCAGATCTACAAGCACACAACGCCTCGCACCGCGAGGCGTTGTGTGCTTGTAGATCGGCTGTTTTCACTAGTGTAAATCATTTTTAAAATGATAAATACAAAACAAACGGTTTTGGGCATAAGGTTTCCACCCGACAACGACGAAATTAACTCATGTAATTGGCCCACTGGCTTGTCACTTGTCATGATCTGAAATGGCAAATCTTTGAGTAGCAGCAGCGCTATAGAGAGAGATCTCTCTCTATAGCGCGCAATGAGGGCCTCTACAACTCTTTTTCCCGGGCTGAATCAGGGGCCCAGCACGTCCCTGCTTGCATGATAACTCTTTCCCCTCGAAGGTTTTCAGTGACATCTTCCTTTATCTCATGTCCAGTATTCAATGTATAAGCTTCATTTATTTAAGTTCACTGTCTATACATATTCCCTTTTTGGAAAATGTGTGTCGCCTACACTGTATTTCTTTGTTGTACGTTGTGTAAAGATTTGATTTAGAGTTGGGTTGGTGGCCCACCATAAATAATTCCCAATGCTTAAAGGAGGACTTCACCACTTTTCAACCTATCTTCATAATAATAGGTCCTCACTAATGTTCATAATAAAATAGCGCAATTTTTTTCTACTCAGTCCAAGTCTCCTAGGAGAGCTGTGGGAAGTTCAGAATCCATCGTCTTGTGACATCATCATTTTCCACAAAAAAGAATTAATAAATATTTTTGAAAGAAATATTTAGATTTTTATTATCGCGAGAACAATGGCTTCCACTTTAACATTGCAACTTTTCAGGAATAGAAAACCTGCAGTTTCTATTAGCTTGGATTCCCAATCGATGATGTCATAAGACGATGGGTTTCTGACCTGCCCAAAGCTATTTTTTAGTGAGGACCAATTATATGAAGATAGGCTGAAAATTGGTGAAGTCCTCCTTTAAAGATTATTATGTGATGGATCACAGTTTAGTGTGACTGATGGATGTCATCAGGATGGCGATGATTCCTACAGGTGATCAGGTGATCTCACGCAGCATTGTGTATCCCCCTTTCTTTCGGCTCCAGGCTTTTGTCATCTCCTTCACGTCCGAGTTCGTCCCTCGCATGCTGTACCAGTACATGTACAGCGTGAACGGCACCATGACAGGCTACACAGAGCACTCGCTGTCCTACTTCAATGTCAGCAACTTCCAGCCAGGCTCAGCACCGACGTCCACGCTCATCACTGGGGTCACCGTGTGCAGGTCAGGCTTGATTGATTGATTGAATGCTTTATTAGAGGTTCACATAGGAAAGGTACAGGACAGTACAGTTCAGATACAAGGATTTAAACCAGTGGTTCTCAACCTTTTCAGGCCGCGACCCCCAATATAATCATATTTTAACTGGGGACTCCCCACACTGACGAGCACTAAGAGTTGAGGCATTACATTTTGTATAACACGGTTCTATTGTGAAAATAGCCGATCTACATGCTCACAACGCCTCGCATTTTCACAATTTCTGCCTCTAATATTAGGACAATTCAGCCAATGTTTAATAAAAAGTCCTTAAATTATCACTTTAGAAATGTGCAGATACCCTCTATAGCAGGGGACCCCCCAAAATAATTTGGGGACCCCCCTGGGGGTCCCGACCCACAGGTTGAGAACCACTGATTTAAACAACAAGAAAGCACAAGGGCTTGTTTACGTTGTGGTCGTTTTGTACTCAATTCAAGCTGCTAACCTTGAACAACCTTAAGACCTTAAAACCCACTTACCCTTACGCTGCATGAACTTTGACCTTTTGGTGACCTCAAGGGATGACTTCAGCTAGAATAATATTTTAAACCTGAGTATGCATATGGCTTTGCGTTTCCTGTGCGAGCTGGCGGGAACATTCTAGTATGTTAATAAAATATAAAACATGACTCCATCTGTCTCTGTGTATTAGGTATAGGGACTACAGAGACCCGCCCTGGGAAAAGGATCCCTACTCATTCTCAAAACAGTACTGGTCTCTCCTCGCTGCAAGACTGGCTTTTGTAATCTTCTTCCAGGTATGGAAAGATTGGATTATTTGTTAAGACTTCCTATGAATGTATGCAGAATGCCTCGGCGAGGTTGTGCCATGTCTTGGCCATCTGGCCATGATTAGCCTTACCCCTCTTGGACCAAGCGCCACACAGACTTTTTCCTGAAAAGTAACTGCTTTGTACATACAAGGTTTCCACCCGACAGCAACAATATACCAGTTTTTACTCTGTAGTTTGAAACTTAATGGATTCAGTTTAATGTTGGGTGTAAATAAATTACAACATGTTGTGTCAATCAGAGAAATCATCTGTCTCTGTCTCTTCAGATAATATATTGATTTTCTTAACATTTTAGATTAACCACTGGAATCATGATCCTATGTACTTTAGAGGTCAAAATAGAGCAAAAACGAATATTTTTATGTTACCTTTTGCCCCCAAAATGAAGGATGATGACCCAAATCTGTGCCATTGATCATTTGTAAATATTTCTAATTAGCACTATTGGATTTCTTGACCATAGAAATGTTGATTTAGCCACTAGAATCATGATCCTACATAATCTAGAAGTCGAGATATTGAAAAACGAATATTCAAAGGTCACCATTTTTCAAACTCCAAGATGACCACCATATTGGCTTCAGTGCAAATGGAATCATGGATTTTCTGATTTGTTATTCTCTGAAGTTTCAAAAAATGTATAGTTTTCCTAATCTCCAGAAAACCTTAATTTTTGGACAAATGAAACTGGACTAATACAGTGTTGAACATGAATTATAATTATATTCTTTTAATAATCAATACAAAACTTGCATGGTTAAATTCAATTCAGTATAAATTGCACTAAAGGTTTATTTAGTTACAGCACAAAAAACGTTGTTTTTACGCTTCATTCACATAGCCTATGTAGAGCCGATTGATTGCAAACGTAGGTCGCATTCAATATGAAAACCTGCAGATCATGTCCGTCCGTGCGTCACGCCTCATGTCACGATCTGGGAATACCCGTATGTGGTCTGTGCGTCAGTCATGCTTCATGTCACGCTCCATATATGGCCAAGATCCCTGATGTCATCAATATTAAGCCCATATCTGGGAATGCCCATATATGGACATGTTGTGTCAGTCTCTGTTGTTTCTTGCCCTTAGGGTGTCCTACTGGTTCAGCTATTAGCAGAAATCTCTTGAGAGAGTATACCTTGCTTAATGGGGTATTTCACCCCAAAATATCTTTTCCATCAATTACACACCCATCAAGCCTTGAGTTCATGAAGATCTTTTTGTTGCATTCCTAAGCCAATAATTTGATGACCGGTGGAGTAGGAGACTCAAAGAGTAGGAGACTAGAGGTCTCTTATTGACGATTACCCGGTCATCTTAGATGTGACAAAAACTAATAAATCTCCATGAATTCATGATTCAAGCAGCAGTATCACAAATTTCCCTTGTGTGTGTTCTTATTTCAAGAAGACACTTTTTCCACCAACACAATACCCTATGTTATTTTCTCTTCTTATCGTGCCTTTTAGAATTTTGCCATGTTCCTGAGCATGCTGGTGGCGTGGATGATCCCAGATGTGCCGCGCTCCTTGCGGGAGCAGCTGAAGAAAGAGAACATTCTCCTGATGGAGTATCTGCTGAGCACCGAGACGGAGACCCACTCCCCAAAGAGAGCCTCTAAATGCTACCCTGCCAACGTTAGCATTGTGGTGGAGGCACCACTGGAGGCTGAGGAAGAGGAGATGAGATGCGGGTTACGGGAGGAGGAGGCAGAGGGGAGGGAGGAGGAGGAGGAGGAGAAGCAAGTAGGAGAGCAGGAGCTGGAGGAGGTGGCGATCGAAATGGATCTGGACAAACCTAGCAGGAGCAGCGACAGCTACCCAGAGCTCAGGAAGTCAGCGGAGGAAGGTGGTAACCAAGGAGGAATAGAGGATGATGGAAGAGGAGGAGGAGGAGGAGGAGGAGGAGGAGGAGAAAAACATGACGAAAAAGAGGAGGACAAAGAAGTGAATATAGAACTTGATGGAGGTGATAAAGAGATGGAAGGAAAAGAGGGCAAAGAAAGAGATGGAGACGAAAGGAGAGAAGAGAAGGAAGTTGAAGTGAAGGCAGACGAAGAGAGACATGTTTTTGAAGCGAAGGCAGATGAAGAGAAACATGTTTTTGAAGCGAAGGCAGATGAAGAGAAAGATGTTTTTGAAGGGAAGGAAGTTGAAGAGGAACATCTTGATATTAATCTGGATGACCTCATGGCAGAGCTGGGACTGTTAGGTGAGGAGAGGCCGCTCTGTGGTGATTCCCTCTTAGTTTTTTCTTCCCTCATCAAAACCCTTTTACAAACATCTTTTATATTGTGTCATATTTTCTATAGTTTGCAAACGATTAACTTGATTGATTGACTTTTTTTTGTCTGTTCTTCTCTCCTTTTTTTCCCCATAATATTATAGACGAGGAACCCTCATCAGGCAAGGCAGGAGATGTGGAGTTGCCCCGCTCGGTTTCCAAGCAGTCACTTGATGATCCCCCCTCCAAGCGAGGCTCATCCCACAGCATCACAGGCTCTGCTGCAGCGAGTAGGCTCTCTGAACCCACGCTCTTCAAGCTAATAGATCCTCCACCCAGAGAGCCGGGCTCCAGGCCTAAGACCCGCTGCTCCACCTTGCCTTCTCATCAGGCTCAACCTTGCTTCAGCCTGCCGCGCCCAAGCCAGTCCACCAGCCTCACCAGGCTCCAGCAGATGAGAACACACACTCCTTTGGTTCCTTTGGTTCTCCAGGGCCCACGTGGTCCAGCGGAGGTCTCGTTGGACCCCCTCTCCTCTCCGCACACACACGAACACACAACAGCGTCGCCCGCATCCCCACATCAAGTACAGACCCCACCTGCGGCCCCTGAGACCCCCCAGCCCAAAGCCCCATCGCCCAGTGAACTCTTTATGCTGAAAGGTCCGCCGCCCCAAGTTTCGCGCTCGAGGGCCAAAGCCCGGTGTTCCACCTTGCCCGCCCGTCAGAGAGTACCTGACGCTGGGGAGAGCTCAGCCAAGCCCAGCCACTCCACCAGCTTTACCAAGCTGGGAGACCGCGTTCCCCCTTCCCCTAGTGAACTGCAGCGTGACACCCCAGTGTGAGGAGAGCGAGGGTGCCAGCGTGGAGTTGAAGGAGAGCGGACACATGGAGGAGTTTACAGCTGAGCTTCAACCCTTCTGTGTGCCTCAAGCTTCACCTCTCCCTCCGCCTTCAATCCTGATGTGTACTTAGTTGTGTGCAATTAAGTATAATTAGGCTTCACTCTCTTTATATGCAATACCTGGAGTAATGTACGTTTAAAGAGACCAACCAGATAAACTGAACCACAACAACTGAACTTTCTTTTTACCCTCCTTATCCTACTGGATACAATCCTGGAGAAATGACTGATAACTTCAGGATCTGTTTTTCTTTATGATAGGAAAGTCATATTACCTTTTTTTCTTGTAACTTTACTAGACCATTTGATGGCTTACCGTTGATCTTCTGAATAAGGGGAGTGGTGGACAATTCAGAGCGCCAGTGCCGGGTTCTGGAACTCTCTTAGCCACCACGCCTGAAGAAAATATTATTGAGACTCGCACACTTTGTACTGGATTTGTTTTATTTTCATTTTTTGTTATGTTGTTGTTATTTACCCACAGCCACACACAGCCCTATAGCCACAGTTTCTTTGCTAGAAACAGTCTCTCTTGTAGCACTGCTGCCGTGTAGCACTAGCACTCCCCCTCTGTATACTCTTCATACAGAACAACTAGTATCAATTGAAACCGTTTAGCTTCTAGGTTTACTATTTATATTTAGCGTTTTGATATTATAATAAATACTTTCTGTTCATAATGAAAAGTATAATAAAATAAGTGTGTGTGTGTGTGTGTGTGTGTGTGTGTGTGTGTGTTGTGTGTGTGTGTGTGTGTGTGTGTGTGTGTGTGTGTGTGTGCATGTGTGTGCGTGCGTGTGCGTGTGTGTATACTATATATATATATATATATAGCATATAGTATACACACACACACACACACACACACACACACACACGCGCTGACACACGCATGCACACACACACATGCGCACACACACACGCGCGCACACACACACACACACACACACACACACACACACACACACACACACACGCTGACACACGCATGCACACACACATGCGCACACACACACACACACACACACACACACACACACACACACACACACACACACACACACACACATCAACCATACATCGTCCTTCACAGTGACTATTTTGACTTTGCTGCCACCTGCTGATTAATAGGTGGAACCATGCAAAATTACTCCCTTACAAGCCCAGGGTGAAAGCTCTTTTGATTTGATATAGTGTTGCTGTACTTGTATTTGTATTCTTTTGTATTTTTAAGGAAAACAACAACAGTTATTAAACAGATTTTACACAGAAGGGTATGTAAGCCATTTTATTCTACTGTTTATGGGGTAACAGGAAAGGCGGGCACCAAAACATAGTCTGAGATTCTGGGAACTATAGGAAAACCCCACAAAACAAAGGAAAGCATCCCTTTAATGATGATAATGTGCTCATTCACATGGCGATGTAATAATAATTATAATAACTTTGTAATAATGTAATATACCGCATTGCCCGAATATAAGACAACTCTGATTATAAGATGACCCCCATTTTTCCAAGACAAATTTTGGGAAAACATATTTTGAAGACAAAATTATTTTATTTTAAAATCATTATAGAAAAGGGCATACAGAAATAACATTCTGTTGTTTTTAACATCTTGTTTAACATTTTAATGTTTTCACGTCTTTTAGAAATTAAAGACTTCATATCACAATATGGTACCATATTAGGTTAAGGTACAGTAACAAAATGGAAAATAAACTGTTGTCTCTTGGTATTTCTTATACCAGTAACAATCAGGCTATCACTCTGTGAATAAGCAACAACCTGCCTTAACCATCAAAGTCAAGTCTTATTCAAGAACAACATTAACAATTCATACTGTGAAACAGTAGTGCTGTACCTCTGTAATTAAACAACAGTGCAATAAAAACAGTAGTGCAAATTCATCTGGCTTGGAAATTGGCCTTGAACTTGGACTGGAACGTGCAAATCTGTGTTTGCTAGGCTATATAATGCAATTTGCAATACAAAAGTGCATTAGGTGCAAAGGGTTGGTGGGTGCAAAGTGTCCTACTTGGCACAGAAGTGCAAAGTGTCCTACTTGGCACCTCAGGTGTGTCCTGTGAGAATAGACACAGAGGTTCTCTGCCTCACTGCATGTGTTCACTCTCATCACTCCACGGACTCCCATAGAACATCATCCTCGCATAGCGTTGGAAACGTTATTCAATTCCACGTAATAGATGGCCATTAGCAGGTTTGATCACAGCATTTTTAAATACAGTACATTGAAAGAATGAGCATGAATGGAGCAAACATTGAAACTTTGTCTTTATACATGCTGTGTCACACATGCAGAGATACAAAATACTATTATTTGAAATGCAAATTAAAAATACTATGTGAAATACTTACCAGGATACTGTCACCTGGATAGTATCTTGGTGACAGTATCCTGGTCAGTATTTAGCCCAAGTACTGACCAAGTATTTTTTTACAAAATACTTTTTTGTAGTTTGCCCCCCAAACCAGGCAGGAACACGTTTGTGCACACACACCCCCATTCATGCACATGACCATAGTCGTTATTACATACAGGCATTGTACTGTACATGATAAACATCTATGCAACGTCGGCATCCAATGAAAAACATTATTAATCCATCCAGCCATCCATCTTCAACCGCTTATCTGGAAACTGGTCGCGGGGGTAACAGTTCCAACAGAGATTTCCAGTCTTCCCTTTCCAGAGCAACGTTAACTATTTCCTTCTGGGGGATCCCGAGGCATTCCCAGGCCAGTGTGGCGATATAATCCCCCCCATCTGGTCCTTGGTCTGCCACTTCCCAGTGGGACGTGCAATGCATGAGGACCTCCCTAGGGAGATGCTCGGGAGGCATCCGTACTAGATGCCCGAACCACCTAAGCTATCTCCTTTCCAAGTCTAGGAGCAGCGCAGCGGTTCTACTCCGAGTCTCTCACGGGTGACTGAACTTCTCACTCTAAGATAGAGGCCAGCCACCCGTCTGAACATTTCGTCCGCTTATATCTGTGATCTTATTCTTTCGGTCATGACCCACACTTCATGACCATAGTGAGAGTAGGAACAAAGATTGCTCGGTATATTGAGAGCTTTGTCTTCTGGCTCTCTTTTCATCACAATAGTGCGGTACAGCGACTGCAATACCGCTTCTGCTGCTCCGATTGATTCTACGGCTGATATCCTGCTCCATCCTCTCCTCACACGTGAACAAGACCCCGAGATACTTAAAGAGGTGGTGCCAGAATTTTGTACTTTTTCTGTTTTGTATGTGTCTATGAAGTTAACATTATTCTAATAGGCCACCGGGTGGGGTTATAATGTGCAGATTTGTCTTCCCTGTGTATTTGTGTTTACTTCCTGAAAGCTGAAAGACTGAAAGGCTGAAAGATTAAATGACATCATATAATTGTCCCCTCCCCTTTTACCATTCACCCAACACTGTGGGTGTGGCTAACTTCAGCTGGGTCACCACCCACCGTGACATGACAACCAGGCATACCTAATGAACTGGTGAGCGTGGCCACATAAAAACTCAATTTTTAACTCTTTCTTTACACTTTCTTTTTAAATCCTCCTCCTAGTATAATCATAATACCTGATCATCATGTGTAAGGGGGAAAAAGATCATGGCACTGCATCTTTAAAATCCTTCACCTGGGCAAAGTCTTGTTCCCTATACCCGGAGTGCTCAATCCATCGGTTTCCTGCTGAGAACCATGACCTTAGATTTGGAGATGCTAATCCTCATCCCAGCTACTGCACACTCGCGAACCGATCCAGTGAGAGTTGAAGGTCTCGGACCGATGGCGCCATCAGGACCACATCATCCGCAAAAAGCAGCCAGTGAAGCAATCCTTCACGACTGCGCCTCGAGATCCTGTCCATAAATATCAAACAGGATAGGTACCATTTTTTAGCATCATTGTTATTTAAGTGTTCAAACCCACAGGCAGTGCACCAGTGAACCTACTGCCCACTCTTCCTAGTGCCCAGTTTTCCCGGTGCCCAGTCTTCCTGGTGCCCACATCTCCCTAGTGCCCACTCTTCTCCACCCCCAAAGTTCCCGCCCACTCTTCCAGGTTCCCACATTTCTCTAGTGCTCACACTCCCTAGTGCCCAGTTTAACCGGTGCCCAGATTTCCCTGGTGCCCAGATTTCCCCGGTGGCCAGATTTCCCCGGTGGCCAGATTTCCCCGGTGCCCAGATTTCCCCAGTGCCCATCTTTCCCGTATTGCTCACATGGTACAGTAATACAAGTGTGGGTAAGGAGAAGTCTGCGCTCTTCAGCCAGCAGAAGGTAGAAGGGCTTGTGGGCTCTACAGGGACAAATTGCATCAGAGATAATAATTCTTGGGCACTTCAGGAATGACAACCCAAATAAAATACTGGAGCACTCGACTGGTCTGCAGTGCACATTCTTTATCTTGCAGGGGTGACTGACGTTTCGACTTGCGTCGGAACGTCAGTCACCCCTGCAAAATATTTGGGTAGTCATTCCTGAAGTGCCCATGTATTGTTCTCTCTGAGTGTGTGTGTGTGTGTGTGTGTGTGTGTGTGTGTGTGTGTGTGTGTGTGTGTGTGTGTGTGTGTTGATGGCTCTTCTCCCTTTTTTGTGTGAGTTCTTACTGTCTATTCTATCCACTACCTGCATTGGCCCCTCCTCTCCTGGCCCCACCAGTGAAAGGGGCCTTTGTTGGGGTCCTCCTACCAGCATTCTTCCAGGTGAGGGTATATGAAAACTATAGTACTCACATATCTGCTGCAGCTGAGATGCAGGCAGCAGTCTTTAAACAAACCCCACGTTTTCCCCCCTGCTGAACTGAAGAGGACAGCAATGTGAGAGTGTGATCACAGAGTCAACCGGTCATAGAGACAAGGAGAGAAACGATAACAAGACAGAACGAGAGAAAAGAGGCTACAGCCTCTTCCCACTATCAAGTGAGTGACCACACTGTCCACACACACTCTCACACACACACTCTCACACACACACACACACACACACACACACACACACACACACACACACACACACACACACACACACACACACACACACACACACACACACACACACACACACACACACACACACACACACACACACATGCACAGCAGTCATTGAAAATTCTCCCATAGAGGTTTGCAAGGACTGTGTGGGATTTCATAAATATACAATATATCATTGTAGCTGCATGGCTTGTAACTGGCTTGTCACAATTTACATTGCTCTGAAGGTGAGTGTGGGTATGTGTGTGCTTGTTTGTATAGGCCTAGGCATGGTAAAAGTGATACATTCAGTAATTTGGTAGAATATTAACCTATTCAGAGAGCTTGGTGAAGACAGAGGGCAAGACTGCATATTTCAGTGATACTGTAGGCCTATATTGTTCCTTTACACATGACAAAAACTACCTCACCCTTATCCAGTTGAAACGTGTCTGTCCCAAAGGCAACATTGCTTCCAGGTATGTTGGTTGTTTGACTGTTTCCATGTGGTTGTTATTGCTCTGACACGAGTGTCACAATGGGGGGGAAAGTGGGACTGAGTTACTAGGGGCCCAAGATGGAGGGGGCCTTAATTATTTTATACTTTAGCTATTGGAAAATAGCAGATATACACGCTCACAGTGCGTCTTGAAAAGTTGTGAAAATGTGTGCAAATCTTTGAATATTGTAACTCACATTTTGCTTCTGGGGGACCCTGGAACTAAATATTTTGAGATGGGGGTCCGTGGCCAAATACATATAATTTTGGGAGTCCTTTACATGAAAAGATTTGAGCACCACTGTCACAGAAACATGACAGTTCTGTGCCGTGCTGTGAGCTTGTATATCTGCAATTTTTCAATAGTTATAAGCTCCCCTTATGAAGAACATTCATGGGGGGCCCGCAGTGAATCCTTGTACCCAGGGCCCAGAATTTGGTGCGACACCCCTGCCCTGACCATGTCCATGTAGACCTCATGAGGATATCAGTTTGCTTTCTGCATTGTAGATAACGGGCAGAGTCCACAGGAAGAGGGACTTTAAGCTCCATTTAATCATTGCCAACTCTATAGTGTCAACTCAACCTTTATTATCACTTGCCCTTTGATATGCTATCTCGACTCTTATTCACAAGATTACAATTTGTGTGAAATCATTGCAAACATTGTCCAATAAACTATAAAGTAATAAATGCAGGTGTGGTAGGCCACTAACTGTAGTAAGTAGTAAGTGATAAAAAAAGTGTGCCAAAACCAAAAAGCATCAATTGGATATAAATGGACATTATGTGTAGTGACCAATGTAAGCAGTAAAATAAAGAAATCATGTTGCCCAATATCTTTTTGACCTTTTACATTTTGGAAATGGCATATAGGCTACATGATAGGGGGGAACTAGGACATCTGGGCACCTGTCCAAAATGTAAAAAAGAAGAAGAAGAAGAAAAAGTAGATGTGAACATGCACATATCATTATCTATTGACTTAGCCTTCAACTTCTTGTTTTTATGCCCCAAAATGACTCGCCTATACAGGTTTGTAGCAATTTGTAGCAGTTGGAGAAATATAAAATAGTAGACCTTAGTTGTTGAATGTTTGAGCATGTTCTAATCATGTACACTTTACTTTACTTAAAAAAAACACATTTTGGAAAGAATAACGGCCATGTAGACCTACATAACGAGAAAGATGCCCACTCTTCCTTGGTGCCCACGACTGGCACGATCTGACAGCCCGCCCACCTATCCTTTTTATTACCCATTGATTGCACAATCACAATTTGCCAAATCATATCATGTAGCTTCATAATCTTTAATGGTGTTATAGACTATTTAATTACTGTTTTCTTTATAAACCAATAAAGATAAATTTGAACTATCTATGGGAGAAAGGTTCGCACGCTTCCGTGACAAATACTACAATACCCACAATCCTTGCTGGTCGCCAATCACAAGAGCATAACAACTGACGTTAGCAGTGTCTGGTCAGTCGGGGCAGACTCATTTCAACAAAGATAACCGTCTCTGATTTCTGATTGATCTTCAACGTTCAGCCTCCCGTTACAGTATGTGTTCCTTAATATCTTTAATGTCTTTGTGCAGACTTGCCGATGAAAAGTATTAGACACCAGTTTGTTAAAGGCTCTCCTTGGGGGGAAAACTGTGTATAACGGTCTGTGATGTATTTATTCTCTTTTCTTTTCTTTTTTTTTTCTTTTTCTTGTTAAGCTTAATGAATTTGGAGAGGGGTTAAATACCGAACAGCTGTGGATATAAGGATCTGTGATAACAATTAGGTGCTAAATTCTGAATGCCTTTCCTCAGCCTGCCGGGGGAAATGCCAGTGCCATGCCCGACAGAGAGGGACCCCAGGCGGCTTGATTTGCCTTAAACCACCGCCCTGTTGCTCCACATGGAAGCTTAATAGCAGCCACGTTTAGTGTGTACTGTAGTAGGATGTGCTGGTTGTAAAGCTGAATGCTTTACAACCAGCACAAACACTGACACCGACTGTATGTGCTGCATGCAATGAAGAATTCAGCTTAAACACGCGTACCTTTAACATCCATCATTTGGGGTAAGATAGATTGAAGACCCCCTCTTTCTCTTTGTTGTGTTCCATGTTTGATGGCAGCAGCATGTTGGAGTCAGTCACAGGGTGGTTGTTGTCGGAGCGTCTATGGCTGCCTAGTAACCTCACCTGGTCAGATCTAGAGGACCGTGATGGGCTGGTCTATGCGAAAGCTTCTCATCTCTATGCTGCTCTGCCCTGTGCCCTGGGGCTGCTCCTCGCCAGATACCTGTTTGAGAGGTGAGTGTGTGTGTGATGACTTGTGGTTTAATTTGACTAATAGTTAGGATACCAAATGGAGCCTTACAGGTCTGTAGCCAAGTGGACCCATACAGGTCCATTTGGTTCCATTTGTACACTGTCAGTTAAATTAACACTGAGGAAGACAGTGAAGGTTGGGGTCTCAGAGTTAAGAAATTGCATCAATTGGTGGTCCGTGGCCTGCTGCTGTAAATGCATATACTGGGTGTCCTTGAAAAGATAGTCTCAGAATCTGTGTGTGTGTGTGTGTGTGTGTGTGTGTGTGTGTGTGTGTGTAGGTATGTGGGCTCCCATCTGGCTGATTATCTTGGAATCCGGGATGCGGTGCGTCGCCCAGCCGAGCCCAACCACATCCTAGAACAATACTTCCGCCACCAGTCACGAGTCCCGTCGCAAGTATGTTAACCACTCTACTTTACCCACTTGTTAAACCCAGTCTACCCTAGCCTCGCCTAGCCAGGCTTACTCATCTGCCAAGAGAAAAGCCTGGTTACGACGTGAGGCTGATGCGGCATAGAACATTGCTACTTCCGCCGGGAGAATTTCAATTCAATTCAATTCAATTCAAAGGAGCTTTATTGGCATGAGAAAACATACGTTTACATTGCCAAAGCAAGTATCACAAATACAATAAAAACAGTTGAAAATGGGGAACATATGTACAGTTGGAGGGGGTACAGCATTGTGTAAACAGAGCTATGTCGCATTGTGACATGTTATATATATAGACAGGGTACAAATAGCATTTCACCGGATGTTATTGTTTTTAGTGTGGTGTTTTCCCCGCTGGCAAAAAAACTGTTCTACTTCTCCCGACCCTTTGGTTGCGCTCGTAATAAACAATATCCAAATAAAAACATGGATTCTGACAAAGTTGCACCTATTAGGCTGGACTCACACAGCTGCGTGAAACATCTTCTCCTTATCGGCTGAGAATGGCCACTGGGGGCGCCGTACTAATGCATTGTCAATGGAAGGTTGTTTGGTTTTTTGTCGTTGCCGTGTCTCTAGCTCAACCGCAGCCTGTACGCTCTTGAAGAGACACGGCAACGACAAAACACCAAACAACCTTCCATTGAGAATGCATTAGTACGGCGCCCCCAGTGGCCATTCTCAGACGATAAGGAGAAGATGTTTCACGCATATGTCTGTGGTGCGCCTCAAAAGTGAGTTAAGAGCTACAATCTATTTAGGTTTGTTTCGCTGGCGGATGTAAACAGACCTGCAATGCATGGCGTAACTTCCCTTAACTGCAGCACTTACGCCACTTCAGTTATGCAACCTACAGCGGATATTGTGGCCAGAGTGAGTCTACCCAGTAAACTGGACACGAGTTGCCTCTTTACTTGGTGCCCTTTTTTCCCCGCTACACCAAATGTCGTGGCAACGTGATTCATTGTGATCGTATAGATCAGCTGTTTTTTGCAATTTCCCGCCCCCCCAGAATAGAGGGTATGCGCGTGACATCATCATCATACCAGGAAGTTATGCGGGAGCACCTACTCAGTGGCAAAAAAGACTTGACAGCCCATACACCAAACAGAAAAGTCCTATCTGATTGCATTAAACAACATTAAACAACGTTAAACTCACTTTGCCACTCACTTTGCCACTCGATTTGCCATTCACTTTATGCATGCGCATACCCTCTATAGGGATGCTAGGGATCAAGTGGATAAGGGGGAGCTTCTCGCTCTCTCTGTTGTGAAGATCAGCAACATAAAGAGCCTTTAGGGCAGTCCTTCATATTGGGATGTTGATGGTGGCCGATTTCCCCAAAAAGACATCTCTGATCATCTGTCTGTGTTGCTTCAGGGAAATGCAACCATACCATACACTATAATGGTAGGTGGAAACAGTGTGGCAATGTAAATCCTTTCTCTTTGTGTCTCAGGCTGATGTGAGTTCTCTGTGTAAGAAGACCAGCTGGTCAGAAAGAAGACTTCAAATCTGGTTTAGGCGGAAGAGGAACTGGGAGCGACCAGGCCTCCGGAAAAAGTTCCGCGAAGCCAGGTCAGCCATATGAACCCACTAGAACCCTTGGGTCATCGGGGGTTGGCTTGCTAATTGTTAATACTGTTGGAACAAAACATGGTGAAGCAGCCTTTCACCATTATGCACCACACATCTGGAATAATATTCCACTTTACATCTGACAATCCACAACCATAGCCGTTTTTAAGTCCAATTTAAAAACCTATTCATTTAACATTGCTTATTCCACCATGATTTACTGATGATATACTATTTTCTTATTTTAATTGTTTGTAATATTATATATATACATTTTATTTTATTTATTTTTAAAATGCATTGTTGCACTGAATGTATTTGTTTTTTATTCTTCAAAGCACTTTGAATTGCCTCGCATTTGACACTAACGGTTGCCCGTAAAAGTGCCGAAATCTATAGCAAAGGCTGCTGAAGGAGTGCTCGAGCGCTAAAAATGTCTGCGAAGCGTCTATTTTCCGTGCAAAGTGTCTTTTTTCCGTGCTATCAACAGTGCTTTTCCGATGTTTCCCTCCCTGTTGGTAGCCAGCCACACACATCCACTCTATTGCGCTACAAAATGCATTTAATCATAAGCAGCATGTGTGTCAGTGTCACTGGGTCCACTGCAGCCTGCATGTTAGTGTTCTGTCTGTGCTAAGATAAACACATCACATCTCCAACTCGTCTGCTGTCCAGTGTTGCCAGGTTTTGTTTGTGAGAGAGAAACAAGCAACCAGGTCTATGATTATTTTCTTTTCTTTTTTTGTTTTTTGGTGGGGGGGTGGGGGGGTGGCAAGTGGCCAAGACCTGAGGGCAAGTAGATCATGACAGTGCCTCTGAGACCTTAGTGTCAACCCCTGATATAATATGCATGTGAGTGATGTACATTAGTGTGTGATTATCTGTTGTTGTATGACCACATTGTGTCTGTTGTGTCTGCCTCTTAACAGCTGGAGATGTGCATTCTACTTTTTTGCATTCATCGGGGGAATCTTGGCTGTCTATGATGTGAGTATCACTGCTACTAGTACTACTGAATCTTTTCCTTCCTCATCATCGCTAAAATACTTGTGGTACTCACACATGACAATGAGTCACTATCCCCCTCCCCTCCGGCTTCAGGGTTTTTCTCACACTGACAGCTGATGTAGTGTACTCACTGTGCTAAGCTAACATGTATGAGCATGTTGGTCTATCCTCTGCACTGCTTTTAAATGTTTCATCACCTCCCTCATGCTGTTCTTCTGTGTGTTTTCAGAAACCTTGGTTTTATAATCTGAGGGAGGTTTGGGTAGGCTTCCCTAAACAGGTAAGAGATGAGGTCCACTGAATTCCTCTCCTAAAAGTTTGCACGGTATTTCAAGTGTGATTTAATTTATTATTGTGTTTCTATACGTCTGTATTGTCCATGTAGTCTATGCTGCCATCTCAGTACTGGTATTACCTCATGGAAATGGCCTTCTATCTCTCTCTGCTCCTAAGCCTCACATGTGATGTGAAACGGAAGGTCAGTGCACTTTTATGTTTCACTAGGTTGTTAATTGTATGTATCTCAAACAGAGACAATGAAAGAGTTTCATTTTAAAGCACGTTATTTGGTTACCTGAATGTCACTCTTTCAAACAATATATAGTACATCTCATCTGATCTAATTGCATGTTTGTCTGCATTGTTTGTCTTTGTATAGGACTTCACAGAGCAGGTTCTCCACCATTTAGCCACACTGACCCTGCTGGGTTTTTCCTGGATTTCTAATTATATCCGTATTGGAACCCTTGTCATGGCAACGCATGACTCTGCGGACATATTTCTGGAGGTAAACCCCAATTTCACAGTGACATGAAACCATCATTAATACTTATCATCATCATACCTGTCCACCACCACCACAGAGTCTAGTGGTTTGAACACAAATGACCATGTTCAGGCGAGGGAAGCCAGGCATTGAGGGCAATCCAGTAGCTCCTATGGCCTGTGGCAGAGCATGTTGGCAGGGGGTGTTGAACGGGAGGTGTAGGACAGAGGCACTTCATCCTCCCATTGGGGGCTCTGCACTGGCAGGTGTGCCAGTAGGGTACAACCGTAGTGACAAAGCACAGACATGTGTGAGGGGGATTTATTGGCATAAGGAGGACTAATGTCTGCATCGTATTCCATAGACGGGTTTCTTGTTTACAAACATTGAGACTAAATGCACAGGTGACTGTATCATGTAATCAATTCCCATTTCCTACCAATCCCCAAACCTGTTGTTTTGGGGAGCGCTGGTTTCATTGGCTAATTTTGGTACTGACCCTGCGCACGCATCTATTTCTTATCAGTGTAACGTGGACCAGAAACCCGTCCATATAACAAACAAGAACTTTGTTTGCCGTAAGCAGGGCTTGCTGAACTCTAGACCAGGGGTTTTCAAAGTGGGTGACGGGGCACCCTGGGGTGCCGTGATGGCAGTCATGAGGTGCCGCGAGATAATTTGATAATATCTGGAATTTATTTGGACACTTAAAAAAATATTTAGTATCATTTTAAACTTGAAGTACAAAGTTATTTTCATTCAGTTCTAACTAAAATGGCTATATCTCAATGTTTTTTCACAACATAATCTCTAAAATATGCTATAAATATAAGGTGCTGGGAGTGAAAGTCACTGTCAGGCAAAAACCTTGTATCTCCTAGGTTCAAATGTGTATGATTTTGGTAAAATAAAAGCCCTACTTCATCATACAAAAGTGTCACACAAGTAGTGAAAATAGCAGATCTACAAGCGCAATCGCGAGGCGTTGTGTGCTTGTAGATCGGCTATTTTCACTATTTTAAATCATTTTTAAAATAATAACACAAAAAGAGAAGGTTTTGGACATACAAGTTGTTGAAAAAGAATATTTATGGGGTGTCTTTTTAAGAAATCTTTGTGCCCATGTCCTGAGCTCAAATCTGGGTCAAGGATCTGTGTTACTTCTAAGTCCTTCTCTCCTCTTAAGCTAAAGAGAAATGCCTCACAATGTATACATTAATATACAATGATCAATGAACTGATTTTCCCTCATCGTCTGACAGGGTGCAAAAATGTTATTCTATCTCAAGTGGCAGTGGGCTGCCAATGTCGTCTTCATCGTGTTCACACTCCTGTTTATACTGACAAGACTTGTCATTTTGCCATTCTGGTGAGTTATTTGAGTTACTTTTTTTTTACATGACCATTGTCTTAATGAATAAATATTAAGACTTAATTTCCAACGAGCAGAGTGTAAATAGGGCTTTACTCTCTCCTATACAGTACATCTTTATCTCATTTCAACTTTCTGTAATTCATTTGATGTATGATGTGTTACCTTATATTTTTCATTCCAAAAGCTCTGTTATTAACTTTTTCTCTGCCATTTTAAACATAGCCTGAACTCAGCAACTGCCAAATTGTCCTTACCTTTTAAAGTGGGCACGTGCACGCATCACGCACGATCTGTGCATGTAATATGTACCAGCGTTGCAGACCGGACCGCAGCTTTCGAAAAAAACAATCCCATTGGAAAAATAAATATCCATTGTCAGGCTGTATCTGCCGCTGTTTACAGAAAAACTCATGTAAAACGCCGAGCTGTGCACTATGTTCCTGCGAGGGCACGTCGCGCACATAGCAGACGATATGTGCGCAGATCATATGCCAGGTGGGTAAAAGAATCGAACAGCTTCCAAATAAAAAAGTCTGCGTGAAAAAAGACCATGTTATAGCCGTGCAAGCAGCTTCCTTGTTTACAATGGAAACCTATGGGACCGGAGCTACGATTGGGCCTTAGACAGGATACGGAAACCTAGATCCGGTCAAAACCGGAAATACGGGCGGATACAGTTAGGAGGCGGGCCTAAAGAGTCAGAATCAGCTATATACAGCGATCATACTTTTAATTGTTTCATAATGATTAAAGCTAATTAAATTTCTGGGATCTACGGGCATGGCAGCGCGGTACAGCTGGAAATCTCCGGTTTCGGATAGCAGGAAATGTGTTCAAAGTACTATTAAAAGTGATATGTGTCTGTTTAATGTCATGTGAATACGTCTTCTCCAGGTTGATTCACTGTACATGGGTTTATCCTCCGGAGTTTTATCCTCCCTTCTTTGGCTACTACTTCTTCAACGCCATGCTGGCTTTGCTGCAAATGCTTCACTTCTACTGGGCCGTTCTTATAGGACAAATGCTGTATAAGTCCATCTGCGGCAAGGTATCGTAGTGTGCATACTCTTGCAGCAATAATATAAGTTACACATGTCTTTTTTTTCTTTCTTTTTTTGTCCCAACATGTCTTTTCAGCATTCCTTCTTCGTTCTACTTCACAATTTAGTTTTCTCTCTTTTGTCTCTCCTCTGTCCCGTAGCTGGATAAGGATGAGAGGAGTGATGATGAGGAAGATGAGAGTGAAGAGGAGGAAAATGAGAGCAACGCCCTGGAGAAGCGCAACCATGGGCTGAGTGACAAACATGGCCTTGGAGTCAGAGGTCGTGCCAATGGGCACTGATACAGGCTGACAACAGGGCATTTAGACAGACGGCGAATGACAAACGGAGAGACTAATGAAGTCTAAGAACCACACATCCAAATGCCAGCAGTTGGCAAGAGTCAAGTGATGACCTGAAATTACCCAGCCACTGACATAAGCGGAGGCAAGACACTTGACCAGAATGAATGATGTTAAGATGATGTTTGAGTCATAAATTCATGTTTGCTGGAGCTCAGTGAAGTCGGTGCATAGTGTTAATCTGAAATTGCATAGTGTTAATATGAAATTGTGGCAACTCTAAACACGCATCCTTTATGTGTGTCTTTTTTAGTGTTGGTGAAGTGTCTTCTCCTGACCTGAGTACAGGATTTTCATATGTCTCTTTACTCTTTAATATATCATTTTTCAATAAATAATCATGGATGTATGAATATTGTCGTCTTTTCCATTTTTACGTTGTATTTAAATCGTTTATACTTTTAATATGTATAACTGTATATTACTAAGATTTCAGCATAGTTTCATGGTCTAGCTGCTAGAGACCCTACAAACTCTCTTAAAGCATTCCTAATTGTATATCCAAGTGTCATCATTTTACATTAACATTAGTTGGCCTATTAGTGAGGGAAAGTTAGCCGATTGCTACATTAATCTGGGAACTAAATCTAAATCAATAGCTTTCTTCACAAATGTGTTCATAAAGGTGTCTAGTATCACCTCTGAAATTTGTCAAACCCAACTCCCTTGACACTTTGTGGGAGCGAATCAAAGTTGGGGGTATCCCGAGGGCCTGGGATTAAAGGGGGAAAAAATAAGAAATGGCCAATATGAACGTATGAGGTGTGTAGTTAGGGTATTTTGGGGCTGTTGAATCCATTCCAACCATTAGTTTTCAGTTAAAATGATTCCTTGGCCATAAAATAGGCCTAATTGGCTAAGGCTTAGCCAGTCATGTCATTCAAGTTCACCTGTTTCCTGTTAGTCCCTATGTTTTAAACCCTGTGTTTGAGTGTTCCTTGTCAGATTGCATCATGTTATCCTGTGTGTCATGATGTGTGCTTACCCGCCTGATCTTGAATAGTTTTCATGAATTCAAACCCTACTCCAACCATTTTTTTGTATTGCCAATATTATGTCTCATGGACACACAAAAGTGGGTGTGGCCTATTTTATGGCCAAGGAGTTATTTTTACTGAAAACTAATGGTTGGAATGGATTCAGCAGCCCAAAAATACCCTAATTACACACCTCATACGTTCATATTGGCCATTTTTTATTTTCCCCCTTTAATCCCAGGCCCTCGGGATACCCCCAACCAAGTATGTCAAGGGAGTTGGGTTTGAACACCTTTATGAACACATTTGTTAAGAAAGCTATTGATTTAGATTTAGTTCCCAGATTGATGTAGCAATCGGCTAACTTTCCCCTCACTATATTTAGTAATAGATATTACACCTGATTTTGTCTGAGAAGTTGGGACCTCGGTGGAAACCCCCTATGGACCTCTGGGTGTCGCCACCTGACCTCTCTTTGAATACTGATCTAACACCTCCAGCTATGGGCTTGACCAGCACGCCCTCTAGCGATCATCAGCTGAAACCTCATTTCTGCGCACCGTGTGTGATTGTTTCCATAGATACCATTACACAAACTTTGCTTGTGGTATTAACCAGCACTAGAAGTTAACCTAATAGCGGCAATCATTTTATTTTAGTATAACATCTGATATGGCTTATACCAGAACTTACCACCATAACGTGCGCCTAGGAAACTGGAACGAAGACCTATACTTGGAAGAGGTTTGTTCAGAAGAGTAGGCTATTTTTTTCCCAGGCCGATTAAGGACCCATTAGTTAAAAGAGAGACTAAGCAGGGACAATATATTGTATTGAATTGTGCTGCATGTTACACTTTAGATTACTGCATGTTACACTTTAGATTATTATTGAATTATTTGATAGCACCATTGTTGTGTACATTTTTGTTATATTTTCTGTTAATATGTAATTTTCAGACATTTAACCACTAGACCCTCACTTGGTAGAATTGACCTTTGGCTCTACTTCATGGTCTGTATTTTCCTATCATCCACAATTAGCCAATGTACAAGCTCACAACACCATCCTGTATGCCTTTTTTGGAATATGTTTTCCCTAGAATAGGGTTCACAACACCTTAGTGACTCTGACTGAGGACCCCTAGGGGTTCCAGACCCCCTACTGAAGACCTGTATTTTGAGGCAACAGTTAAGTAGTGTTAAAATTATAAAACCATAGCCTTTCGACTGTAGGCCTAACTTATCAATTTTTCTACTGTAGCCTTTGCCTGCACTATGTCTGCTCTGAATAAATCTTTACATTGTTGTCCTTGTGATGTTTTTAAGAAAAGATCTGTTTAAACATTTGTGAAATTATACACAATTATTCTATCTATAGATTTATTTATTTAAATCTATAAGCTCATAACACATCACAATACAACACTGGCTATTTTTGAATAGTCAAAGTAGCTATAAAATAGTAGGTTAAAGTGGGAAAACAAATTTGACTGGAGACCCGCTGGCTCCCCCCTATGGAGCTTGGGGGTCCCTGGACCCCCAAAAGCAGAATCCTATATGTAACCAATAAGCTTGTAATGTGTTTTCATTTGCAGGATTCATTGAAAGAGTTTTTGGAGAAGAAAGCAAGGGGGGAGCTCACAGTGCAGAAAATAGACTTCCTCAAACATAACATTCTGAGACAGGTAAACAGCTGACCAATATTAGGCTAATTAGCCTTCATTCAAGAGCTTTTCATACAGTATCTATCTTCAATTTTATGTTAATAAAGTCATCCATGCCATGCAAAAATATCATTATTTTATTACATAATTGCACTGGTGACCGGTATCCCTGTCGTGCCCTTGTGCTGTAGGTGAATCTGTCTGCTTCAAAGGACGGTGGGTTGCACATTGGGGACGTTGTGATGTTGGTGAATACAGGAGGACCAAATAGGGAACGCAGTGCAATCAGTATCAATGCAGACGTCAACAGCTTGTCAAAGGCTCCTAATCCTCTCATTCAAGCTCCGTGTGGAGTCACTGCTGGAAGAAGTGTACAGCCCTGCACACGTACTGCCTTCATTATCACCAGGTACACACATGCGCACGCACACACACGCACGCACACACACACGCGCGCGCACACGCACGCACGCACGCGCGCGCGCGCGCGCGATATTGTAATGTTATTTTATGAAATAAATGTGTAGTAGTAGGCCTAAATGTTTAGGTTTTTCACTTTCTACTTTCTTGCCTATGTAGTGAAGCATACTACCATAAATGTGTGTATAACCATCACTTTAAGTTTGCATTCACAGCACACATCAATATATGTTTGTAACACTGCTTCTCTGTGTTCAGTGTAGATGGCAGTCCGGAGGGATCACCTCTAAATTTTGAGCAAAGTTTTGCTCTGAAAACAACCAGTGGGTTTGGTGGAGGGGTGAGTCACCTCAGTACATAGTAAACACACTCATGGACTTCTAAATATGAGGCACTGGAATTTGCACCTCATTAACTAGGCTATAACAGTACCTAAATAGATCACATTCTCAGTCACCAGAGTTAGGGACATACATACATTCTGCCAGTGCTCTTGACCAAGGCACTGTTCTCAGAGATGGAGCTGGTTCCTGGGAGCTCCTCGGTAGTTATGATGGGTCAAGAAGAGACATTTATCCACAGGGATTAATAAACCACTGTGTGGTTGTAAAAATTGTTTCCCCTCGCCCTTCAGCTGTATCTGACCAGTGACCTGCGGACCTTTCAGAAGGTAGGCCTTCATTCATTTATTATTTCAGAAGAATGAAGAGTGAAACTCAATTTATTTCGTAATTATCGTCACATGGACAACATGTATGTTCAGTTTGTGGATAGCAATCATAGTTGACCTAAATAACGTATTTTATCTCCCTGCTTGATGTTTTTCAAGCAGGGAGCATTGTAGCAGTCAAACCTAAATACTGTGATTTGATCCAAAGTGTGCTAAGGTGTCTCGCCTCCAGGAAGTGACTTTGGAGGAGGATAATTCTTTCATTTCTTGGTGGAAGATTGTGCACTTTGACCCCCAGGAGAGGCTTGAATATGAGGGTCTGCCTGTCCCTGTAAGTCTGATTCTCTCACTTGTCACATCTTTTCTCTACTCCCCCATCATTATCATTCATTGTCACAAAAGGTTAGTTTATACATAGAGCTATATTTTCGTCCATGCCTTACCCCTTATGCCTAAACTTCTTTGCCTTTTTTTTAATATACAGTATATATATAGTCTATTATTTTTAATTCACAGAATACCGAATACAAATATGCATTAATAAACAGATGTATCATGAATAAAAATAAGAAAAATAAAATATGGCCTTTTTTTACCATTTTGAAAAAAATGAGTATAACATAGTTTAACATCGACACGTTGTGAGCTTGTAGATCGGCTATTTGAAGTATTATAAAAAAAAGGCAAAGAAGTTTAGGGATAAGGGGTAAGGCATGGACAAAAATAGGAATGTCTAGCCCTGACCCATTTATCTATTTATCTACCCATTTATCAAATCGTAAATATGTCATCATACTTTATGTTTTATTATTCACAGAAATAAACCTAGATAAGCGCTTTATAGTCTTGGAATGTCGTGTTTGGGAAGGGACCAAGGGCATACTATACCCATCAAGTATTTGCCAGCATTATTCAGAGATTGTGTATAGCGATTAAACACCAGTGTATTATTTTAACACATATTTTGTACCTCCCTCTTTGTATCCCTACAGGCGAATGCCCAAGTACTGATCATGCATTGCAAGACAAACCAGGCTCTTGCTGTTCTCAGTGACCAGAAGCTATGGTAATTTATCTTTTCAATTTAAAATAACGTCCAATAAATCGGCAGAGTAGTGCTGCAGCTGACAGTTCTGTCTGCAGGACCACGTATGGCAACGAGTACGAGGTGACAGCCCACACTTTCCTGGACTCCCACAGAGCCGAACAGGACAACAACCACTGGATGTTATCAACTTGTGACCCTGCAGGCGAGGGACTTTTGCTTCTTGACCGTCCACAAACCGCAGACGAAGTGACAGAGCTCCCACTCGCAGAACCTAGTGCAAGTGAAAACAGAGCAGAGTAATATACGTACTGCAACAAACTTTTTAATATATTGTAAATATGCCAATAAATGTGGGTTCTCTGAGAATGGTTTAATAATTTGTTCATGGTGTAGCTATTCTTAAGGAGTTGAAATGTTTATGGTATTAACGTTGTAGAAACAATGGAACACTAGAATTAAAGGGATAGGCTAGTTCAGCCCAAAATTATTTTATTTCTATCGATTACCCCATTGTGACTTGAATTCATGTGTTTTTGTTGCATCCCTAAGCCAAAAGAATTGGTGACCAGTAGTGGTTTCCTATGGAGATACAAAGAGACTCCTTTGTGTCTCCATAGGGAACCGCTGTCGTCATCAAATTATTGGCTTAGGGATGCAACAAAAACAAATAAATATCCACGAATTCAAGTCTCCATGGGGTCAGTAATCGCTAGATTTTTATTTTTATTTTTACTATCCCTTTAAGCAAATAAACAGTTGCTTTCTACTGGATAAGCAACACCATGAGAAAACAGCAGATCACGAAAGATACATCCTGCAGATGACGCATTGAACAGTGATGGGACCTGGGGTCAACCTGGGGTCATCTGGTGTATCAGTTCTTTCTAGAGATGTTACCGATCAATCGGCAATGGATCGGATCGGGCCGATCAAAGCATGATCGGCGATAATCGGTGGTTTAGATCAAAAGGTAAATTCACCGATCCGATCCGATCGGTGCATCTGATCAACCAGCCGTTCAGTATGCCCACTTGAGGCCATTTTGGGGTATTGATTTCCACAGTGCTGAAGGAATAATTAGTTACTGCTATGATAATAAATACATAGTAATGCTGGTAAATAACTATAAGGCAAATATATAAATGAATTCATGAGTGAATGAATGAAATAAAGTTAAAACATTAACATTTAGAAAATATAAATAATAACTTGATCAGATCGGTGATTGATCGGGATCGGGTGATCAAACTTTTGTGATCGGTGCTCGGTGATCGGTTCCAAAAAACCTGATCGGACCATCCCTAGTTCTTTCAATATCAGATTACTCTCACTCAGGCGACCGCCGTGGTTGATCAGATCTTGCATTCTAGCACTATCTGCCCTCTTGATCAAAGGCCACGTAGTGGCTTTCTGTGCAGCTTGACTAGCAGTTCTGATGGCCTTCCCCTTTGCCTCTCCGGTGAAGTCCAGTAGTGTAAATGCTTTGTGGAGAGAATGCCCTGCAAATCCTTCTCGAAAGCTGTGTCTATGTTGTCCTGGGTGTGAACTTCAGCTGCATGCCCAGAACTAGTCTCCTGTCTACTGATATGTCTGATGACATCTAAATTAAATTGTCTAAAACTGTGTGGAAACTATTTTGGGAAAAAAAAGCATTGCAGAACCAATCTAAAGAGTTTTGGGCAGTCCTTCATATTGGGATGGTATAAAAGTTTCAAAGCAGTGTGCGCCGGTTTTAGTGCTGGTTTTCTCCATCGTTCAAGCCCCATACAACGAATTTAGATTTACCCAAAAGGACAGTATAAGTAGGCAGAGATCTCTGATCATCTGGCTACAAAAGAAGGCCAGGTCTCTCTTCCACTTGTCGGGGGCAGTGATGAGAAGACCAGACTTTGTTCTAGCTTGTAGGTGAGGCTTACTAGTAAGCACGGTAAACATGAGGTAATACATCAAATGCATAGAATTAGTAATCTAGAGTCATAGGTAAATCCAATAACCTATAATATAGTATAATCAATAGTCTGTACATTGAAACTATACACACACTATAGGATTACAGGTCTACAAATGAAACTGGCATCTGTCTTCTCTCTGGCTCTGAGGAAAACTATGCTCTTTGACTAGTGATGACTCTTACTGCTGCTGATGGCCATGGCTACACTATGGTAACACTCAGCGACTGCCTTGAGAACCTGGTCATGCCGATAGTACCTGTTTCAAATATTTTTTTTTTGGGCAGCTGCTAAGGTGTTCATCTTTCAGAAAGAGTGCAGGAAAGTGTCTCACTTTCTTGGACTTTAGAGTCTCATATAGACCGCTTGGACTATGATGTTGGACCAGGTGATCTTTCTTTGCAGTGCACTCCACTTTCCCACAATGTTCCTTCCTTCCCATATCATCCTGTTGAGTGTTTGGATCCTTGGAGCTTAATGGTATCAGTGACACCATTAATTCCTCAGAAAGGCCATTTATCGCTGTTACTGGTGCCATGATACAGAGCAGTACTGCTCAGACTGCGGGGTAGGTCAGGTCTAGCCACCTTCGCAAGTAGCTGATGATCCTCCTCTTCAGAGACTTGACTGTTATTGGCACTACATACTGTACACCAGCAAAGGCCACAAGGTCTGGGGTAGGATGGAGTTCTGGTATATATCCAGGCTTTGAAACGCCTATTACTTGAAAGGCAGTCAATTGTTAAAATTTCACATTTATTGTATTATTGTTTTGGATAGAGGGTTATGAAATGTGCTACACGCCCCCATTGTGATAAATCACAATACAGTCTGTAAGAGCCAAATCACTATTAACCTGTTCAATTAATTGGTGTGACCAAGGGGTGGCGCTGTGCGCTATATAAGGGTCAAGTAGTTCATGGGCACCTTTGGGAGGTTTTGACCCGGAAGGGCAAAAGGTTTTTGACTGCAAGTTACCTGTTTGAATGATGTGGCGCGAGTTGTTTGCAGTAAATGTTTGATTATTCACCTGTTTTACCTTTTGGCACGGTGCAAGTAATAAATACACCATATGCATGAAGAACTTGCCTGCATCTTATATTTTGAACATTACAACCAGGGTATAGAGGGTGTGCCAAATGTAGTTCTAAGAGCGGCCATTTCTTGGGTAAACACAGCCTTACACAGGTGTTCTGATTAGACTATAGCATTAGTTCTATGCAATCAAACAATTGAAACACCTGTGTTTTTACCCAAGAAATGGCCGATAAGGACTACAATGACGTAGGACCACGGCGCGTCAGCCAAGTCCAACGACGGGTTCAACGTACTCCTCGGAAGCGCGGGTAGGAGAAGCCTTGTGCAGAATGTGCACACCAACACCAAGACATACACACATAACATCTCTTAATCGGTAGGCTACACAGTGGTTTGATGGATGGTGTCTATCTTGGCCAGGCTTTTGAATTGTTTGGCCTCCTTAAGAACACTTCTTTTTGCAAACCACATACCAGATATGGACCAATAAGACAGCATTGAATCCTTAAATAATGCTTTTTATGTCAATATCATTCATGCAAAACTGTTATTGATTATTTTACACTTGTGGAAAGGCCAGTTGTGGTGTAGGCCTAGGCTTAATTATTTTTCAATTTGTGTATTAAAAAAATCAAACCTCGTTCGAAGTGGAGCTGTGAATTTGAGCAGTTCCAGATCTATGCTTTTGATTCTATGTGTTTTAGATCTATGAATTCTAAGTGTTCTATATATAAATTCTATGTGTTCTAGATCTATAAATTATGTGTGTGTGTGTGTGGGTGTGTGTGTGTGTGTGTGTGTGTGTGTGTGTGTGTGTGTGTGTGTGTGTGTGTGTGTGTGTGTGTGTGTGTGTGTGTGTGTGTGTGTGTGTGTGTGTGTGTGTGTGTGTGAACTGTAAACTGTTCCTATGAGTGAGTGGTGAGTGTGCCTGGCCTGCACAAAACAGCGCCCCTCCTTTAACTAGTGTGTTGTGTGTGGCCACTCAAGGTATTGCCAGACTACGGACACGGCCAGCCACCCAGCCACCCAGCCAGCCACCCAGCCACATACCCACGGACATACCTGTCTATTGGGAGCTTGTGTTCCACAGCTCCAAAAATACTTGACCAGTGGTTCCCAAACCTTTTAGCTAGAGACCCAAAAGGGAGACGTTTGCCCATGACCCACGCGTAGGTGCCATACTGATGCAACTGCAAGTGCAACTCTCCAGCAGCAGAGGGCGACTCTTAAACGTAGACTGGGACAGGACAAACCAGCCTGGTGGTGACGCAGTTGACACAATGATGAACACTTGAACAGAGTGGACTTCGGCAAAGTGGAGGTAGGTAATGGTATGAAAGTGCAAATACGTAGGCCTATTAGTATTATAAGCTATACACATGGAATTGTTGGGGTAGTTCTTGTTGTCAGATTAAGTTTTTATCTCACAAAGGTGGCCTACTATAGCGCAACATAATTGCTGACTCCTTGTCCTTGATACAAAATGTGAGTAGCCTACAGCCAGGTATAGCCTACCTTTCACACAGTAGCCTAGACCTACTGCATAATTTTAACAAAACTTTTCACGTATTTTTATAATTAATTTAATTAGGCTGGTTAACAAACTGTCCCCTTCAAAACATTATGCATTATACATTTTCTGGCTAAAATGTAATTGACCCTCCCAGGGCTTTAGATTAAATTAGCTTAGTTATAAATATTCCAACTTTCTGAAATGGGGTCTCTAAATTTAGAGGGGGGGAAAGTAAATAGACGAAAGGAATGTGTTTTTCTTATTTGCTGTTAATATAACCATGACATTATTGCTTAATTCTTCCCTCTATAGGCCTATAGCAGCTGAAAAAAAATAAACTATGTGCATTCTTCCCATATAGGCAATGTGACACAATAGCCTATTCAATGAGACTGCTGCAGCATATTGAGCTGCAAATCGTCTGAAAATGAAATCAGACACATTCTTATTTTAATTTCAATTCAGTACCCTATCCTATTATCTAAAATATAATGAACACTGCAGTTATATGCCTAATAAATACACTAACGCTTGTAATTATACTGAACAACTAGGCCTATAAATTAATCACAATCAGAATCCTCAACAACGCCCATTCCATCCATGCGCTGTCCAGACTCAGAGGGTGATGTGAATGACTGACAAATGGTAGACTCGTTATATCCCATTCCCTGGATGGTCAGTCTCGCTGTGATTGGATAATTGGTCGTCATGCACCTGTTACAAATGAGGAGGATGATATGATATATTCAATCAATGTAAACAACATGAATGATGAACAAAACATTTTTGAGGAGATATTATTGCCTAAATAATTTCCTCATGGTTCAATTATAGGCTTTAATATATAGTGAAGAGAGATTTGACTCCGCTTTAACTCTTGTTTAGCCTAATGAAACTCTAGTTTTAGGCCTACTTATAGCCAGAAACCTGTCAACTCAATGGCCAGTGGTGTAAAGTAGCCTAACTATAGACATTTACACTACTGTAGGCTACTCAAGTAAAATGTTGTTGACTTTGAGGTAGGCCTATTTACTTTACTTGAGTATTTCTCCACTATACATCTCTGAGGAAAATAGACCTATTATAGGCCTACTTTTACTCTACTACAATTATTTGAAAACTTTAGTTACTAGTTATTTTGTAGATTTTGATTAGCCTTTTATTACAAAACATAACCTAATGACTCTGTCTTATAGCCTCATTTCATTTCATCCATTTGAAAATAGCCAATCTACAAGCCCACACTGATGCTACACATTGAGATCTTGTAGATCGAAAAGAAAAATCCGCAAATTTCTCAAAAAATCAGCTCCATGAAATGCGTTGGCAGATTCTGCTGGCACTAATGCATTTCAATGAGAATGGAGCTGTTTTTGCAGAAATCCTCTACTGGCAGCAGGCAGGAAACCGCTCCATCATTTAAACATTTGCGGAATCGGGAATCCACTATCATAGGTAGGTAGCCTACAAGTAAAAACATTGAGTACCTTTTCCACCACTGTTGATGGCCAAAGGAGCAGTTGCCTGACAACCAATTAGCTAATCACAGCGCTGCCGACGTCCCTCCCTCCCGGCCATGGGATCTATAGACTCACTCATGATAAATACAGTCCTGGTCCAGTGCGCACTCTTGAATGAAACTCCGTGACGGATTTTCCTTTGGGCTTATGACGACGGTGTCCAGACAGTAACATATCATACTGTATAGTGCACAAACTGCAACTGCATAGGATTGAAGGTTTGTAATTACACCTGTTCAGTTCACTTCACAGGAATGTAGGCCTCAAAACAACAACACAACCATATGCTACACAATATAGATTAATTTATATCAAAAACAGGCCAGGACGACCTCCTCACTTAATTGTATTAAAACAGTCACTAACATTAGCCTGACTGGATTTTCTTTTATTCTTCTTCTTGCATGGTTATTTAAGTAACAGGGGTTATAACTGAGGGGTAGCCTATTATAGGATATATATAGGCCTACAGTAAATTGTTTGATTGATTGAAGAAGTTTGCATTGGAAAAGGTACATTTTCATGACATGAAACCTTAATGGTTACTCTATATAACATTGAATGACAGACGGATAGAACTCAGTGGGCTACTATGCAGTAGATATGAAAGAACAGTGCAAGAAAATATATAGATATTTCACATTTACAATAGAAGGGTCAGGTCAAATGATAGATAGATACTGTAGATAGATAGATGTTAAGATAATGACGCACTAGTCTAGAGCATTATAAAGAAAGTCCAAATGTAATAGCCTATCAGATGAGTAGTAGACTATTAGTCTAATTCAAAAATGTAATTCAAAATGCAGTAATTACTGACATGCAGTAATGCCAGTAATTATTAGACCTCCATATAGGCTCTTTCCACTATAAGTGTCATAGCATAGCCTATAGCCTATTTTCAGAGGTGTTAATAATGCATGTGGGTCTATGAGTCGATACTGTTCTTTGTCAGTTTAAATTGTATTGTGATATACTGCCAGATCAAATTCCTACTATGTATGAACTGCATAACCTCTCCTGGCATTAAAACGCCTCTGGGTTCTCTGGTGCGCTGTGTTCCGTGTTGGTGTAGTGTAGCTACTCCACTCCGGCTTTTCCCACAGGCTCTGGGCTACCTTAAACCGTGTCTCTATGTGTGTGTTTCTGTGAGAGAGAAGCCGACTCTTGTTTACAGCAGTGATTCTACGGAGGGGGAGACCGACAGCCTTACCGAAAGGCAAGTCGTAGGATTTTCTGCTACTGGAGTTTTCTGGGCAAAACGGATACAGAAAATGATCTCTAAACGGACCCATAAATAGGACATAAATGATTCTAACTCCACCCTTAACAGAAGCCATCTAACTGGAGGCTGGAGACCCGTTCTCTTGCGTGGCACACAAGTCTTTTTTTCTCCCCTGCTGCAAATCCCGACCGACGGCAAAGATAAGAACACGCAGAGGGGTGAAAACGGGGTGAAATTGGTGAAGCGATTTGTTTTTCCCGACGGATTTCTCTGGCTCGTCTGCTGAATGGAATAGGCTAAAGATTTTCATTCATTTTCTTCTTTACAGCCACCACCCTGTGGATCTGGACGTGTTTTTCTATTTGTAACCCATTTCCCCCCCACATACAAGCTATCCACTCGGAAATTATCGGGCGACATTGGAATTATCCCTGGTGGTAATAACAATAACAAACACCCATCTGTTATTACCAGCCCTGCTCGTACATTTACTGCTGTTTTCAAGAGATGGAGACTGAGGATGGGGATTATTACCATCTATCGAGTAAAATCAGTGGCGTGCTTGCCCAATCAGCCGACGTCAAACTATTGTGTGTTTGGCAAAAATAACAAACTGTTTTAGTGTATTCGTTTTTTTTTTATATAGCCTATATATATAATTCAAAGGATATATAATATAGGCAACAGCCTATGTTTTTTTTACTGATACAAGGGCAATAGTGGGTTTGTAGGCTAAAGCCTGTACTTGGCCAGACAAGACGTTTTCTCTTTTTGCTGTTTTTGGGGGGGCTTGGATAGCCTACGGAATCTTTTAATTTATCCACCTTGCCAAGTTTTTTTTCTTCTTTTTTTTCTTTCTTTTTTCTTCGGAGACTGGAATAACTAACAACAGGAATGAGATCTGAGACACCGAGGGGTAGCCCGACCTTGTTTTGGGGTCTGATGCTGACTGTCTCCACAATATGTGTATGGTCCGCAAATGGAGAGAGTAAGTATCACGATGATGCTGTTGCTGTTATGTACAGAGTTAACAGTGTTTGGCTTGCAAACAATTACGACACTAGCCTATTTGTACGCCTATATATCGCCTACCATGATGCAAATTGTGTATCTATCTCCCAGATGCGTCGTTTCGCCGGCATATAGCTTGTCAAAATGTGTCTGGATTCTCTGGAATGAGCAGCATTGCCAGAATTCATTCGTGGCATTTCGTGCATATTTGTTCAAACATGGTTAACAATTATTTGTTGTCTATGTGTGGGTTCCGACCGTACAAAATTGATATTAAAGTCCAATCGACCTCATGGGATCGTCCCCAATATTGCTTGTTGCTTCCAATAAATAGCTATAGGCTATAATAAAATAAAAATAAAACAGTCATCATTACGTGAGCTAGACTTTAACCAAGGTTGAATTGTGTTGTTTAATCTGTTATGAGCACTTAATAAAGGCATGTTGTTAATTCACGTTGTAATAGCGAAGAGGTACCGGCCACATGTCACCCAGTTCTTCAGCATTGAAGTAGCTGGATGAATCCATGGACCACTGTTGAAGGTTACTACGACCATGTGGCCATTTTGCATTTCCTAGTGAACATGCAGGGGCCAGGGGACAAGATATGCTTTTATAGACCACGGAGTATTCCACACTGAAATTAAAATAAAACATGGTTTGACATTTGATTCCCATACAATAATTGAAACAGCATAACGGTCTATAACGAATTAAAAATGTAGTAGTATGCATAAACACATTAATTAATTCTAAAATGAAGCAGCTTTCACCATAGGCTACTTTGAATAGTGAATAGTAGCCTATATCGTTTTTGGTTTCTTAATATAAGGAAGAGGTTCTTTATATAGAAACCCTTTTTTAAATGTTTCGTTTCCCAGAATAATATTGAAATTGTAGCCAATCTGCATTTCACATGTTACAGTAGTAGGCCGAGTGTAACTAATGATGTAATTATGAAACTATTTATTATTTCCTGAATGTAAACCACGTTTCAAATGTGATAATAACCATGTAATATGCGTATGACATGTTTCCCCACGCCATTCCTTGTTTGTGCTTGAGTTCCCTGTGCTGCTGCCACTGACATGACCTATAACGTTTCTTTTCTACCCTAATCTATATTGTGAGCTTTTTACTTTTTTTTTTGTCACTGATCTTTATATTTACTAATTAGTGTTATCTAACACATTGGTTCTCAAAGTGGGGTCCGGGGACCCCCAGGGGTCCTTGAGGGAGTTCCAGGGGGTCCCATGATTAGGAGCCAAATGGACCATTAGGGGTTTGTAACTCTGAGAGTGTACAAATGTACACAGAGTCATTGATTTTACAATAATAGATTAAGTTCTCAGAGCTATAAATAGCATTAAATGGGGGTCCGTAGCCCTAATGCATGTGAAACTGGAGGCCATTGAAATTAAAATGATTGGGAATCACAGCTATTTTTAGAAAACCTTCTCTTCTGGGAGGTCCCTGGCGTATCTTTTCAAATAGGGGTCCGGGGTCTATATTGTGAGCTTTAAAGCTTGCTTCTTGTTTTAGTCACTGATCTTTACATTTAGTACATTAGTGTTATCTAACAGCACATTGAACATGTAGTATTAAGCTGCTTAGTGGAATCTCCAAGACTAAAGACCATGTGCCTGTCTGAAAGCTCTAACAAGCACTGAGTCATGTCTTGAAAAATCACTGTGCCAAGTAACACAAATGTGTGATTTGGTAAAGCCTTGTTCTATCTATGAGATCATATTAGTGTACGTTAATAAATGTGAAAAATAAAGGTTTGTGAATCTGGTCACAACCATAGTAAATATATAAGGCACACATGTTATAGGCTATATGTATTTGAGATCAAATATAGATCTTATGTAACTGGAAAGTATTTATTGTAAAATATTGTTCTTCAAATAAGTGGCATTTCCCCCAAATTGATTCTCTATGTTCTAAGTTTAGTTTAGTTTACTTCACACCCAAAACGGCACCATCGCTTGACTACTAATCAATGATTAGGAAAACATGCATTAGAAACTGCATGGTGCGGCTTCACTGCTTGAACCCACAGGTTATGGTGTGCTGCTTGTTCATGGAATATTTGTGTAATTTGTGTGATTATGTGTGTGTGTACATGACATTAATGAGTGTTTGTATGCTTTGAGGCGATGTGTGACGGTGAAGATGGCTTGACATGGGAAAGAGGCGTGTGACTGACCTCTATTTGCATTCCAATAGAAGAGAAAGTTCATTCAGGCCTATTGACCAGTAGCTGGACCAGAAACGCGGGTGGGAGGGGGGGGGGGGGGTAGGGGTCCTTTCTCTGCACCCCACTGGGCCACAGAACACCACTTGGGGGGTTGGTGCTCAAAGATGTTACTGTTGAACTTTGGGGCGTCACACCAAATTCTGGGCCCTGGGTACAAGGATTGACTGTGGGCCCCCCATGAATGTTAACTATTGAAAAATAGCAGATATACAAGCTCACAGCGCGGCACCGAGTGCCGCGCTGCAAGCTTGTAGATCTGCTATTTTTGAAAAAAAAATGTGTGCAAGAAACCATGTTTCCATGTCAGTGATGCTCAAACTCTTTCATGTCAAGGACCCCTAAAATGATATGAATTTGGCCACGGACCCCCATCTCAAAATATTTAGTTCCAGGGACCATCCCCCAGAAGCAAAATTTGAGTTACAAATGTTTGCTTAAAAAATACATATTCAAATATTTGCACACATTTTCACGACTTTTAAAAAATAGCAGATCTACAAGCTCGCAGCGCGGCACTATTTTTCAATAGCTAAAGTTACTAGGGCCCCTCCACCTTGGGCCCTAGTAACTCAGTCCCACTTTCCTACCCCTTGTGACGCCCCTGCTGTTGAACTCTGGGGCACTGTGGTCATTCTCCATCAGGCCATTTCAGAACAAAGAGTTCAAAGACAGGAACTGTGCAGAATATCAAAGTAGCATTCAATTTCCCCCTATTTCTTGTATTATTATTTAGGCCTGCATGTTCACTTCACTGGACTACGAGGTCAGATTTTCCAGGTTTTATCATCGGTTGCAAATGCAGATAGATGGAAACTAATAGTTGTCCTAGGCATAAGAAGAGCTGCGTTAGGGGCTGAATACTTTTTGCTCTGTGTGTTTTAATAATCTGTCCACACCAATAAAATGTAATTAAGCTCCCTTTTAACTCTCACCACAGTAAACTTTCCATGCCATGGCTTCCAAGTATACAGCAAACAAGTCTCCATGATTCAGAGAGAGAGAGAGAGAGAGAGAGAGCAACTGAGACTCTGTGTTTGGAAATAGAATGTACAGAAATACACTCGCAAGGGAAACAGACATGGTTTTGTTGATTGGAAGAGTAGAGAGTTTGTGAACTGTTTTATTGGCTTTTGCTGTTCACACGGGCGGTCTCTTGATGGCCTGGCGGCACAGGCTGATGGCTTTCTCCAGTTGAAGTTCAGCCCTTGTCTACCAGCTGGCACATGCTCCTTTGGGCCACCATAGGTCAGTGTTTGACTCTGTTGACTCAGTGGTTTGATATGTCCAACAGGATTCAGAATAATAAATGCATAGCTGGAATCTGTAGAAAAGTGCATCGCTCGACGTCATTCTGTGCTTTACACATACTGATGTGTGACCAGAGACATCGGTCCAGGGGTTGTATGAGGCGTCGTCTTTTGGCTTGTCCTCTTCTGTGAGGACACACCAATGTTTCTGTTTGGTTATTTATGAGAGGATGCGCCGCTCTTGAAAACCTGAATGGCAGTGAGCAAGAGTTCACCATGCTCAGCTCGCACAGATGAGGAGGGGAAAGTCAGACTGCTAACTTTGCGTTTGACAGACAGACAGACAGACATCCCCTCTACTTTTGCCGCGGGGTATGTTACGGTACAGCACTCCTTGTGACGGGGCATGGAGCAAGTGACTCAGATGTAAACGCAACCTCGCTCACTCTCTCCAAGGCACGTTGCTCCATCTTGTGACTAAGGTTATCTCTTTCTCTCCCTCTTTTTCTCCCCCCCTCCCTCTCCCTCACTGGCTTCATGCTCTGCCCATCCCCCATCCTGGCTCCGCTGAGGGTAGTGGTGTTGCTGGAATGCCTTGTCTCACCCCCGGCCAGGGGGTGTATTCGGTGTATATAGTATACTGTTAGCCCTATGGTGTGTGTGCGTGTCATGTGTATGTTTGAGCATTTGTGTGCAGCTCTCTGCCTACTGCAGCAGCGAGACAGCCTGAGCCACTGGCATACGCCTGCGTGGAGATATGAAAGTGTGTCACTGGGATAGTTTGTGAGAATGCAGTCAAATGTTGTCCTATGGCTCCTCCAGACTGCCAGCTGAGGTTTACAATGCTTAATTAAACACTTTATTTCAAGTGGCCTATCACTGGATTTGCACACATGCAGTCTCTGGCAAACTGCACACACTTCATCATCATGGACTGCCGGCTTAACAGCCCATGGAGTATTGTACAATTTTCGATGATTACGAAATGTTAGTCCTTCTAATGGATGGCACTCACTGTATCAATGGAAAGCTATTAATCAGAAATTGAATGTGGACCTATCACTAAGGACGATTCATCAATTAGAAACACATGTAGACAAAATGTCTCATCATACCAGGGCTAGCAGAATTTTGCAATGCGCAGCTAGCACTGGAATATGATCAGAGAGTGCAAGGCACCCAAACATATGACACTAAATTATCGTAAGGGGAGGGGTAGATGTGGATGTCATCTACTCCTCCAACCACAAGTGCCCCCCACCTCCATCCCAAACGCTGTAAGAAAGAGAGACTCTGTGTGTGTGTGTGTGTGTGTGTGTGTGTGTGTGTGTGTGTGTGTGTGTGTGTGTGTGTGTGTGTGTGTGTGTGTGTGTGTGTGTGTGTGTGTGTGTGTGTGTGTGTGTGTGTGTGTGTGTGTGTGTGTGTGTGTGTGTGTGGGGGGGAGAGAGAGAGGAGAGAGAGAGTTGTCATGGCGGGGAGTGTAGTGTTACTGTTTGGAGTGTGATATCTGAGCCAGCGTGTTTGAAGTGAGGTCCACTGAGGGGAAGTTGTCCACCAGATCGCTGGTCAGATGACTTCCAGTATGCAGGGGATTAGGGCCAGTTGAGGTGGCAGGTGTGAGGGAACAAACATGACTGGCCAGTGACTGCTGTAACTAGTGCCAGCTGTCTTTTGAAATTATTGTTTTTCAATACCAATTCAGGTTTGCGATACTTAAGAATTGGACAGCAGTTGTAACGTGATCCCCATTTATCTTCCAGTGCCCGTCTTTGTAGAAGATTACGCCATTCACTGTTGTGACAGGGTAAAACCGTTTCCTGCTTAGAATTTGGGCATGTCATCTTATCAGATCTTTCGTGGATGACGTTCTTCTAAAAGGAAGCAAACGAGTACATTTTGCGTCATGAAGCTTTTCTCTTAATGCCTTTAAATGCATATCACTATCAGCACACAATAATCAGTATGCAGCAACACAGCCAGGTGTCCCTTTTCACTAGACGTGGCTTTTACATGTCGTTAGTTGGAGATGGACATCAAATCTCTTTAACGTGTGACATTTGAGCAGGCTCTATCATGTGAGATGTAGCTAGACATTTGAGCAAAACGAGCACACGTATACTTCCTGCTGCAGCACGTTTAATGTGAGGAGGAGAGAGGATGCTAATGCATTTGGATGGACAGGAACTAGAGGGTTCTCAAATCCAATAAGGTTCAGCCGTAGTGCTGCACTTCCATCACATAAAAGTTCAGAGGCGGGAGCTGGCTTCCTTTGTCTAACAACCTTCCTGGGGTTGACAGCTGGATAACCGGAAAATGATACAATTATGTCCTTTCCTAGAATGCTCTCTCTGTGAGCCCTGTTAAACAGGTCGAGGGTTTGCGTAAAATGACAGATATTTATGCATGTGATAATAACTTGGCATTTTATTATCATAAATGTTCTAATTTAGAGTAGCCAATTATTTTCTACCCTCTTTTCCTCCCCAAATTAGTCGTTATGCCAATTTATTCCTCCCCACACACATTTCTGTGTTGTCACTGCTGTTGTTGCGACCGTAGGTCGCACTTACTATCAAAACCTGCACAAACTGTGAGTCAGTCCGTCAGTCAGTCCGTCTGTCTGTCACACCTCACACGTCACACTATTGCCCTGCTCATATCTCCGCAACCGTTGCCCCGATCCATGCCAAATTTTGCACACACGCTCCTTGGCTGCCAAACTACAACCTACAAGGACCCCCAGAGCTCCAGGGACCCCCAGGTCCCTGGGGGACCCCCAGATGTAAAAAAAGACCAAATGTGCAAAAATGACCAAATGACCACTCCAACATGGCTGCTCACGGGGAATTCCCGGGGACCACCGACTCCTGGTGCTCCAGAACGGATGCCAAAGTGGTGGCGCCCCCAGTGGAGGACCCCCTCCACTGCAGCTCACATAAAATGCCGTAACTCGGGCTAGGAGCGTCCGGGAGAGCCGGGGCCGGTACCTATTCGTCCGCCAAGGCAACGCGGAGACCCCACCCCTCATTTCTCACATGGCCCTCTTCTAGCGCCACCATGAGGCCGATTCTTGCAAAACACATTTTTGGACACTGCTCCTACAGATTTTGCCCTAAAATCACGCACATCGGTACACAGTATGTCTACACATTGCCCACACAACTAGGAACCAATGGCAGTTACAGCCCTCTTTGTGTGTACATGTGACCTACGGTCGCTTATCTCCCGATTAGGGAGTCTTACTGGTATCTTACTAGCCTGGGATCACTTCCGATTTCGGGCGTCTTACGTCATTTTGTAGTCAAAACGGACTACACTTTGGCCGGAATCAGTTTTAACCCAAAACAATCCTCCGCGCTCAATTACATAATATTAGTACCTACCCAATAAAACCCTTTGATGTGGTGTAGTTTTGCTTATTTTTTGAAAAGTTTGTTTGGTATATCCATCTTTTAGTCAACTTGCTGCGACTGGCAAGACTAACACTCCTCTAGCATTTAAATAGGGATTGGGGATACAAACGGGGAACCAAAACAAAGCGACGCCGCTACTTCTGCCATTCAGTCTAGACAGGATCAAACGACCTGTTTAGCAAACGAGCACCAGGCTTTTCCCCCGAGAAAGCCTGGTGACGCATGCAAGGTTATATCTTACTGATTCACCTGCCGGTGAGGACTGAGGAGCCCCCACCGGGAGGCCGTCGACCGACTTCTCCCACCCAACACTCCCTGCTGACGGGGAACGCCCCAGCCATAGCATTACGTGCAATATCACGACCAATATCAACCTCCCTGCCTGGCTTCCCTCCCGCGAAACACAGGCCAATTGTGTTCTCATAGACGCCCGACAAAGCCGGATGCACCACGGTGGATTTGAACCCACGACCTCCGTGGTGGTGGGCAGGGACTTTACCACTGTGCCACCCGAGCACATTTTTTATCCGAAATTTACAAATTATTATATCGTCGTTGTCGGGTGAAAACCTTGTATGTCCAATACTGTTCGTTTTAGCATTTTAAAAATGATTTAAACTAGTGAAAACAGCCGATCTACAAGCACACAACGCCTCGCAGCGAAAGAGCGTACAAATTTGAAACTTGGAGATACAAGGTTTCCACCCGACGACGACGATATTCTTTTCTAATATTTTGAATACGTGCGTGCATTATTTAACCACTTTCAACCTGGTGTCCCTATTTTGGGCATGCCATTATAAGGGAGACGTTTGTTGTTTTTTTAAGTTTAAAAATGGCCTATCAAGAATCAAGTTCTGCTGTGCAAAACCATCATATGGCTAAGTATAAAATTGGGCTTAAAGCCGCACGATGTGACTTTTCTCTTCTACCCCGTGTTTGAACCCAGGTGTCATGTGCAAGTGCTGAACTTCACCATTCAGGTAATAGAGCCTGCCTGCTTGCTCGGTCAGGATGAATAGAATTTTGACCTTCAGGTCAAAATTTGTGTCAAACCAGAAACAGGATCTCGTCAAAAGGTCATGTCTCACCTAGACACAGGATCTAAATCAATAGAAGAGTTTGGCAACAAAATACAACCACCCCAATTGTATAACTTATATTGTATTAACATACATTAAAACGTACATTTTATTCATAAAACAAAAGTTACAAAAGTTACACGGTGCCTCTTTAAGTGGTCAACTGTAGCATTTAGCTAAGATGCGGTCATCGTTCCCGATATAATTTGACACGGGTTATTAGGTGCATCAGCTCCTTTTGACCCAGTAGGTTCACTTTTAACTGCGTGCATGCCATACGCATTTTTTGAGGAATACTATGTATAGTATGCGTGTGTGTTTGTGTGACGCGATGACATTCCCGCGGAGTGCCGTGGCAAGGTTTATCAATCATAAACATGAGCCAATGGATCGCCTTACGCTATGGAGATATGGCTGTTTACTCAGCAGTGTGAAGAGCAAAGAGGGAGGGTGGGGGGGGGAGGGGAGGGTCAGCGGGAGTGACTCACATGCCGCTTCATCCATGTACGAGTGAGTGCCAGTGGTGTAATAAAGCAGTGGTTCTCAACCTGTGGGTCGGGGGACCCCCAGAGGGATCCCCAACAGGGACGTGCTGGCCATTGGGAAAAGCGGGCCAACTCCTGAACGGCCGGTTAATTCCCGGCCGGTCCAGGACGGCCATTAGGAATTATTTTTCGCTAAGTAAAGCCCTGCTTCATCATACAAGGCCGTCGCACAAAAGTAGTGAAAACAGCCGATCTACAAGCACACAACGCCTCGCACCGCGAGGCGTTGTGTGCTTGTAGATCTGCTGTTTTCACTAGTTTGAATCATTTTTAAAATGGTTTTGGACATACATGGTTTCCACCCGACAACGACGAAATATAACTTGTGTAATTGGCCCACTGGCTTGTCAAATCTTTGAGTAGCAGCAGCGCTATAGAGAGAGATCTTTCTCTATAGCGCGCAATGAGGGCCTCTACAACTCTTTTTCCCGGGCTGAATCAGGGGCCCAGCACGTCCCTGATCCCCAAATCATTTTGGAGGGTCCCCAGATGATTAGCTTAAAGGACCAATTCACCTCTGGGACAACCAGATCTTATTTTATTGTTGTAATTTTTTTTAGTTCAATCTGTGTTTTTAGATATTTTAGTATTTCAGCATGCTACAAAGCATCATATGATGCATTTTGCATCATATGATGCATTAGAGGATGCAATATCATGCTACAAAGCATCAGTGGCACTGGTTCTCAACCTTTTCAGGCCGCGACCCCCCAAATAATCATATTATAACTGGGGATAACTGCTACACTGTACAATCCTCAGTGCTAACGTATACATTTGTACAATCTCGTTGTTAATCCATCCATTTGTAATGACTCTGATGAAGATGCACTAGCATTGAAACGTTAGTCAATCCTGTTATACTGACACCTGAATAAAAAGGCTAGAACCGTCTGAGCTGCTCCAGTGTCTCTCTCTACTCCATCCATTTGAAACTTAGCGAGTGAACAAACGTAACCAAATGCACCCTTGCGGCAGTTGCGGGTCCATTTGATTTGTAAACTCTCTTGAATGGACACTGAGATTTTGACTGTGTAATAATGAACAAAGCTATCTTGAACCTCATTGAAGCATTCACTGCCCTCGCGACAAATAGATCTAATGGCGAGCTGGACAGATGCCTGGCGGCTTAGCTTGAGGCAGCAGCCTACTCAATCCTTTCGCAAGGAAATGATTGGAATTCCTGGTACTTAACAGGGCTAATGAGTAGAAGAAGGGAATCACAAAGAGGTGTAGGGCGGTTTCCTTCCTTTCTTAACTTTTCTTTGTTTCTTTTTTAAAATCCTCATCACCGGTACATCACATACAATAAATACAATATTTAGCACTAACGGACAAGAGAACAATACATCTGCTATGAATTATGGTAATTCCTGCACAGCAGCTTCTGTGTTCAGGAGTATTTATAAATCATTTGCATCCTTTTACATTTTGATCTGTGGTTTTGCATCAATAGGAAAGCCATAGATAGCTACGCTTGGCAGAAACCTTATTTCACCCCCAACGCAGTATACCAAGCCCCCCCCCCCTCCCGCCCCATTCTCTGGCCAGACGCCCCCTGATTTTATTAATGCCTCCATCAGGAAGTGAGGCCTAGAGTTTCTCTTTACTAACAAACAAATTAGTCTTTGTATTTGAGTGGCTCCACCCCCTCCTCTCTCTCTCTCTCTCTCTCTCTCTCTCTCTCTCTCTCTCTCTCTCTCTCTCCCTGGCTGCTAAGGAGGCGGAGCTGGGAGAAAATTCTCAATGAAACAAAGAAGACATGCAGCTCGATGGCTCACAAGTGGAGCCCAGGGGCATTGGAGTCGATTGGAGAAAGCAAATACTATTTTCTACCGGAGTAATAATTTCCGTTCTATATTTGGAGAAGCAAAACACCCTCCGACAGGAGCAAATAAAGCCCATTCATGGTGATAAACGACGTGCTTCCAATGTTGTGTAGCAGCACATCAGTTTAAGTACAAAGCACTTCATGCAAGGTCTCTGTTGTCACAGCTGAAGTGGATCGTGTCGATCTTTAATGGATATTTCACCCCCCAAAAAAATATATTTTTTCTATCGATTGCTCACTCCATGGAGACTTGAATTCATAGATATTCTTTATTTTTTGTCGCATTCCTAATCCAATAATTTGATGACCAGCAGTGGTTCCCTATGGAGACACAAAGAGCCTGCTTTGTTCCACAGACGACACAAAGAGGTGTAGGAGTATGGTCTCCTCAAATGATTGGCTTAGGAATGTGACAAAAAAAAATCCCTATCCCTTTAAGGGTACTTAGATAGTATATACACACCAGTGTTCGCTGTTGGACAAACAAATATGGGTTACTTTACATTTTATTTCATAAACTTTTTTTTACCAGTTTTGATCCAATCTATGGTATGCCAAATGCCCCAGTCATACAGTTATTACTATGTGACTATAGCTTTTGAGGTTCATTGCTTCCTTATAGTCTCCGTGTGAGACAGTGTTTTGACAAGGATCAAAGACTGTTATTAAAAACATGGCTGTTTGTCTTATTGAGCAGGCCCCATGACAGTGCTGCTCGCTGCGAGGGCATCCTAAGCCTGTAAGAACATAACAGGTTTAGCTAAGGAGCTCATATACGTCAAGGCCTTTATTCTGCTGAACCTTCCCAGCAACATTTCAAAACATCCTGGAACCTGTTACGATGTACCAATTGTACAAATTTGATCTGTAATTAAAGTTGTACTATGTAACTTTTTTTATAAAACAAATCTTAAAATTCTCCTAACTATTAAATCACAAAAGTTTTAGAAGATCCGCGCCGTGAATTTCAGCCTGTAAAGCCTTCTCTGTATGTAAACTGAGATCCTTGCCGTGGACCGGATCTCGCGCCAAAATTGCGTCATCACACTACCGGCCAATCACAGCGAGGGTTATACAACTGCCGGCCAATCACAGCGCATCTTGAAGTGGGGTCGCTATGGCAGCCATATTTGTTGTCGCCCGTTTGTACCATCCCTTCTCTAGGTAATATTGCCTACCAGGCAGGGTGAAGGAGTCCGTATCTCTGGAATTACTGAACGCACAGGAACAAGGGACCCCTTAAAAGATAGATCTCAGCGAGGTGGAGGCAGACGCGGGGGTCTGAAGGTACGAAAAACGTCCGAAAGACGCGGACGCGACCGCGGTTTGCTATAGGGCTAATGACCACTAGTTGGGCATCTTACACAGTATGGCTTTAAGTTTCAAGGAGTGTTACGTTTGCACCCTAAGAGCGTGTTGCAGGCTGTGTGTTTTTTGTACGAAAAAAATGTTTGTGCGTCCCGATAGCCAAATAGTTTAGGGGACTGGCACACAGGCCCGTTGCGTTTTTTTTTCTTCTTCGTTTGCTGCATGATTAAAACGCGTTGGATTTGGTGTGAAATGTAGTGCGGAATCCTCACTGCGGATCCGAAAAGGAGTCGATGAGTTTTTACCGCATGCGAAAAGACTCACAAATCGAACTGGGTTTGGTCGGGGGAAAAAACGCACTGCCGCAGCTACTTGCCAGACACGGCAAATTGGGAGCAGGTGTGCATGCAGTCATAGAGAATCATTGGTTTCTTTAAAAAAATGTAATTGTCACCTTTTTCCGTGCGAAAAATCGCGCCTGTCAGCCCTTTATGCTTGATGCAGCGAGTCTCCGGTTTGATTCCAGGCTGGCCAGACCATTTGCTGCATGTCATTCGCCTGCTCTCTCTCTCTCTCTCTCCCTCTCTCTTTCCTGTCTTTCTACACTGTACCTGTCAATGAATGCTCAAAAAGACCCCAAAAAGCTTTTTGGCTGGTTACACTGGTGCATATTTAGTCTGTGAGAATACCCCTCTCGGCTACGATGCTGTCAATTCCTTGTTGAAGTAATGGACAGGCACAATTAAAAGCAGAGATGATTGTCATCAATAATAAATGTGTGTGTGTGTGTGTGTGTGTGTGTGTGTGTGTGTGCGCATGTGCGTGTGGTGTCAGTGGACGGCTCCAGGCACTGTGGTTTCAAGTGTTGTTTTCTGTGTGCGGAATAGAGATGGATTGCTTTTTCAAATGCCGGGGTCATGCGAGGTGACAGAGAAAGCCTTTTTACAGAGGAGGAGAATTCCATTCCTCAAACAACAGAAAAGTGTATCCTCCACAATAGTGACAGGTTTTGCTGCAATATTAAGTTTGACATTAAAGATGGCGCTCTCCTCGTCCTCAGTCGACCCTGTTCGCGATCGTCTCCTTTGTTACGATAAGAATTAAGAACCGCCGTCTAAAAGACGGTGTCATTTCAGACCATAGTTTCTCGCTGGGAGGGGAGCGAAACAAAGGCACGAATAGTTTCTACTGTGACACAAAGCAACGATAACTTGGTGGATTCTGTACAAAATAGGAAAACAGGGACTGCACTGCACGAGAGCTGCCTTTGAAAGCTGTTATACAGCGCTTGTTTGTGTGTTGTTTGGTGCGTTTACTTGTTACAGTACAAGACATGACATGTTGGTAGCAAAGTGCTAGATCCCGCCACCTTGACTGAAGGGATTTTGCCCTTTAAGAAGATTATTATCATGGAGATTTTCATGAGAAAACTAATCTCTACACTAATCTATGAGCATCTATTTACTATGCCATACCCATTATTTTATTTTATTTTATATATATATATATATATATATATATATATATATATATATTGAAAAAGCTTTCTTCCTTGCTGTGGTAATAAATGCCAATATCATATACCGGTACATATCATGCTTTATGCATCAACATTAATTACTTTCAGAATCAGAAAAACAATCTGCCTCTCATCTGTTAGTCGTTAAAACGTGGAGCAATTTGTTATTGTTTTGATCAGATAAGTAATTTATTTAGTTCGATTATTTCAAGATTTTATAGCCAGTTCAATTTAAATACTGTATAAAGGAAGACACACCACCATATTTATATAACATAAACTGTACAGAGAAAGCACTGTTGAGTAAAACATCAAAAACACTACGACTTGTCTCCTACCAATAACGACAAAAAACTAGAAAGATTGTGGTTGCCAAGACGTGAGTCACATTTGCAAATTAATTTCATTTGAATTTTCCCCATCAATGGGGAAAATGTATTCACTAATAAATTAATGGCCATATATGGAGATCTCTGTGTCAGTCCTTGTCCCTTTTATGCCCATATATGGAGATCCCCAATGTCATCAATATTAAGCCCATATCTTGGAATGCCCATATATGGACATACTGTGTCAGTCTCATGTGGTCTATGACGTCAGACGTCTATGATGTCAGTCACCTCCATATCAGGGAAAAGTTTCATTTTTTGCATTTTCCCCATTTAAAAATTAATTCACTAATACATGAATATAAATGAAACTATATAACCTATCGCTTAGCTTAATGCACCCAGACGTGTCCCGATGAAGCCGGTCGATTTGACACATGGCCCACGTGCGTGTCACCAAAACTGTGGGAGGAGAAGCGCCGCAAAATAAACTTTATCTGTAAAGATGGAAAGATTGAAGGAATAAAGTCGGACAAGTACTATAGCGTCGTTGTCGGGTTAAAACCTTGTATGTCCAAAACCGTTCGTTTAGCATTCATCATTTAAAAAAAGATTTAAACTAGTGGCGTTGTGTGCTTGTAGATCGGCTGTTTTCACTACTTTTGTGCGACGGCCTTGTGTGATGAAGCAGGGCTTTACTTTGCGAAAGAACGTACAAATTTGAAACTTGGAGATACGAGGTTTCCGCCCGACAACGACGATAGTGTGGTTGCCCGGTGATGGCAACCACACTAATAAGAGAGAATGGCTTTCCAGACATATTTCCGGTATATGATTCTAGGCTATAGCACCAGCCTCGATGCAAGACAAAGCATTAATTAATGTTAAACAGAATATCGGTTCGGTTGATGTGTCCCTAACTAGATTCTCAAAGCAACAAAGCTGAGGGAAAACACTGGACTTGAAACAGAGGTTACAAGTGTGTTCTTCAAAATGGCAGGTAGTAGAAAAGGTCTGTTTCAAGCACCAGGCTTAGACGTTTCATTGAGAATTTGTGTCGAAGCTTTAAAGTCCCCCCAAAAAAAGGCATTTGGGACAGCCCTAATTCCTTCCTTCCTTCCTTCCTTTTTTTCTAAGGATTTCTTTGGGCATTTAGTGCTTTATTTACAGTGTAGAGAGAGACAGGAAGCTAAGCGTAGAGAAGGGGAAAGATGTGAAACACACGTCTCCGGACAGAATCCAATTGGAGACATTTATTTTCATTTATTTTCTTTTTTATGCCTTTATTGCTAGTGCAGTGTTTCTCAACCTTTTTTCTGCATGGGCACACTTTTCATGTCCCAAGAATCCATGGGCACACCAACATAAAACGGGGGTGTAAATATCGTCGCTGTCGGGAAGAAACCTTGTGTCTCCAAGTTTCAAATTTGTACGTTTCTTCGCAAAATAAAGCCCTGCTTCATCATACAAGGCTGTCGCACAACAGTAGTGAATACAGCAGGTGCGAGGCGTTGTGTGCTTGTAGATCGGCTGTTTTCACTAGTTTAAATCATTTTTAAAATGGTAAATACAATACTGGCTTTCAAGCAGTTTCAAGGGGCACACTTGACCCTTCTCAGGGGCACACCAAAGGTACCCAGGCACAGTGGTTGAGAAACACTGGCCTAGGTGGAGTAGAGGCCAGGCCTGCAGCTCTCATTTCTATCAAGAAGGATGCATACCATTGTTGGATGGAGAGCGCCCTTCCCTCTCTAATGTGTATTAGTGATGGGCAATTGCGTTCATTTCAGTGAACAAATCATTTCGTTCGCGTTCACGGTTCACATTCACCGTTCATAACGCGATCGTCCTGTGAAAAACACTATTGCAGGAGTGTTTCTACTACGTCGCGAGTACAGCCCGCCCTTCCGTCCTGTGTGCCGGGGGCTATTAGGGGGAGGGGGCGGGGGTGTGAACGAAAGTGTGAACGACACATTTTTTCAGGGATTTGAACGAATCGTTCACGAGTCTTACTAACGATTCGATCCTTATAAATGAATCAACTCGTGAACGACACACCACTAATGCGTATGTCTTTGTTGTGTGTCTTCCAGTCTGTGGCCCGGGCATCGACATCCGCAATGAAATCAGCCAGTTCAAGCGGCTGGAGAACTGCACGGTGGTGGAGGGCTACCTGCAGATCCTGCTCATCTCCGACAAGACCAGCAACCTCAACCAGGAGCTCTTCCGCTCCCTCAGCTTCCCCAAGTTGACCGTCATCACCGACTACCTGCTGCTGTTCCGCGTCTCGGGCCTCGACAGCCTCAGCACGCTCTTCCCCAACCTCAGCGTCATCCGCGGGCGCAACCTCTTCTACAACTACGCCCTGGTGATCTTCGAGATGACCAGCCTCAAGGACATCGGCCTGTACAACCTGAGGAACATCACGCGGGGCGCCATCCGGATCGAGAAGAACCCCGAGCTGTGCTACCTGGACTCGGTGGACTGGTCGCTCATCATGGACGCGGAGTTCAACAACTTTGTCAGTGGGAATAAGCAGTCCAAGGAGTGCGGGGACGTCTGCCCGGGCATCATGGACAACAACAACAACAACCCGCTGTGCCCGCGCACCATGTTCAACGAGAACTACGACTACCGCTGCTGGACCTCCAACCAGTGTCAGAAAGGTACGTCAACCGGCACGTTTGCTTTAAAAAAGTATCCTCGTTTTGTGTCACGGTTGATTTTCTTTTACCCCCCCAATAAGCACAGTATGTTGTGGTATTTTGTGAAAGCGTTTGTGCGTTCATCGTGTGAGCGAGCAAACGCAGATGCACGCTTTGATCTTGGTAGGTGGGTTTTGGTGCTCACAAAAAACACTCTTGAAATTGTGCATTTCTTCATCGGTGAACACATCCCATGAATCCACATGGTGTTTTCACTTCATTTCTGTCAGGCTGCAGGATTGTCCGCGGGCCAGTGCAAACATCTCTTCTCTGTTCATTATAGAGAACCTGTCTTTAGATCAGGCTATTTGTGGAGTGAGGGATGGCTGCAATATTCAGCACCAGGTATTAGAAAGGCAGACTCAGTTGAGGTTAAGAGTCGCTCTGCCAAGAAATGAGCTAGTCTACCTGTCTGGACCTTGCCAGTTAAATATTTGCCTTAGGGACTGTTGGCAATTTATGGAAAGGGGGTATATGGAGGAATTTGGGGGAGGGTCATCCTTGTTTAATTTCAGCCCAGAGGGCAGGGTCAGGCATTTTCTAAAACGGTTCAGTGGAGGGTCATGTAAGTTATATATGTTGGAATTTTGATATTTCTCCATACACTATGCAGGTCTGAGTCCTCCTATTCCACACAGTAAATCACATCTGTTCAGATTTCTCAGTGGGGTTTTAGTTGCCAGCGGCAACGTTAGGCCTCCTCAACACTATTTCTCTGAGTCAGACAAGGCATTAGAGATGGGGACAACTAGGTCAGCTGTCTTGGGTCCTTGCCTGTTCCAAACTAGAGGGCAGTTGCACAATACAACGTCATATACTTGTCTCGTGGCCCTTTTCACACAGACTGTATTGCACAAGGAGAGGCTATCGCCACGATCAGGATCCCATGCTTCATGTTAAATTTGTATCCTGGCGTAAAATCGAATCATCAAGTTCATCTTTTTCATTTTGAGGTGTGTTGCTATGATTATATATATTTCTTTTCTTTGTGTTGGTTATGTACACCCAGGCTCTTGGACAAATCTTTTGGAAAATAGCAAGCACTTGATTGGCCTATTAGGTCAGCAATCATATCTTTTTGGTGTCGACTGACTAATGGAGGGTCATTAGTAGTTTTTGAGCTGTGGTCACACCGTCTCCTATACGTGACCGTGTGTGTGGGTATCCGTCCGTCCGTCCGTCCGTCCGTCCGTCCGTCCGTCCGTCCGTGTCTGTCTGTGTAGCCTGCAATACCTTTTCTGACCACACATGTTAAGGGAGGGGCGCTGTTGTTCAGACCAGGCACACTCACACACACACACACACACACACACACACACACACACACACACACACACACACGCACACACACACACACACACACACACGCAGCCTCCACCGCTCAGTTCACACAAGTGTGATTTTTAAAAGTCTTCAGGGGAATTCTCAGAAACATTATATTTACTAGAAGAACGGTTGATTTACTTCAAAGGCTGCACATAATAACAAAAACACAATAGAGGTCTTCATGGTAAACCAGAGGCCCAGCCTGAGACCCTAATACAAAGTTATTACTATCTGTGCTGCTGAGAGAGGCACATCATTCACAAGCATTCTCTCCGGAAGAATTATACACTTTTTAACTACTTTCAACGTGGCATCCCTATTTTCGCCGGGTCAATAAAGGTGAAAATGTGAGCTTGTACTATATTGTCTATTTTCGCTACACGGCGCCATCATACTACACAGTATAAAATAGGGCATAAGTGGTCAGAATGACAAAATGACAGTGCTTCACTGTCCTTGTGTGGTATTTATGAGATTTTCAGTAATAACTTGTCATGTGGCACACGTCAAAGCAGAGATAATGAGTTCATGGAAAGAAAACTTGTCATGGTTCTAACATAAACGAAGGTTTATAAGCTGTTGACATCAAGCAGTGCCTTAAGGTTTGGCTGAGTTGTTGTGCTAGTTAGCAGATGTTGATGTAGAAGTAATGTGCGGGCGAGAAGGTGATATCAGTGCCAAGGCATGGGCAGCTAGGCTCCTGTCGCCCTCTATTTGTTTGTTTTGCCTCGACTTTTACACACTGTGGTATGACTGGGCGTCTGCTCTCTCCCTCCCTCCCTCCCTCTCTCTCTCTCTCTCTCTCTCTCTCTCTCTCTCTCTCTTTCCCTCTCTCTCTCTCTCTCTGAGAGACTGTCTCCCGCCATATCTCGGTGGCGTGAATCAAAGGAACACAGAAGCGCGTTCTTGCTCGGCAAAAGCCGACGAGGTCGACCTTGAGGCCGCAATGAAAACAAAGTTTTGAACTCCTGCGAACATCACCTCCCCTTTTCCCCCTCAACAGCGATGGTGGGAAAATGTTCCCCCCCAAGCCCTTGTCCATTGAAGACCTGTGTACAGCTCCCAGGGTCACCCGCCTCCCCCCCCCCCCACCACCACCACCCCCCCGGCCCCGTCAATCCCTCAGAACAAACAGTGGAAATCAACCTCTAGTCCCTTCCTTAGTGACCACCCCTGTTTCTATAGACCAGCTATGGTGTTTAGTGTGTTGTGTTCTTGTTTTCCTTCAGACGGGCCATTTAGTGGACCGGTGGAGTCTCGGGAGGTGCGCTGCTGGAGCTTCCTGCGTGGTTGTTGTTGCTGGTTTTAGAGCCCTTCTTGACTGGAGACGGGCCATTAGTTATAGTGTTTTTAATCCCCACCGTTTAACCCACTGGGTCCCAAACACTGGGTCGGGATAGACTAGTGCAGTGTTTCTCAAACCTTCACATTTCAAGGCCTCCCCTTAACTCTGACAATGTACAAATGGAACCAAATGAACCCGTTAGGGTTCATTTGGTTCCATTTGTACAGACTTGTATGGGTCAATTTAGACCCCTCTGTCTAAAGGAACCCACAGAATGTATGGGTCCCTTCATTCTTTTAATTATTATTTCAAAACATTTTCTAAAAACATTCCCCAAATAGCTCTAAGATTTTCATGAATAATAAAAAAAAAGCACAATGATAAGCGCAAAAGTTATTTCATTCCCTGCCAGGCCCGATAGTCCCGAGATTATTCCAATGTCTTTCCCCGCCAGGCCCGATAGTCCCGAGAATTAAAAAAAAAAAAAAAAAATTTTTTTTTTTTTTCCAAAAAAATTTTTTTTCAAAAAAAATTTTGGACCCCAAAAAATGGAGTAGGCATGATAGCAATCGCGAAATTGCATGTTTAACCCCCATAGCAACCCCATCTTTCAAGCATGGCAGCCATTTTGGCAGCCATCTTTGTTAAACATAGTGGCTGTTATCTCATGAATGCCTGAACGGATTTCCATTCGGATTTTTTTGTTTGAAAGCTGTGAGCAATGTGGACACACGTGGTGCATTATCTAGGCATGGGTGTGCATGATCCGTGCACACCCAATTACATGGAAGTCTATGGAGACGAATGGCAGGTGGGAGTACGGAGGTATGTTAAAATGGCGGTCAATGTGTTAATAATAAATAAAAGACAAATCTAAGAAATTCCATAAATTAGAAAACAAAATGTTAAGAAACTGTTAAAATAGCCAATCTACAAGCTCACAAGGCGGCGTGAAGCGGCGCGTTGTGAGCTTGTAGATCTGCCGTTTTCACTAGTTTGGGTCCTGGGGCAAACGTCTATTAAATCTCTCTTTTGGGTCACGAGGCAAAAAGTTTGGGAACCATTGGGTAAACCATTTTTACAATATTTTGACATGCTCTGTAATGATGACCTTCAAGTCACAATCCAAAATGGATACATAGAATCTGACGCTAGACTTCAGTCTGAAGAGACACAGCCAGGGCAATGCTTCAGTCAGTTTGCTACACTTGTAAAAATCCTCAGGGTTAATAAAATTTAGGCCTAAAATGATTGAACGCTTTAACTATTGAAAAATAGCAGATATACAAGCTCACCGCGCGGCACCGAGTGCCGCGCGGTGAGCTTGTAGATCTGCCATTTTAGAAAAAATCATGAAAATTTGAATTTTTACCCTATTCTTTAAGTGTCTTTTTGAATCCTTCCAAGGTTTTTTAAAAAACCTATGTGTCTATGTCAGCAACCCGGCCATTGTCAAAGAGAAGGTCCTTTTCACTTAACTGGAGCTCAGTTAGTCTGTTCTTGAGAGACTACTATGTCAGTGGTTTTCATGTGAAGGACCCCCAAACTGACATGTATTTGGCCACGGACCCCCATCTCAAAATATTTAGTTCCAGGGACCCCCCAGAAGCAAAATCTGAGTTAAAAACGTTGCTTTAAAAATACATATATTCAAAGATTTGCACACATTTTCACGACTTTTTCAAAAATCGCAGATCTACAAGCTCGCAGCGCGGCACTCGGTGCCTCGCTGTGAGCTTGTATATCTGCTATTTTTCAACAGTTAAAGCAGTCAATAATTCTAGGCCTAAATGGGTTAAACTACAAAAGTACAAATGGCACCAAATGGACCTGTAAGGTCTCCGAGGCCTATAAGCAGAGTTCAGGGTAAATGGATCCACCCAAAGGGCCTTCCTTGACAACTCAAGGCTACAGATAAAAGCTCTGGGCAACCCCACAGCAGAGACAGAGCAACGAGGAGCAACTGAAGTAATAGTAATAAGATGACGCGAGGATTAACGATGGTAGCAACAGAGCTATACTTTGCGACGCCGGTTAATATTCCGGGCTTGAAGCAGAGATGAGATAGCCTGGGGGCCAGCCTATATACTAATGCAGCTAACTAAGTGCAGTATCTAGTCTGGAGGTTCTCCCATTCAGAAGAAATTCATGCCAGCCTTGTTTTAACATGGCTGGGATGTCGAGCTCAGCTAGGCTAGAGATGAGAGATCTGAGAGATCTGTGTCTCCCTCTCTCTCAGTGGCGTCAGTTCAGAAAAAGCTACGGTATGGCAACATGACTGGTGTCTTGCACGCGCGCCAGACACCAGTCATGTTGGCAGACCTTAAGAAGTACATTCTATTTCCCCCCGTTTCTACGGTTTCTTGGGCTGGATATGGCAGCCTGGAATGGTTGTTCAAGTGCAGCTAAACTTGGCATGTTAGTAAACGTGCCACAATACCTTGTTAAAGTGACCATTTTGTTACATTTTGTAGTTATTTTACTGTAATTTAACAACATAATACAGATAGACAAAGAGACATTCATGGATTTATATTTAAAGGTAACTTTTATTTCCCCCCCTGGACCCAGGGTATGGCAGCTGCATACCCCTGCCATACCCAATTGACGCCCCTGCTCTCTGTCTCTGTCTCTGTCTCTCCCTCTCCTTCTCTCTCTGTGTGTGTGTGTGTGTGTGTGTGTGTGTGTGTGTGTGTGTGTGTGTGTGTGTGTGTGTGTGTGTGTGTGTGTGTGTGTGTGTGTGTGTGTGTGTGTGTGTGTGTGTGTGTGTGTCTTTGAAGGCAAGATGTGTCTACCTCTCTCTCTCCCTCCCTGTTCAGATTCCTCCCCCCCTCCCTCTCCCTTCGCCCCTCTGCATAATTGTCTTGTTTTTCTCCAGTACAGATGTTCCTTCAAGGGCATGCAGTGGTTTTCTAGTCAATACGGACCAGTCTCCTCTTTAATTACAGTACATGGGTAGGGAGTGCTGTCTCCCTAGTACACTACCCTAGCCTGTGGGCCTTCCAGGCAGACTCACCCAACACAACTCCTCCTCCTCCTCATACTAGGGATGTGACGATATAAACATTTCATATCACGATTATTGTGACAAAAGAAATCGCGGTTTTCGATATTATAGCGATAATCAAAATCCATTCTCCTGGGGCGGAACATTTGCCAAAGAATTGCAGATCTACAAGATCGTCTATTTTTTTGGCAAAGACATTTGATAGAGAGTGAAAAAAAGACTGTATCAAGTACGTTTGTTATAAGTACCTTTTACCAATTATAGAGGGTTAAGTGGTACCGGATATGCAGCCCGGCAAATACAAGGTGAATTGATCCCAGTGCATGACGGAGGACGATATCAAGGTATATTAAATCGCCACGATACGATTATCGCAAGTGTTTTTTTATCGCGATAAACGATAATATCGCTTATCGTCCCATCCCTACCTCCTCCTACTCCTCCTCTTACGTGTTTGTTTGCTCACTAGATACAGATTCAGACAACAGCTTCGCCGACCGGTAAAAGCTCTCACCGGGATTAAGTTACTGTAGCTTGTAACCGTTTGGGCTGTTATAGCTGGGTACACTCAGGAGAGGACGTGTGCTTACCAAGGCACCCTCTGGCTGGGAGTTTAAACCAGGTTAATGCCACACTTGTGGCCGGATGGAAGCCAGTGGGAGTGACCGTGGTGGGGAGCGGAGATTGGAGGAGCAGAGGTTCTGGGGTCCTTTTTTTTTTTAGTGGCAGGAACGCAGGAAAATCATTGCCGTTCGTTTAAACTCAGAGACAGTGTAAAAGAATGCACCCGCTTTGGTCAATTTTTACCCTCTCGGATTTTAAACTCCACAAACGATCCAAGGATTGTGCTGTGCAGCGATGCGCGGAGAGGAGGCCCCTAACTGAGGATCCGTGTGCGGCGGACGAGGGCCGCTGAGGGGAAATGTCAGAGAAAATGTCAAGTATACGAGCTCGCCGCTGGCGGAGTGCTCGCTAACACACACACGCACACACACACACGCACGCACACACACACACACACACACACACACACGCACACACAGTGGCGTCAGTTCAGCAAAAGCTAGGGTATGGCAAAGATGGGAGTCCTCATGGAAAAGAGGCATTACATTTTGTATAACACGGTTCTATTGTGAAAATAGCCGATCTACATGCTCACAACGCCTCGCGCTGCTCACAACGAGCATGTAGATCGGCTATTTTCACAATGTCTGAAAAAAAAACTATTATTTTCAGTTTTTTTACGCAGGTTTCTACGGTTTCTTGGGCTGGATATGGCAGCCTGGAACGTTTGTTCAAGTGCAGCTAAACTTGGCATGTTAGTAAACGTGCCACAATTAACAATAATGCGTTGCACCTGTGCAGCTGACCTGCGGAACCTGGGAATATACCATCTTGTCAAGATGGGGAGAATACAAGTCTGGAGAATATAATCATAATACCTTGTTAAAGTGACCATTTTGTTAAATTTGGCATTTGAAGTTATTTTACTGTAATTTAACAACATAATAACCAGAACAGATAGACATTCGTGCATTTATATTTAAAAGTAACTTTTATTTTCCCCCCTGGACCCAGGGTATGGCAGCTGCATACCCCTGCCATACCCAATTGACGCCCCTGTGCACGCACACACACACACACACACACACACACACACACACACACACACACACACACACACACACAGGCCCGCAGGCTTGAAAAACACGCCGCCCCGCCCCACCCCCGCATCCCCCCTCTCCTCCCCCTTTTTTTCTTCCTTGGCTCCCGTCCTTCTCCCTCGTAACGTCTCCCCCCCCCCTCCCTCCTTCATTTGTTTCTTCTCTTCACACTTCCTTTGTTCCTCTTGTCTTCGTCTTCTCTGCGAAGATCGCTCTTCGTACTGCCCTTGTCAGTAGTGTTACTAGTGTGGGTTTCTCCCTCTCTCTCTCTCTCTCTCTCTCTCTCTCCCCCCCTCCCTCTCGCTCTTCCGCCGGGTCTTATCAGAGGCTGTTAACAGCTCCGGCTGTCGGATATCTCTGCTGTTTACTTGTCGGAGGCATTCTCTCATCACTCCAGCGGCGTCCAGCGCCCCGGCCGCTTGTTTAGCTGATCGAGCCCTCTGTGTGTTCCTGTGTGACACTGTGTGTGTGTGTGTGTGTGTGTGTGTGTGTGTGTGTGTGTGTGTGTGTGTGTGTGTGTGTGTGTGTGTGTGTGTGTGTGTGTGTGTGTGTACGCTGCTCTTTGCTTGCTTTTAAAGCAGGCGGGTCCCGTGACTAGTGTGCTCTCTGTCTGGCCATGCTTTGAACATGCAGGCCCCTCAGGTCGCTGTGTCCCGGACAGGCATGACTTACCACCCCACCTCCACACACACACACATGCACACACACACACACACACACACACACACACACACACACACACACACACACTCACACACGCACATACATAAACACACACACGCACGCACGCACGCACACACACGCACGCACACACACACGCACGCACGCACGCACGCACACACACACACACACACACACACACACACACACACACATGCACACACACACACACACACACCACCACCACCACCCGGAGCAGAACCAATGCACTGTCCTGCCCTGTCTCATAGCAGGTGACTCTTCACTGCTACACGTAAACGCGCGCACACACACACACACACACACACACACACACACACACACACACACACACACACGCTTGCATGTCTCCTTTACGTGTTGGAATATTAACTTACAGTATGCTCAGCCACACAGGCACTCACTTTATTCAGACCCCCCCCCCCCCCCTTAATCCCACACCCCATTACGCACAAGTGATTGGAAGAAGCTCAAGTTAATGTGACCGGGAGAGTGTCTCTGAGTCATATTAACACTGAGGGTTTTACTGTGTGACGTCCCCAAATGCTGTAAAACCCATATTGATTTAGCAAATGGCAGACAGCCTTCTGCCCCCTTATACTGGAGTGTTTGATAAATCAAAAATGTTAATCGTTGCAGTCCCGTGGGAGCGCTGACATGTACACGTGCCGTCGTTTGCCGTTCCTTTCTAACAAGGCAAATCTGGTGGCGATGTAGTCAGGTTCATTTCAGGGTTATACAACCGTCAGGAAAACAGGAGGAGAAGAAAAAAACTGTGGTAGTATTATTATGTTGGACCTTCAGTCCATTAGTCCAGTGGTTCTCAACCTTTTCAGGCCGCGACCCCCAAAATAATCATATTATAACTGGGGACCCCCCACACCCTGACGAACACTAAGAGTACTAATGAGGCATTACATTTGGTATAACACGGTTCTATGGTGAAAATAGCAGATCTACATTTTTTCACAATTTCTGCCTCTAATATTTGACAATTTGTCCAATGTTTCATTTGTCAGTAATATTGATGTATTACCTGCTTTTTGTAAATCGTTTTGGATTAAAAGCGTCTGCTAAATGCCTAAATTGTAAATTGTCGTTTTAGAGGTATTAAAAGGTCCTTAAATTGTCACTTTAGAAATGTGCAGATACCCTCTATACACTTTAGACATGTGCATACAGTGAGTGGTACCCTCTATACACTTAAACCTTGTTGGTTTGTTCACCGTTGAGTGCTGTTGCACATTAATTTAATCATCTGAGGATAGGGCTGTCACGATTATGACATTTTACATGACGATTAATTTTCTCTCAAATAATTGCGATCAACGATTTAATTGTGTTTTTGTCGTTGACAATTACATTTCTGTTTGGCTTGTAGGCTTTGAATTTGCACATGGCAGATATGACACATAACCTTAAATATACAATGAAATTACTGACATATTTGACAACTTTATACTTAAAAAAAGAACATTGATAGTGGAAATAGACGATCTACAAGCTCACAACGCGCCGCGATGCGACGAGCTTGTAGATCTGCTATTTCCACTATTTTTTTACTTAAAAAAATATATATGAACATTTTCCAACATGGAAACGATTATGACGATTATGAAAAATAATCACGATTATGTCAAATAATCGCGGTTAGACGATTATGTAATAATTGTGACAGCCCTATCTGAGGACCCCCCAAAATAATTGGGGACCCCCCCTGGGGGTCCCGACCCACAGGTTGAGAACCACTGCATTAGCGCTGTTGTGTACAAGCGAGGGGAAACCTGCCATGCAGAGCCCATGAGCTCCATGTCCCTGTTCTGAACCCAGGCACCAACCCAGCAGAGGAAAGGCATTTGAGCCTTGGCATGTTGGCAGAGATCTCCTCTTGCTCAACCCCCAGAGACTCCTTTTTCATTTGATAATCTGTTTACTCCTGCCATGCCCAGAGACCAACTTGATATCATTGCTGCTCCCAGCACACTCTGACCTGAAGTGTGACTTACTGTGATTGTGATGATATAACCGTCACAATGTCCTAAATCTCTGTGTTGCAAACGTACAAGAAAGTGCAATTAATTAAAAGTTAGTTTGTGGAGCAATCTTCTGGATAAGCCAGATGCACCAGTTATGCAACACATCTGGAATTGAACTGTCTCAACATCGGAAAACTTTGAATCTGGGGGGGTAAAAAAAAAAAAAGAACTTCCATGTGTGACCCAGCAGATCATTCAAATATTGGAGTAAAACCGTGCATCAGGTCAGCTATAGCAGTGGTTCTCAACCTGTGGGTCGGGACCCCCAGGGGGGTCCCCAAATTATTTTTGGGGGTCCCCAGATGATTAACTTAACGGGCAACATTGTTTTCTCACTCAACAGTAAACAAACCAACATAAAGTTTAAGTGTATAGAAGGTATCTGCACATTTCTAAAGTGACGATTTAAGGACTTTTGAATTCCTCTAAAATGGCAAATTAAACACTGGTCAAACCCTCACCCTAACCCTAACCTCCGTGGAGTAAGTCGCTAACCCTCCGGTCGAAATGATGGTCGTTCGAAAGAACGTGATTTTCCCAAATATTAGGGGCAGAAATTGTGAAAATAGCAGATCTACATGCTCACAACGCCTCACAACACGAGGCGTTGTGAGCATGTAGATCTGCTATTTTCACAATAGAACCGTGTTATACAAAATGTAATGCCTCAAATCTTAGTGCTCGTAGGGTGGGGGGTCCCCAGTTAAAACATGATTATTTTGGGGGTCGCGGCCTGAAAAGGTTGAGAACCATTGAGCTATAGTATAATTTGTCCTTATCTTCATTTGTACTGTGGATTGTTTTGCTGGCTTAGCTAAGACTAATTCGTCTCACAGAGGAATTGTAGGCAAGGAAAAAACAAGTAAATGGTATAACAAATGGAAGGCGCAGCTTCTCATCCTTCACGGGAGCTTTTTGTGTATTGATTTTCTTTCCCCATATACTCCGCAATCTCTGACAGTAGCCGGTTCTTCTGGTTGACGAGATTAGGAGTGCTGTGGAGCGATTGAACTGCGTACGAATTATGCCTCCTGGCGTGAGTGTTACGGGAGCTACAGCTTTATTGATACATTATGTACAACTCCTATACTGTATATGTGGAATTGTATGGAAAGAGTCTGCCCCTTTAAGTGAGTATATAAGGTAGACATTCCTGCTGGCTTAGTCACTGCAGTTGTGAGGGGATAGAGAGGGGAAAATACACAGTGCAAGCTGTATGTGCAGACAGTCCATGCCGGGACATACGGAATGAATAGGAGTGAGACTGTTGACAGCAGTGATGATATGAATGTGGGCGTGGTGTGTTTGTGTTTGTGCATGCAGGGGCGTCACACGGGGGGGGGGGGGAGTGGGACTGAGTTAGGGGGCCTTAATTATTTTATACGTTAGCTATTGAAAAAATAGCAGATCTACAAGCTCACAGCTTTGCGAGCTTGTAGCTCTGCTATTTTTGAAAAGTTGTGAAAATGTGTGCAAATCTTTGAATATATGTATTTCTTTTAAGCGAACATTTGTACTAACTCAGATTTTGCTTCTGGTGGGTCCCTGGAACAAAATATTTTGAGATGGGGGTCCGTGGCCATATACATGAAAAAGTTTTAGCACCACTGACATAGAAACATAGGTTTTTCAAAAAAATGATTTGAAATATTTAAAGACGATTTCTCAAAAATAGCAGATCTACACGTGAGCTTGTATATCTGCTGTTTTTCAATAGTTAAAGCACAAAATAATGCGTAATGCGTTCCAAGTCTAAGTGGGTTAAACCCCCTCCCCATGGGGGGCCCGCAGTGAATCCTTGTACCCAGGGCCCAGAATTTGATGCGACACCCCTGTTGTGTGTGCATGTGTGTGCGTGCGTTTGTGCGTGCACGCGTGTGCGTGTGCCTGAGCATCATCTGTCTGTACCGTACGTCTGTCAGAGAGCCAAAGGTGGGATGTATCTTCTGTGATTTGTTAGTTATTAGATTTCGTCTTTTTGTTTTTGCGTTGAACCAACACAATCGCGCGGCTGCTCTCCTCCGGGACGTGCAGGGCTGCGTTTCAATATTGAAAGGCTTTTTCTCAGAGGTTTATCAAAGGGCTGTGGTGAGGGACAGGATGCAGGCAGGCAGGGGTGTCAATTGGGTATGGCAGGGGTACGCAGCTGCCATACCCTGGGTGCAGGGGGGAAAATAAAAGTGACTTAAATATAAATCCATGAATGTCTCTTTGTCTATCTGTGCTGGCTATTATGTTGTTAAATTACAGTCAAATAACTACAAATGCAACATTTTACAAATGGTCACTTTAACAAGGTATTATAATTATATTCTCCACACTTGTATTCTCCCCAGCTTGACTGAATGGTATATTCCCAGGTTGCACAGGTGCAATGCATTATTGTTAATTGTGGCATGTTTACTAACATGCTAAGTTTAGCTGCACTTGAACAACCGTTCCAGGCTGCCATATCCAGCCCAAGAAACCATAGAAACCTGTGTAAAAAACTGACACTCTTTTTTTCTTTTTTTTTTACATTGCTGCGAGGCGTTGTGAGCATGTAGATCTGCTATTTTCACAATAGAACTGTGTTATACAAAATGTAATGCCTCTTTTCCATGAGGACTCCCATCTTTGCCATACCCTAGCTTTTGCTGAACTGACGCCACTGCAGCCAGGCTTGGAGAGCTCGGTGCTTTCCTGGGAGAAGGGGTAGGGGGGCGGCTATGGTACAGTGACTCCTGAGTGACTCAATGCCCATGCATCCGTCTCTTCCACCCAGCTCCACTCTCCGTGCCGCTCAGAGTGTGTGTGTGTGTGTGTGTGTGTGTGTGTGTGTGTGTGTGTGTGTGTGTGTGTGTGTGTGTGTGTGTGTGTGTGTGTGTGTGTGTGTGTGTGTGTGTGTGAAGGCTCTGCCAAGCAATCCGTGTGCCCCGGAGATGCCACTCACGCGTTGATCAGGCCCCGTACGCCTTATACCCACAAAGCCCCACCACACCAAACGACGGCCTAATCAGATCCATCATCTTCTGCTCCGCAACCTCTCTCAGCACCGGCTGCTCATTCCGTGGGTCACCACAGCTCCTTGGGAGCAGGAGAAAATGAGTCTGGGAAAGAGGGAGAGAGAAAGAGAGAGAGAGAGAGAAAACAACAGAGAAAACAACGTAGTGCTGTGCTAGCTTAGCGCCATGTCAAAGCCTTGCTGCACGCCCATGTTTGGCTAACGCATCGGCTAAAGAGCGGAAGAGCGCATGCAGCGCCGCCACACATTACAGGATACGGCGTCCGTACGGGGGTCGATCCGGGGGGTGAGCGGAGGAGGGGATGTAATCAACATACAGAGATGCAGTCGTCGCATTCGGTTAACCCCAGCCTTGCCGGCCCGATGTGTGTTGTACGCTTGCTAGCTCTGCCCTTGTCTTTATTATTTCCCCGGAGGACTGGAGACTATCGATTCTCTGTGTGGCTACTCCACGGTGCCATTGAAAATAAATAAATTAGAGAAGGCAGGCACAGAGCTCTCTTCATGGCAGCCTTGTGCGTGAAGACCCCCCACCCCACTCGCTCTCTCTCTCTCTGTCTTTGTTTTCTCAGACGCTTATGTCTTTTTAAAGAGCGGTCGGGGGGCATGCAAACTGACAGGCCGTAAATAGGGTTCTGTGTGAGGAGAGAGAGAGAGAGAGAGAGAGAGAGAGAGAGAGAGAGAGAGAGAGAGAGAGAGAGAGAGAGAGAGAGAGAGAGAGAGAGAGAGAGAGAGAGAGAGAGAGAGAGAGAGAGAGAGAGAGAGAGAGAGAGAGAGAGAGAGATGTAGAAGATGGCTAGAGGACAAAGAATCCCCCCTACCCCTCTACACCTCACTAAGAACAGTTTTATCTCCTAACAGAAAACATTGATCAGGCACTATATTTCAGTCTGCTGTTCTAATGACATGCAAAATGAAGTGGTAATAATGGCAGCAGCATCCATTTCATTTTTAATCAACCAACACATTGCTACACAGTTGCACGTAAATAACAAAAGTTATAGGGGTCTGCATTTCTGAGCGCCTCAGTAGTTCTTAGTGCACATGTGTGGGCACGTGTGTGAATGCACGCAAGTGTATACAATATTTGTGGTGCCTGTACGTTTGTGTGTGTATGTGCTGTATTTCGGTTTGTCTCACTACATTCCATATACAGTACACCCCCTCCTTTGCGTTCCCTCCGCTGGCCTCTGCCACATTTTCTCCCATCTAGGTCACATTCATAAATGTCATTCTTGAGGACTTTTAGCAGGAGATCTTAATACGTTGGCCCATAATAGAGGCCTTCTTCACTAAACTACCTCAGAACCTGAGCTCTCTCCGAGCGAGGGGGGATGGCTGTCTGTTTGCTTACAAATAGTTTTTCTGCTCAATTGGTTTTATTGGTTGCCTTTGGACTTGTTTGCGAGTCACGGGGCGCGAGTGGCGAGCGCGATTGGCCGGAATGGAATTCCGCGCACCTCGCGTTTTGATTCGTTTTGAGTTCCTCCCAAAAGCTAAATTGTAACATATTCTATTTCCTTCGCTGCATGAGCAGAGTGCAGCGAGACTCGTGAAAAAAAAAGGAAAAAAAAGCCACGTGTCGACTGCTATCGCTACGTTTTAAAAGTGGACAGCCGTGTCTTTTCTTGGCGTAATTTCAATTTGATTGCGGCGTTAGAAAACTTCATTCATGAATGATGATATGCTTATACAGTGTGTTATTGTCCATGTATGAACAGCGGGGCCTATTGTCCATTGATAGCTTGACCCTGGGAGTTTATCCGACTCCTGTCCTCTGTGGCCTACAAAGGGCTCCTCTCAAAGTGCTGACAGATTGGCCTCTTTTTCCAAGGTTTTCCTCTCATAGCCTTGATTGACCAAAATAGGACCTGTGTCAAGCTGCTTGCCTCCTAAGAGACACGGTGGCACGCGCACGCCCACGCACGCACGCATACACGCACGACCCCCCAAATAATCGTATTTTAACTGGGGACCCCCCCATCCTGATTTTTAAGAATTGAGGCATTACATTTTGTAGAACACGGTTCTATTTTTCTGCCTCTAAAATTTGACAATTTGGCCAATGATTAATTTGTCATTTTAGAGGTCACACGTGCCATGTGACATCTCTCAGTCTCTCCGTTGACAAATTGTCCCCAACATGTGCCCAATTGTGTGCCCTTGTGTGTGTGTGTGTGTGTGTGTGTGTGTGTGTGTGTGTGTGTGTGTGTGTGTGTGTGTGTGTGTGTGTGTGTGTGTGTGTGTGTGTGTGTGTGGCTGCCCAGCAGATGAGCGTAGTAGCGTAGTAGCGTAGTAGTAGCTAGCCAGCCAGCTTGATGTCTTTTTGAGCCACTCAGTTTCCTCTGGTGATAGGCTGCCTGCTGCCTCCTGGCCGCGCAGCGCGGAAGCCGTGACTCATCCTTTTGCTCTCGACGCTCATTCATAAATCTGTGTGAATACTACTACGACTTCCTCTCGCAGCGCCGCCCGTGTGGGGCCCCCGGCTCTGTGGTAGGTTCCGCTCAACCCCGCCGTAAACGGCAGGAAGGATGAGGGCTATCTCCTGCCTGTTAGTGACACTCCCGTGTCCGCCTGTTCAGCCATGTTCCTCGACAGAGGTTGAGAGGAGAGGAGTTGCCCTGCCGCCTGCCTCGGCCGGCCTGACCCTGGAGGCTTTGCCATATGCCCTATAGCAGGGGTTTTCAATGTTTTTTAAGGCCAAGACCCCTTAGTTGAGAAAGAGATGAAGCAGGGGACCCCACAAGCTTTTCATAGGTTCCATATTGTTTCATTGTTTGACAGCACGATCATCAGTGTATTTTGGATTCATGTCAGTTTGTGTTTTCAGATATTTAACCACTTGAACTGTCAATTCTTAATAAATTTACCTTTTTTCACCCTGTACTTAGTCTGCTCTTTTTCCCCTCTAGACCAAACCTCTTTGCCAAAAATAGCAGATCTACAAGCTCACAACGCCTCGCGCTGTGAGGCGTTGTGAGCTTGTAGATCTGCTATTTTTGGCTAAACTTCTCCGAATATGGATGCTAGGGTTCAAGTGGTTAATATAAAAAAGGAGAAACACAATGATTTGGAGCACCCCCTGTAGTAACTCTGAGGACCCCCTAGGGGTCCCGGACCCCCTGTTGAAGACCCCTGCCCTATAGTCTGGATAAGTGGTAACTGGATAAGATTTGAAACACTTAATATACAGGCCCAAAACAAACAGTGGAGCCTGGGTGAAAGCACCCTGGCCACGATATGCGATGTTAATGGCATGAACCTGCCGAAAGTGGCGGAAGTGCTGCGGTTAACGGAAGTTACGTCATGCGTTGCAGTCTGTTTACATATGCAAGCGAAACAAACCTAAATAGTTTGTAGCTCTTAATAGGTGTCCTTTGTCAGATTCCATGTTTTTGTTTGGATATTGTTTATTACGAGCGCAACCGAAGGGTTGGGAGAAGTAGAATAGCACTGTAAAAAAACAATAACATCCGGTGAAATTCTCCCGGCGGAAGTAGCACCGTTCAATGCCGTATCAGCCTATGGTCTTAACCAGGCTTTTCTCTTCGCAGATGAGTAAGCCTGGCTACGCGAGGCCATGGTGACAGTGGTTAATTCATATTGCCTCTCCGAGGGTCTGTTCAGCTCCGGCGTAAGCACACAATGTGAATGTAGACAGTTTTCACTAGTTTTAAATGATAAATGCAAAACGAACGGTTTTGGACATACAAGGTTTTCCACCCGACAACAACGAAATGCACCGTGCTCCCGTTTATTCCAATGTAGACAAAAACCAAGAGACGTGCTGCTGAGGCGATGGTGCATGTGCACTGTGCATGGTTTATAGGTGGCTAGACTGTATAATAGTAATACTACAGAGGAGGAAACATTGTGTCCTCACTTAGGCTGTGGAAGTTTGTCAGGTTTACTGTGGTCGCAGAAACACTCCTCTCACGTTGTCTTTACCGTGTGTGTGTTCATGCAAGTGTTGGTAGTAATGACGGTGAGTGGGTTGTACGTGTGCGTGAGTGCGCATTTGTGTGTGTGTGTGTGTGTGTGTGTGTGTGTGTGTGTGTGTGTGTGTGTGCGTGCGCGCGCGTGCAAGTGTTTGTGTGGATGTGGTGGTGGTAGTAACGATGGCGGGTGGGGTGGGGGCTATCTCCTGTCTGCATCTTGCTCTTCTCTCCACACATGGCTGAAATGTGTGTGAGATTGTTTCTTTGAAGGCAGATCCTCTTCCTCGGGGTGTGTGTGTGTGTGTGTGTGTGTGTGTGTGTGTGTGTGTGTGTGTGTGTGTGTGCGTGTGCGTGCATGCGCGCGCGCGTGAAAACAGGGAATGTCGGAGCTGAATTTCCCGCATAGAGATCTCCCATCCAGGATGTGACCCAGGCAAGGGTTTGGGGCATTGAGGAGGTGACTGCCATGAAAAGAATCGATCTACAAGCTCACAATGCGGCGCGATGCATTGAACCATGGGCCTATGGCTGTGGTGTGTGTGTGTGTGTGTGTGTGCGTGCGTGCGTGCGTGCGTGTGTGCACATGCATGTGCGTGCGTGCGCGTGCACTGGATGCTTTTATATATCAATAAAAAGAGATATCAAGCAGGCCACATAGTGCTATAGAAGTGTTTTATCATCTGTTCTTGTGCACGCTGAGGAGATGAAAGAGCATCATAAAATTACAAAGGAAATCTGACGGCGTTACTCAGCTAATTGCAATGCCTTCGATAACCACACACTTCCCCTAGTAACCATTTTCCCCAAACATCACCCATCCTCCAGTCAGTGTGAGCATAATATATGGCAGTGGTTCTCAACCTTTTCAGGCCGCGACCCCCAAAATAATCATATTTTAAGCGGGGGACCTTCCCCCCCACACACACCCTGAAGAGCACTAAGAGTTGAGGCATTGCATTTTGTATATTGTGAAAATAGCAGATCTACATGCTCACAACGCGAGGGCATGTAGATCTGCTATTTTCACAATTTCTCCCTCTTGACAACTTGGCCAATGTTTAAATTGTCACTTTAGAAATGTGCCTGTACCCTCTATAGACTCAAACTTTATGTTGGTTTGTTTACTGTTGAGCGAGAAAACAATGTTGCACATGAAGTTAATCATCTGGGGGACCCCCCAAAATTATTTGGGGACCCCCCCCCCCCCCTGGGGGTCCCGACCCACAGGTTGAGAACCACTGATCTACGGTGCCTCGCTCCAAACCACGTTAATAATCCTCACTTATTTGATCCAACCTTCTCTCGCATTGACCATTTTATCTTCGACAAGCATCACCGATAGCAAAGTCTGGCCCCTGATCTAATGACTGTCTGGCATGGGTCTGCCGTCTGTCAGTGAGGAGAGAATGACCTTCACCCCCGTCTGGGACCTCCTCTTCCTCTCTCTTTCTGCTCCTGTTTAGAGGTGGGACGATACGCCATATTATCGTTTATCGTGATAAAAAACACTCAAGATAAATCATATCGTGGAGGTTTAATTCATCGTGATATCGACCTCCGTCATGCACTGGGATCAATTCACCTTTTATTTGCCAAGGTGCATATCCGGTACCATTTAAACCCTCTAGAATTGGTAAAAGGTACTTTTACTAAGGGTTTAGGTGGAGTCTGAAAATCCACTCTCTATCAAATGTCTTTGCCAAAAAATAGCATATCTACAAGCTCACAACGCGAAAATAGCCTATCTACAAGCTCACAATTGAGCTTGTAGATCTGCTATTTTTTTGGCAAATGTTCCGGGCCCAGGATAATGGATTTTGATTATCGCAATAATATCTTAAATCGCGATTTCTTTAGTCACAATAATTGTGATATGAAATGTTCATATCGTCCCATCCCTCCCTAGTCTGTCAGTGAGGAGAGAAGAATGACCTTGACCCCTGTCTGGGGCCTCCTCTTCCTCTCTCTTCCTCCTGGTGTTGTTTGGGTGCGATCCCCAGGGCCCGGTGCAGTTGTCATCACCCGGCCTAATGGGCACAGGTGGCTGGGGCTCCGCTGCTTCCTCCAGCCCTCTTTGGCCTCCCGGCTCTCTCTTTGGCAGAGTGGCGACTGCTTGGCAGGCCGCCGCAGCAGCGAGCCGCTCCAGCAAGCCCTGTTGCCACCAGTTGCCTGCTTTGTTAGCGTTTGGGGGTGGCCCGCGAGTGAAATATGGCCCCTCGGCTCGACTAGAGATGGGTCTCCTCCTGCGGAGTAAATGTGATTTAAGTGGGAAGCGTGACACGATGCGATGAGCTTTTAAATATTTTTAGTGTTTAGTGTTCATTGCTCATCCAGTTTCGAGAGAAAGAGTTTCACAATAAGTCCACAATGACTAATCTCGGGTGAATCTGGGTTCCTGAGTCATTCATGCTGCCACCCCTTGATTACTCACGCCACAGAGACTTGAGTTCAGTAATGTTTTTTTAGTTTTTTGTCGCATTCCTAAGACAATAATTTGATTACAATACATTTACCCCCATTGATTCCGGATCCGGAATCAATGGGGTTAAATTTACTATAATCAAATGTTTGTCTTGGGAACGTGACTAACACAAAAAGATTGTTATTGAACTCAAGTCTCCATGGCGTAATGGAGTAATCAATAGTCATTTTGGGGGTGAACTACTCCTTTAAGTCTTAAGCCCCTGATACACATAGCAATCTTTTCATCAATATCAACTAGCAATGACCAGAGGCGTCAATTGGGTATATGGCCATTGGCAGCGTCATTGGATTAATCTTTTTGTGCCTTCACGCGTGTAAGACATCAGTCATGTTGCCATACCTTATCAACAGGCATGAATTTCTTTTAGGAAGTACATTTACATTTTTCCCCCTTTAGCCAAGGTATGGCAACTGCCATACCTAGCCATACCCAATTGATGCCTCTTGTCGTTGCTGGTTGATATTGATGAAAAGATTGCTACGTGTATCAGGGGCTTTAGGATGGAGAGGATACTTATTGATACAGCTCTGCTCCCATGCAGCAGTGAGACAGCTGATGTCAGACACATATAGAGGTGGAGGTCCCTGGAGGCCTCCGGCCCCTGCAGCTCTGTCTCAAGGTCACGTCGCCCGGGAGCCACTGGGCTGTCCTCATTCATCCCCAGCAAACTGGCTCTGGACTAGGGATGGGACCATATGAAAATGTCACATCACGATTATTGTGACCAAAGAAATCGTGATTTACAATATTATCGCGGTAATCTAAATATCTCCAACATCCATTATCCTGGGGTGGAACATTTGCCAAAAAATAGCAGATCTACAATCTCACAACACGTCGCAACGCAAAGAGATTTAGTAGAGAGTGACTACTGTATCAAGTACGTTGTATATTATAAGAACCTTTTACCAATAGAGGGTTTAAATGGTATATGCCGGATATGCAGCTCGGCAAATAAAAGGTGAATTGATCCCAGTGCATGACGGAGGACGATATTGCGATAAATGAAATCTCCACGATACGATTATCGTGAGTGTTTTTTATCACGATAAACGATAATATCGCTTATCGTCCCATCCCTACTCTGGTCTGGACCCTCTCTGGACGCTGTGAGAGTGTGTGTGTTTCTGTGTTGTGTCTGTGTCTGTCTAAATCTACCTCTCTTTAGGCTTGCCACTGATAGAGTAGAGTGGATGGTGTGTGTGCGTGTGTGGTGCATTAGCGGCCCTTTCATCTGCTCCGTCCTCTTATGAGAGCACGTTAGAGTTGATAAGCATCCAGGAGGCCTTTTGAAGTCCCAGTCTGGGCCCACCCCTCACCCCGGCCCCCTCCTCCTCCTACTGCCAGTGCGTCAGCTCATGGAGACAGTCAGGGCTACCTGGGCTTGTTTGCACTTGAAGCGTTGCTTCAGGAGTTGCCTCTCTCTGTCTGGTAAACATGACGGGCGCTAGCCCACAGCGCGCATGTACTGTAAACACCGCCCATTCTTCATTCATCTTTTATTAGGTTACATTGCTCACACTCGCACGTATTCTTCAGCGTGGCCTCTCCCTGCCGAGGCGGCCTCGATAATATGTCCGTCGGCTCGTCTTATAGTCGCAAAACACGGCGGGGAGGTCTTCCATAACGGAACATCCTCTTTTCACTGGTTTTCAACCAGACTATTTAAGAGCGGCAATACAAATGATCCTAAAACATGGAGTTTAATATTCTGTCATCTGTATGCCTTCGTACTTGATATGCAACAAATAACCCGTTCTCATATTGTATGCATGTACTATAACTAATCGTCGTTGTCGGGTGGAAACCTCGTATCTCCAGGTTACAAATGTGTACGTTCTTTCGCAAAGTAAAGCCCTGCTTCATCGCACAAGGCTGCCGCACAAAAGTAGTGAAAACAGCAGATCTACAAGCACACAACGCCTCGCACCGCGAGGCGTTGTGTGCTTGTAGATCTGCTGATAAATGCAAAACGGTTTTGGACATACAAGGTTTTCACCCGACAACGACGCAATATATTGTACATTCATACATGTATTTGTTTGATGCATTTCAAGTATGAAGGCATACAGAATACTATCCGTGTTTTACCATAATGTGTATAGTTTATCTTAAATAGCGCGGGGTCGAAACTCAGTGGAAACGGGGTCTTCCGGGGAATAACACCAGACCATGGCACCGTGTCACAGTACCTCCCCCAGCGCTCCAGACACTGTTCCTTCCCATATGTTTTTTTGTTTCCACTTCTCCCAGGTCAGACATGCACTAACTTGTAAAAAAAAGGGAAAAAAAGCTTGTTTTCGCATTCCACCCACCTTCCTGCATGATATATGGTTTACCTCCTTCGCTGCTTTGTTTTCTCCCTACCCACTCCTCCCACCCCTTCTCCTCCACCTCCTCCACCTGTGGGTGTTGCGATGACATGGATGCTTCTGTTTTGAAGGAAAGCCCCTCGGAGGCCTCACCCTGCTCCCGTTCTACTTCTTGATTCGCGTTCTACTGTCTTCTCAGTTGACAGCAGAGAGAGACTGAGGCTATCTGTTTATTATCATCTGTTTATACTTGTCGCTGTGGTCTGTGGGTACACATATCTCAATCCTTTTTTGGATGTAGATTATTACGCGGAGATGCGTTGCTTCGTATGCGCCCTGGTGGCGACGAGAGGACAACGAGGAGTATGTATGGCCTGCTGGGTTCGCAGGCAAATATCACAGCAGTCGTCCTATCAAGCCTTGCCTTTGTGTATGCTTAAGATCAAGGGTCCATTTGGTTCCATTTGTACACTCCAGGAGTGTGCAAGCAGTTTCCTTATACCCGAGGGTTGAGAGACACTCTCTGTCTCTGTCTGTCTCTCTCTCGTTCTCTTTGATGAGTCCCAATTCTGCCCTTATAGCCTTTATAGGATTGAATATATTAAAGGACAATCCCCTCAACTTTTATATCTCTGCCTGCCTTCTATGCTGGATTTATCCCTGTATTTCTCCCTGTATGAAAATAAATATTGATTTTGGAAAGAAGCCCTTCGTCTTTTATTTTTAGCGTATGACACCTAAACCTGACAGTTAAAATTGTTGTTTTAGCTCATTTAATATCGTTCTCCTATTAATCTGCTTTGCAGGAAATATCATGACCTGACATCACATTGTCTTTGTTTGGCTTAACCCCAGCGGGAATAGGAAAAATACACCATCAAACAACAAAACAACACCATGGTATATTGTCATTATCTGTTTTCAATCAGTGTTAAAGTGGTCCAGGGTGGACTTTTCCTTAAAGGCAGCACTTCATGGTGATCACTTTATTTTGTATGTGGTTTGCTAGCTTATATTTTTGTTGTTGTTGTTGTTGTTGCTCTGTTTCATGCATTGTGCATTGTGTACTTTTGGCTTTTCTATTTTGTGTTTTCCTTTTTTTGGTGCTAACTCTGCGAATCATGACACTTTTGAAATATTTCAGATACATGCCAATCATGCTTGAACCATTGTTTCATTGTTTTTTAGGAATGCAGTCTGTTGCTCAAGTTTGAGAGCTCAGCTCTATAAAAAATGCCAGTTCTTTGCCCCTCAGAAAAAGGACACTCTTTTGTCTGTAGCGAGTCTCTGAAGAGCCTGAGATTATAACTCTCCACGTCGAGTGCATGTGTTTAAAACAAATATGCCCTTAAACGTCCCAAGCCCAACTCCAGATGTGTGTCCCCCGGACATGCATGGGACCAGGGCTGGGAGGCGGGGCACCATAGGGAGGCGTGTGTGTTTCCGTGTGCGCTACTAGTGCTTATGTGTTCATGCAGGGGCGTCACAAGGGGGAGGGGGGGGGGGGGGGGACTTAGTGGGACTGAATTACTAGGGCCCAAGTTGGAGGGGGCCCCTAATTATTTTATACTTTACCTATTGAAAAATAGCAGATATACAAGCTCACAGCGCAGCACCGAGTGCCGCGCTGCGAGCTTGTAGATCTGCTATTTTTGAAAAGTTGTGAAAATGTGTGCAAATCTTTGAATATATTTATTTTTTAAGCGAACATTTGTAACTCAAATTTTGCTTCTGGGGGGGGGTCCCTGGAACTAAGTATTTTGAGATGGTGGTCCGTGGCCAAATACATATTATTTTGGGGGTCCTGCACATAAAAAGGTTTGAGCACCACTGACATAGAAACATAGGTTTTTCTAAAAACCTTAGAAGGATTTGAAATATTCAAAGACTTAAAAAATAGCAGTGCCACGCTGCGAGGTTGTATATCTGCTATTTTTCAATTGTTAAAGTACCCAGGGCCCAGAATTTTGTGCGCCACCCCTGTGTTGTTCATGTATGCCTATTTGTATGTTTGTGTGTTTGTGTGTGTGTGCTCTGTCAGACACACAGTGGCTTTTGTTCAGAGTGGTTGTTGTAAGCATTGTTATACACTTGTGTGTTTTTTTTTCACTCTGCACATGCGGCTCATTCATCCGCATGGTAGAATGCCGTTTCCTCTGGCTCGAACGTATGCGTGTGTGGAGGATTTCCACCCCACCCCCCCTGTTCCTTTCGCTCCATGGCATTTTTCAAATGAGTGGCTAATTTTGTTTACACCAGAGTCATTAAGTGAACGTGATTAGCTTGCCTGCCAGCCTGCCAGCCAAGTGGCCTCGGCACCGGAGACCGTCGACATTGTCCTGGCACAAATGGACAATTGTAGTCAATGACGATCGTTACGTTATAAATGAACAACGCACGGTCCTACACCTCACTCTCACTCACACACACGCACACACACACACATACACACACACACTCATTCTGTAGATCTTTCTTGGGTTGGAGTGCGGATCGTGGACCAGTGGTAGATGTCCTGCCCGGTCCTCTCTCTGCCTTTGGTTTCCTGTCATTCTTCGCCACGCTATATAAAATTGAAGATCTGAAGGCGACCAAAAGAATAAAAACCTAGGAAGTCCTGCAGGGACAGTGAAAAGGGCCACCCGACATCTGAAGCGTCGTGCATTTGCTCTGTATGGAGTTATCGCACGCACACACGCGTGCGCACGCACGCACGCACGCACACACACACACACACACACACACACACACACACACACACACACACACACACACACACGCGCGGTTGGCTGGCCTATCAGACGGTACAACTGTCTTGGTGGGCCGGGGCTTCAGATATGTGTCTCTTTATCTGTCTGGCAGCAGGGTGAAAGTTGATGAGAGATGATATGGTGACAGTTGAGTAGACAGAGGGCTTATAGCCTGAGGCTGAGCAGAGAGAGAGAGGGAGGACATACATACATATCCCCAGCCTGACATTTCACTGTGTGGCCGTGGGAGAGTGTCCTGGCCTGGCCCGAGAGCACACGCTATCACAGGACGTTCTGTTCAACAGCTCAGGGCGAGTTAAAAGGGAGAGCAAAGGTTCCAGGTCCAGCCAGGGGTGTCGCACCAAATTCTGGGCCCTGGGTACTTTAACTATTGAAAAATAGCAGATATACAAGCTCGCAGCGCGGCACCGAGTGCCGCGCTGCGAGCTTGTAGATCTGCTATTTTTGAAAAATCTTGAAAAGTCTTTTGTCTGCATATGACCCACTGAAACAACCAAAAATGTCCCCTCAGAGATGGCTAAAATCTTTTATCTTGTTTACATTGTAGTCATTGTAATATATTTTCCAAATGTCTTTTACTGCATTAAGTTGATGCATAGCCTTCTTCCAAGAACTTCCCTTTCTCTACTGCATCAGATGTTATTCGTCATTTGTTACAGTAAATCTTGGCAGTGATTGGGGCTCCATCAATCTGTCTCGAGTCTGGCCAATGAGAGGTGGTTCCCATGTTGTTGCCGCTCGTCTCTACAGTCCTCACTGAAAGCTCGTTCTGCCCCAGACAGAATTCTCGACCAGCCAGGGCTTCCTCCTCCGAGAGACGGAGCTAGAGACAGGCGGAAAGAGAAAGAGAGAGAGAGAGAGAGAGAAGAGAAAAGAGAGACTGGAGAGAGACTTCATTTAATCACAGAGGCGCAGACAGGACTATGAATAGCGGCATTAGCGTTAGAGAGTCCATAACTCATGGTGAAGTATGGCGATGAGCGGCACAGGTTCAATGGGAGCGCTTCTTTGGGTCATTATGGATTACGGCTTAAAACGTGAACTCTGCCTTGGCTGGCAGACAGATTGCTGTTTTTGCGACGTCAGGCGAACCGGGAACTCCATCCTATTTATATAGTAGACCAGTGTTCCCCAAACAATGGGTCATGACCCACGTTTGGGTCACGGAGCCACATGGGTCACGAGTAAATTTCAACCTTTTTGTATTTCCTTAAGTTCCTATATCTCGTAACCTCGTACGTCCAAAAGCGTTCGTTTTTTATTTATCGTCTAAGAAATGAACAAAACTAGTGAAAACAACCGATATACAAGCACACAACGCCTCGCATCGCGAGGCGTTGTGTGCTTGTAGATCGGCTGTTTTCACTAGTTTTGTGCGACGGCCTTGTATGATGAAACAGGGCTTTGCTTTACCAAAAAACATACACTTTTGAAACTTGGAGATACAAGGTTTCTGTCCGACAGTGACGATATATTTGTTTCGTTATTATTTCAAAAAGAAACTTACACAAAACAATCAAGAAATTCCATTAAAAAAAGAAGTTTGGGAACCCTGGCCTGTACGAGGGACCAGTCTGAATCTCAAGCCACAGGGGGGTTGGCCGCCACGGCGGGCAAACAGAGGAGTTGTTGGACGTTTTACTGGAACCCAGCCCACTCCTTGGTGTGTTATAGTTGTTGCAGACATGGTATTATTAGCTTGCTGTCCCCCCGGAGGCCTCCCGGCCATAAAAAAGACTTAGCTAGTACCTCACACTGGGGGGTGAGAGAGCCTAGGCATTATATGGAGTCGCCGGCATGGAATGCTCTTGAAGTCTTTTTTTTCTTCTCCTTCACACCTTGACTGACTGGCGTAGGCTTTTAATTAAGCGAGAAAACCTGAAGTGTAATGGCGTAATTGCGTGAGCATGTTGGTCCTGAGTGAAGGAAATTATTCCCAGGGACCAGGGATGCTTATTTGAGACCATGACATTTTGCTGTCAGTGCCTCAGAAAGCTGGACGAGTCCAGGATTAAAGTCCTGCTGCTGAGCTCCTTCGCATTGTTGACTTTCTATAGTGCATTTTTCATATCGTCGTTGTCGGGTGGAAACCTCGTATCTCCAAGTTTCAAATTTGTATGTTCTTTCACAGAGTAAAGCCTTGCTTCATCATACAAGGCCGTCGCACAAAAGTAGTGAAAACAGCAGATCTACAAGCACACAACGCCTCGCGGTGCGAGGCGTTGTGTGCTTGTAGATCGGCTGTTTTCACTAGTTTAAATATTTTTTTAAATGTAAAATGAACCGTTTTGGACATACAAGGTTTTCACTCGACAACAACGATATTCACTTGGAATGGAATTTCTTTCTTTTAATTAGATATTTCTTGCTGCCCATTTGTATGTGCTGTATAAAAATGTTCCCTTGGTTGCACGTGGGTTTGTTCAAAGCAGAGTGAGACTGTCCAGCTAATACTAGAATAAATTCTCACCACCTTAATTGGAGCAGCATGTCCCATTGAGATAAAAAAAAAGTCTCTTTTACAAGAGAGACATTTACAAGAGAGACATCTGCAAGCTCACAATGTGAGCTTGTAGATTGTCTATTTTCAAATGCCCGAAATGTGTACAGGGCTGAGTGTAATTTTGTAATAATAATCAAAATCTATAATCTAATAATCAAATTCTACAAAGTAACTAGTAACTAAAGTTTTCAATTAAAAAGTAAAAGTACAATATTTGCCTCTGAGATGTAGTGGAGCAGAAGTATCGGAAATTGGAAATACTCAAGTAAAGTACAAATACCTCAAAATTGTTACTTTACACAATTGAAGCACAGTTGCAGCCGTTTTGACTAAGAATAGAGGTTTGTATATAGTGTGGTTAAAAGCAGCAATGGACATGAATGTGTCTAATTTGAGATCTTATTCCATGCCCAAGTTGCATGGTAAGAAGATGCCGTTTTCCCCCCGATCTGTCAAAACCGTGTACATTAAAAAGCAACCATTTGGAGCAGTGTAGCAGGGTAACTCACAGCTAAGACAGAGAAGGTTACAGAGGTAAAGCTGGAAGCTTACCAGCATCACTTCATACAGTAGATAGAAATAAACCTGCACTGTTGTCTGTGAGTGTGTGTGTGTGTGTGTGTGTGTGTGTGTGTGTGTGTGTGTGTGTGTGTGTGTGTGTGTGTGTGTGTGTGTGTGTGTGTGTGTGTGTGTGTGTGTGTGTGTGTGTGTGTGTGTGTGTGTGTGTGTGTGTGTAATTATGGTCATCCCACCAAATCAGAAATGGTGAGTAAGGGACTTCGCATTTGCGTGCGTGCGTGCGTGCGTGCGTGCATGTGTGCATGCGTGTGTGCGATGTCGGGTGGAAACGTTGTATGTCCAAAACCTTCCTTTTTCGTTACTTTAAAAAACGATTTAAACTAGTGAAAACAGCCGATCTACAAGCACGCAACGCCTCGCACCGCGAGGCGTTGCGTGCTTGTAGACCTGCTATTTTCACTAGTTTTGTGCGACAGTCTCGTATGACGAAGCATGGCTTTACTTTACGAAAAAACATACTCATTTGATACGAGGTTTCTTCCTGACAGTGACGATATGCGTCAAAATGTGTCCTCTCCGGTGAGTTCGTGCACCTTTCAGATGCTGCCGTGGAGATAAGACACCTTTGGCATTCGGCACGTCACTCGGTGCCTTGCGGGATGCCAGTCAGAAAAGTGCAGTACACGAGCGCGTGTTTAAACGTGCTGGCTCCGTTCACGGTGGGAGGAGGAGCGGAGGCTGGCGGCCTCTCGGGGCACGGTGAAAGAAAGGACTGCACCGCCGCAGCCTCTTTTCAAGTGGGCACAGCACAGACGCAGACCCTGGTTTACTGAGAGAGAGAGTGAGCTCGGGGTGGGTCATGTCCTGCCGGAGAGAGTGTGTGTGAGAGAGAGAGAGAGAGAGAGAGACCCTTTTCTGGAGGAGGAGGAGTATAGGAGGAGAATGATGAAGGTTCAGTCTAGGAATGGGACGATATGAACATTTCATATCACGATTATTGTGACAAAAGAAATCGCGATTCATCATACAAGGCTGTTGCACAAAAGTAGTGAAAACAGCAGATCTACTGTTTTCACTCGTTTGAATCATTTTTAAATGATAAATGCAAAACGAACGGTTTTGGACATACACGGTTTTCACCCGACAACGAGGAAAATGGCAGGATCTGTGTCCCTGTGTGCACGCACGTACAGTAACTGCGGAATAAGAGATGTGTTTTAACGAGAGAGAGAGAGAAAGAAGAAGGAGAAAAGCATCTCTTGCCGCCTCTCTGTTGTGTTGTCTGTAATTGCAGCATTGAGGCATTGTGCCGGGAAGTGCATTTGTCTGTGACATTCTCTCTCTCTCTCTCTCTCTCTCTCTCTCTCTCTCTCTCTCTCTCTCTCTCTCTCTCTCATGTTTTTTGGTAAACTAACTGGACACACCCATTCCAGGAATCTCTAGTGGTTTTTTACTGACTTTAACTTTCTCATGTAATTACTTCCCCCCTTTGACTGGGGCCAAATTAGGGCTATCACAGGCAGATTCATTATGGCAATAGGCCACTGAGGGGATGGTCTGCTGGGTGGCATTTTTTCGAACGGAGCTCAGTGGAGGAGGTCGTTTTGAGGTTCTCTCTCTCTCTCTCTCTCTCTCTGTTTCTGTGTGTGTGTGTGTGTGTGTGTGTGTGTGTGTGTGTGTGTGTGTGTGTGTGTGTGTGTGTGTGTGTGTGTGTGTGTGTGTGTGTGTGTGTGTGTGTGTGTGTGTGTGTGTGTGTGTGTGTGTGTGTGTGTGTGTGTGTGTGTGTGTGTGTGTGTGCGCGCGCGCGCGTGTTGGAGGTGGAGTGGGGTGGAAGGGGGTCTAAAAGAAACAACAGGCGACCGCTTTTGGGTCTGTCGCCTGTTCCCTGACTCTTGCCAGCAAAACCTGATCAGAGAAGTAAAAAAAAATACACGGCCCTGCCTTTACAATGCGGGCCTTTGTCTCCCCGGCCGGCATCGGAACCATCAACCATTTTGGAAATAGTTTCCAGCTTATTAAAATGCTTCCAGACCGTGACTGTTGAACCAGTGAGTTTCCCAGTTAATTGCTTGGCATCCTGCCTCATCTCTGGGTTTCTGCGGCAGGGCATCCTCGGAAGAGCAAAAGGCTCTCTGATCGGGGACTGCGCCGTTTGAAGTCGTCTCCCCCCCCCCCCCCCCCCCCTTTGTTTTGCACCTCCCCATGTGTTTCCATGCACTCCTGATTTTGATTGAACTTGGATGATCGTATAAAGTTAGTTGTGAGTCTGGACCTCAGTCAGAGCTCTTGAGCAGTTGAGCTTGTCAAGTCTGTGTTGTCGTAAGTTGTCTGCGGAAAGCCTCTATCTGAGTCTGCGGTGAAGAGCCTATCACCGCAAATTTTAGGTGTAAAGCTATCCACCTAAAGTGAGAAAATAAGTGGAGGCCATCATAGTCATTCACGGTGAAGTACTATCACTGTGACTGACTGGTCTAGATCGACCAATCAGTGAACGGGGTGATGGGTCGATCTGTCTGAAAGTAAAAACAGAGATGTGTCGGCCGTTCGTGGTGGATAGCTCTTCACCGCGAGTAATGACGCAATGTTGTAGTTTTATGACTTAAAAAGACTACACCGCGGCGGATAGCTTATCACCGCGGTGCCTATACTATGATAGGGGCTTTACCCTCAACAGAAGTGAACTGGCATCTTTGTGCCAGTGGTCTCCTAGGTATAAGCGGCGGATTAATGATCTTGTTTGTTTAGTTTGGACTCTTTATCTCATTCAGTTAAATCAAAGACTCCTGGTCCGGGACCCCTTGGGGGTCCTCAGAGTTACTACAGGGGGGCCGCCAAATCCTTGTGTGATAGGATCATGTTTTATACATTAACCACTTGAACCCTAGCATCCCTATTCTGAGTGGAACATTAGCCAACAATAGCTGATCTGTAAGCTTGTGGATCGTCAATTTTTGGCAAAGAAGAGCAGACTAAAGTATTTGACGTTTCAAGTGGTTAAATGTCTGAAAATACACATTACTCCAACATGATGACAGTGCTGTCAAACAAGTCTAAGCTGTCTAAGAAATCTATGAAAATTCTGCAACACAATTTTATACAATATGTAGCGGGGATCCCTGCTTTATCTCTCTCTCAGCTAAGGGGTCCCTGGCCTGAAAACGTTGAAGACCCCCAGGATTCTGGTGTCACTGTGCTTCTATCTGTGTTGGAAGCTCCACTTCTGACACCAGGGTCTTCAGCAGATTAACGCCTCTCGTCCGTGATGACATCTCATTGTCCTGCAAACTGAAGGAGGTTACATCGGAAAAGTAATCAGATTGCTGTTCTCTCTCTCGTGCCTTGCGGGTCAGCTGATTGGCGAGGCAGGTTTTGTATTTATTCAATCCGTGCATTGATTATCATTGCTGCCATCACTTCTGAATTGATCCCTGAGCGGCAGCCTAATAGGTGCGCGGTCCCTCTGTTATTGGATCCAATGCTTTTCATCGTTCATCTGGGCAGCCCTTGCTCTCTGCTAACGGCTCTACTCCCGTGTGTGCGCGCGCATGTGTGTGTGTGTGTGTGTGTGTGTGTGTGTGTGTGTGTGTGTGTGTGTGTGTGTGTGTGTGTGTGTGCGTGTGTGTGGCCACAGGGCTGAAGCACCATAAATCTGCTAATTGAGTTTTCTAGAGTGTGCTGCTCCGTTAAATCCGTGGAAGAGAATGTCATGACCAGGAATAAACAAGTGTGTGGACGTTATTGAAAAGAAAAGCCTCTCTGGTGATTTCATTTGGCTCTCTGGCCGTCTCTCCTCTCCCCGGGGAGGTATTCAGAGCCTTGTATGGACACGGGTATCGGTGGCTACTGATGGCCTATACTCTCTGCAGTATGGGAACTGCTGTGGCATGCCTGGGGACTGCCACTCTGCTATGTACATTCTACGCACAATCCATTGACTGCCTTCAAATATCTAAAAGCAGAAATAAAACGAGAAAGGTAGGTTCCTCTGAGCACAGGTCTCCACCAGTGTTGTTTTTGTCGACTAAAACTATGACGAAAAATGTTTGTCGACTGTGTTTGTTTCACTGACAAAAACTAAATAAAAACTAAATAAAGGCTAAGCTGTGATGACTAAAACTAAGACTAAATATATTGACAATTTCGTCAACAAAATAAAAACTAGACTAAAACGTTAGGGAGGGACTAGTGGAGAAGAGAGTCATTTTATGTTTGGTTGCTCTCAGGTGTTCCGTGCTGAAAATGGCAGATCTACAAGCTCACAGCGCGTCGCAGTGCGACGCGTTGTGAGCTTGTAGATCGGCTATTTTCTGCACGCAACCAAGTGTGATTACGATGCCATCAAGGCCTGCCAAAATACATTTTCGTTGACTAAATTAACTGTAGATTTAGTCGCCTAAAATCTTATGATATTTAGTCGACTAAAACTCGACTAAAACTAAAACTTTTCAGGTGACTAAATTATGACTAAAACGAAATGACATTTTATTCAAAAGACTATATGACTAAAACGAAATCAAAATTCGTTGTCAAAAACAACACTGGTCTCCACCAGGAAAGGTCGCAGACCCCGGTTTGTCGTCGGGTGTAGCCGTCAGGACATAAGATGTACAACAAACAAAATATATATATCGTCACTGTCGGGCAGAAAACTTGTAATTCCAAGTTTCAAATTTGTATGTTTTTTTCCCATAAAGTAAAGCCCTGGCTCATCATACAAGACTGTCGCACAAAGCTTGTGAAAATAGCAGATCTACAAGCACTGAGGTGTTGTGTGCTTGTAGATCAGTTATTTTCACTGCTTTAATTTTTTTTTTATTGATAAATACAAAATGAACGGTTTTGGACATACAAGGTTTCTACCGACAACGATATATATATATATATATATATATATATATATATATATATATATTTACATATTAGATAATACCCGGCTATGGGAGTTTTTTTCACGGTTTGTCATTGTGATCCCATGGCCTGGAGGAACGGACCGTAACCCTGACAACGGCTGTAGAGCATTGACGTGAGCGCGTGAGAGCGTGAGGGACATTTTTCATTTAATAGTTATATAAATATATATATATATATATATATATATATATATATATATATATATATATATATATATTTATTTATTTTTACATTCCTGAAAATGTTCACCTAGGGCTGTCACGATTATGACATTTTACATGATGATTAATTGTCACTCAAATAATTGCGATTAGTGATTTAATTGTGTTTTTGTCGTTGGCAATTATATTTCTGTTTGGCTTTTAGGCTTTGAAGTTGCATGTGGTAGATATGACACATAACCTAAATAATATACAAAGACCTGACTGACATATTTGACAACTTTATACTTAAAAAATTAAATTTATAGTGGAAAAAGCCGATCTACAAGCTCACAACGCGTTGCGATGCGGCGCGTTGTGAGCTTGTAGATCTGCTATTTCCACTATTTTGTACTTAAAAAAAATATATATGAACATTTTTCAACATGGAAACAATTATGACGATTATGAAAAATATTCGCGATTATGTCAAATAATTGTGATTAGACGATCCTGCTACTCGAGCTCTGCTGTGGACACATCCATATATTTGCCTATATTTGACCCCTGTTGAGGACCATGTTATCTGATCTCCTGTGCACGACGGGTCACCTGGAGAGGTCAGTTGATCTGGGGCGGGCTGGCCATTCCTGGACACATACTGAGGATTCCTCCGTCTATTAGACAGATAAGGAGGGGAGACGCACAATGACGATGAGGGACGGGAGATGCCAAACAGGCTCTGTCTGTCTGTCTGTCTGTCTGTCTGTCTGTCTCAACCGGCGGTCAGACAATGGGCAGATTCTACAACAGGAGCCACCAGGCTGTGTGTGTGTATTGACTCAGGACTTACATGTGCGACTTGCATGACGATGTGGTCATAGCGTTGGCATTTCTCACTGGACGATGACGTCATGTCTGTCGCATTTGAATTGTCGGTGGGTAAATGGTTAATGATTCTTAGTTAAAGCTTTGGTAATGCCAGTGGTGGAAAAAGTACTCAAACGTTTTACTTAAAAGGGATATTACACTTTCAAAAAAACTTTTAGGTCTAATCAGGCTTGTATGAACACCCTGAACAGTTTTTAATTTGCTTCATTCAGTATTTAGATATTTGATGTAAATGTTACCAGCTCCAACACGCCCAGGCCCTCTCCCCACACACACACATTGTAACTTCAAACTCCATTTTAACCATGATAGATTCATTAAAAACACACATTATTTTTTCTGGTGACTCATAATACCCTCCTAATACGTGAGCAGACCGTGTTTTTTTCAATAACTTTTTTCATTTATTTTCAATAAAATATTATTGTATTTAATGTTTTCCATTTTCCCAAAGAATTATTATCTACAATTATCTACAAGCTCACAACTCGTCGCGATGCGACGCGTTGTGAGCTTGTAGATCGGCTATTTTCAAATAACCTAGGTATAAAATAGGGCTAGAGTGGATTAATGTATGTTTTGTAATCTTCTAATTTATATCTGCAAAGTAACTAGTAGCTTAAAGTAAAAAAAAATTGTTGTGGAGTAAAAGTACAATATTTGGATCCGAGATGTATTGGAGTAGAAGAAAACATATTGGAAATTGGAAATCACTCACGTAAAGTACAAATAACTCAAAAGTGTACTTAAGTACAGTACTTAAGTAAATGTATTTAGTTACTTTACACCACTGGGTAATACACAAGCCTGTGTTATTGCTTTTAACCAGGCACGTTTTGGCTTTTTGGCTTTTTGGTCTTTCCACTTGGGAGGGAGAATTCCAGGAATGTTTATTGTTTCTTCATTTACTTGTCTTGTCTGAGGAACTCTGGGTCTGAAAGCTGATAGCATTCACACTCACCTCAGTCACCCCCCCCCCCCCCCTCTCTCTCTCTCTCTCTCTCTCTCTCTCTCTCTCTCTCTCTCTCTCTCTCTCTCTCCACCACCCTGCTTCACTTCCTCCTCGTCATCACCTCCTTCTCACACGTCTTCCTCATGTCCTCCTCCTCCTCCTCGTCCTTCTCCTCTTCCTCCCTCCTTCTGCCTGGCTTGCTTTCAAGGGTGTCGCACCAAATTCTGGGCCCTGGGTACAAGGATTCACTGCGGGGGCCCCCCCATGAATGTCCTTCATTTAACCCATTTAGAATGGGAACGCATTGTTACGCGTTATTTTGTGCTTTGACTATTGAAAAATAGCAGATATACAAGCTTGCAGCACGGCACCGAGTGCAGAGTAGATCTGCCATTTTTGAAAGAATCGTGAAAGCTTGTGCATGTTTCTATGTCAGTGGTGCTCAAACTTTTTCATCTGAAGGACCCCCGAAATGATATTTGGCCGCGGACCGGCGGACCCCCATTTCAAAATATTTCGTTCCTGGGAACTCCCAGAAGCAAAATTTGAGTTACGTATGTTCGATTAAAAAAAATACATATATTCAAAGATTTGCACACATTTCACGACTTTTCAAAAATAGCAGATCTACGAGCTGAGCTTGTATATCTGCTATTTTTCAACAGCTAAAGTATAAAATAATGAAGTCCCCTCCTCCACCTCGGGCCCCTAGTAACTCAGTCCCACTTTTCCCCCCCTTGTGACGCCCCTGGCTTGCTTTGCTCATCTTGACCAGAACAGCTGCTGAGCAGGGATGGCCTCCTCTCATCAGCCTTTGGGCAGCGTTGGCCTGCTTTACCCAGGCCTCTATCAGTGGGCAGGCATTATGTAAAAGGCTACTGTCGTTTGTTGTCTGCACAGTTAATTTCTGCCGTTACGAAACTCCCATGTTTATGTAATTCCTAGCAGACGGAAAAGGGACACGACCGAAACCCACCCCAACAATCCTCGTTCCGCCACCTCTCAGCTTGTTACTGGGCCTGTGGTGGCTCATCTGCCCTCGTTTTTCCCCACCCTCCATTCACTGGATCAGCGCGATTAAACAATGTAAGGCATTCTTAGAGGGTGACTCATTGCTTTTCCTTGTGTCATTTCACTCGGTGCACCGGCAAAGTGGAAAAATATGGACGAGAGCTCTGAGGGGTGTCATCTATAGGGCTGGGACGATATAAACATTTCATATCACGATTATTGTGAGGAAAGAAATCGCGATTTTACGATATTATCGCGATAATCAAAATCCATTATCCTGGGGCGGAACGTTGCGACGCGTTGTGAGCTTGTAGATTGGCTATTTTTTTGGCAAAGACATCTGATAGAGAGTGATAAAAAGTATGTATATTATAAGTACCTTTTACCAATTATAGATGGTATATGTGGTACCGGATATGCAGCTCGGCAAATTCAAGTGAATGTATGACGGAGGACGATATCACGATAATTTAAATCTCCACGATACGATTATCGTGAGTGTTTTTTATCACGATAAATGATAATAACGCTTATCGTCCCATCCCTACTATCATCTTGAGCTTCCTTTGTAGACACTGTTTAATATTAAACCGTACAGTTCGCCCTCCCACAGTTCAATATGCACTTTTATGAAGAAATGCAGATTTCTGGTTTTGCTATAAAATGTCACGTTATTACTTTACACAAATGACTTACTGCTGAAATAGAAATGTGTGTCCCTGTGTCACTGGAGAAAACCCCAGAGCTTTGGGAGAGAGAGAGAGAGAGGGACGTTTTTAGCGTCATTTGACGCTTCGTCAGTGGGGGCCCGGCCCCGGAAAAAAATCTAAGGACGCACAGACCTTACATTCAGGTCCGCTTCAGCCCTGTAATCCCCATTATAAAAGGTCACATCCACTCTCACCCTATGTTCCTTAGCATGCCATGCATCAGAGAGGTTAGCCGAGGCAGTCACAGGGGACACGGCTCAAACAAAGAATGCGTGACGGGGAAGCGATCCGCTGAAAACGTCATTTCCATTCAGCTCAGCTACTCCAGAATGCAGCGTTTAGCCTCCAAGGCCCCGGCAAATCGGGGTATTTTTAGAAAATTCCACTTCGTCTTATTCCCTTTTCAACTCTTAACACTCATTAGCCGATGATGAATGCTAACTGGGATTTCTCATTGTTTCTCTCTACTTGGGTGATTATTGAGCGCTGGCGTGCCGTGAAGGGACTTGTGCGCTCGGCTGGCAACGCAGGCTCCGCTCCACGCTGCCTCCTTGTGCATGCTGCTCGCTGTGGCTGGCCTCCCATTGGCTCTCTATGGCAGGGGTCTTCAACGTTTTCAGGCCAAGGACCCCTTAGTTGAGAGAGAGATGAAGCAGGGACCCCCACAATCTGTTCATCGATTCCGTATAGTTTCATCGTTTGACAGCACGATCATCAGTGTATTTTGGATTCACGTCAATTTGTGTTTTCAGATATTTAACCACTTGAACCGTCAATAAATAAACTTGACCTTTCACTCTGTACTTAGTCTGTTCTTTTTCCCCTCTACACTAAACCCCTTTGCCTAAAATAGCCGATCTGCGAGGCGTTGTGAGCTTGTAAATCTGCTATTTTTGGCTAAAGTTCTCAGGAAAAAAAAGGTTTCTATCACACAAGATTTGGCGCCCTCTGAGGACCCCCTAGGGGTCCCAGGCCCCTGCTCTATGACCATCTTCCTCAGAACACATCCGCGGCAGAAAAATCTTTTTCATTGTCTCATTAATCCGACCCCACTTCCACCCCCGCCTCCGCATTGTGCAGAGAGGTTGGTTCCAACTCAGAGCATCATTACTACTCTAACTCCGAGAGAGTACAAATGCACGTACAAGTACAAAATGTAACACTTTGCACTCTCACAGCTACACAATGTGTAAATGAGCACTGAGAATTGTACTGTGTAGTGCTGTGTAGTGTTTCTCAACCTTTTTTCTGCATGGGCACACTTTTCATGTCCCAAGAATCAATGGGCACACCAACATAATACGGGGGGGTGTAAATATCGTCACTGTCGGGAAGAAACCTTGTATCTCCAAGTTTCAAATGTGTACGTTTCTTCGCAAAGTAAAGCCCTGCTTCATCATACAAGGCTGTCGCACGACAGTAAGTGAAAACAGCAGATCTACAAGCACACAACGCCTCGCACCGCGAGGCTTTGTGTGCTTGTCGATCGGCTGTTTTCACTAGTTTAAATCGTTTTTTAAATGATAAATACAATACTGGCTTTCAAGCAGTTTCAAGGGGCACACTTGACCCTTCTAAGGGGCACACCAAAAGGTCCCCATGGGCACAGTGGTTGAGAAACACTGCTATAGACTGCGGCTGGTTGCCTCTATACAAAGCCGGCGTAGCGGGGAATGGCCCCAGCTGTACCGCCGCTGTTGCTCTTGGCCCAGTCACCTGCATTCTTTTCTAACCCTGGAGATATACGACGGCGTTCTCACTGGACGTCATGCCATTACGACTACTACTACTACTACTACAGCGCTCTGCTGGACCGCTGCCACACTGCCCGTCTCCTCGCCAATCTCTTAAGATCACACGGCAGCTGACCCTCCCAATGTAAATAGTGAATAAATATAGATTCCCCTCACTTTCATGTGCCACTTAAGCCCCAATCAGGGCTGAAGAGTCTATTTCAGCAAGGGGGCTTTGACTAATGGCTTGGAATGCACCCCTTGGACGGGCCGCAACTTTAACTATGTTGAATTCCACGGATTTTCGACAAAATGTTTAGACTGTTGGGGACCTTTGAAGTGCCCCGTCGACTTGACAATAATAAGCTGCGCTGTTCTCCTTGTGATCTGAGGCTAAGTGGAACGGATGCCTTGGAACCATTTCCCTTGTTTAAATGCGTAACTGGATTAGAGGTACCCTCTGGAGAGAGGTGCCATAATGATACGGCACTCTGCAACCACACAACAACAGCGCAGAGACGTAGATGGCAGCACCAGCTGACCCTCCCCTATAGCTCCTCCGTGTGTTTTGTACCCCGTGCTCCTTACTGTACATCAGGGGTCTTCAGCGTTTTCAGGCCAAGGACCCCTTAGTTGAGAGAGAGATGAAGCAGGGACCCCCCTTGACTTTTTCATAGGTTCCATATAGTTTCATCGTTCGACAGCACAATCATCAGTGTATTTTGGAATCATGTCAATGTGTGTTTTCAGATATTTAACCACTTGAACCGTCAATACCTAATAAACTTGACCTTTCACTCTGTACTTAGTCTGCTCTTTTCCCTCTCTACACCAAAGCTCTTTGCCGAAAATAGAGGATCTACAGGCTCACAAGTTGTGAGCCTGTAGATCTGCTATTTTTGGCTAAAGTTCTCCGAATATTGATTTGCGACCGTCAGGGAGCAGTTTACTATGAAAACCTCCACCGGCCGTCCGTCCGTCGGTCGGTCACACGTCACACGTCACACCTTTGCCCTGCTCATATCTCCGCATCAGTATATAGGGCTTGTTTGTTTATTGTATGACATCACGCCACATCATCAGCTGTGGACTCTGTGATGTCATCGTATCGCATCAGTATATAGGGCTTGTTTGTTTATTGTATGACATCACGCCACATCATCAGCTGTGGACTCTGTGATGTCATCGTATCTCCATATATGGCCATCTCCGTATATGGAGATATAAGTCGTCCATGCCCAAGTATGGGCTGGTGAGGTCAGACTTTGTGTGATGCGTAGGTTATCTCCATATATGGAGATTCAACATTCCAGGCAATGCTCTCTTCCCTGGTGAGAATTGCCCCTTTATATAGGGCTTGTTTGTGTATTGTATGACATCACGCCACATCATCAGCTGTGGACTCTGTGATGTCATCGTATCTCCATATATGGCCATCTCCGTATATGGAGATATAAGTCGTCCATGCCCAAGTATGGGCTGGTGAGGTCAGACTTTGTGTGATGCGTAGGTTATCTCCATATATGGAGATTCAACATTCCAGGTGTAACTATGGCTACCCGTATGACGTGAGGGGTGGAGGTTGTGATATTTGTGGAGATAAGCTACCAACGGTCGCTTATCTCCCGATTAGGGAGTCTTACTGGTACTAGGGTTCAAGTGGTTAATATAAAAAGAAGTAGGAAAAAATAACTTTCTATCACTCAAAGATTTGGAGGACCCCCTGTAGTAACTCTTGAGGACCCCCTAGGTGTCCCGGACCCCCTGTTGAAGACCCCTGCTGTATGTTGATGGTGGATGCTTGGGCAAAGCTAGAGCAGAGAGTATAGCACAAGTGGGCACCTGCAGGGAACTCCACCACCGGAGTGCATCAAAATGTCATCCCGCTGTGAATGTGTATGCTATCACGGACACTTCCCAGCCTATCCCCCCCATGGAGAGGAGTGTGTGTGTGTGTGTGTGTGTGTGTGTGTGTGTGTGTGTGTGTGTGTGTGTGTGTGTGTGTGTGTGTGTGTGTGTGTGTGTGTGTGTGGGACGATATGAAAATGTCATACCACGATTATTGTGACAAAAGAAATCGCGATTTACGATATTATCGCGATAATCAAAATCCATTATCCTGGGGTGGAACATTTGCCAAAAAATAGGCAGGTTGTGAGCTTGTAGATTGGCTATTTTTTGGCAAAGACATTTGATAGAGAGTGAAAAAAAGACTGTACCAAATACGTATATTATAAGTACCTTTTAACAATTATAGAGGGTTTAAGTGGTACCGGATATGCAGCCCGGGAAATAAAAGGTGAATTTATCCCAGTGCATGACAGAGCACGATAAATTAAATCTCCACCATACGATTTATCGTGAGTGTTTTTTATCACGATAAATGATAATATCGCGGGGCGCCCGCTGGCCTGGTGGTCAAGGCGCATACCACATACTAGGCTATGATGCCTGCTGGCGTCGCCGGTTCGATTCCCGATCTGGACGACCTTTGCCACATGTCATTCCCCATCTCTCTCCCCATTTCCTGTCAGTCTACTGTCCTGTCAAATAAAGGCATAAAAAGCCCCAAAACAAATCATTAAAAAAAAGAAAATGATAATATCGCGCATCGTCCCATCCCTAGTGTGTGTGTGTGTGTGTGCATGTGTGTGCGTGCGTGCCCTTAGCGAGAAGCCTAAACAGGCCTTCCAAACAGCTGCAGTGATCTAAGAGGCCTTAGGTGGACTAACGCTCTGTGTGGACCGGGCCAGGGAGCTTCACCTCCTGACGAGGAGGCGTGGGAGGAGGGGAGGACACGGCCATGTGGCCGTCTCACACAGCGAGGTTAAGTGCCCCGCTGCCATGTTCCATTATGAGCTTCATTTAGAGCAGGAGACAGAAGCAGCAGCGCGGGGGACATTTTGGCCCTCGTCGAGGCGCCGCCAGGAGCCGAGTCGCAGAAGTCGTTGGCGTGAATATGTTTGTGTATGTGTGCGTGTGCGCGAAGACAGTTACACACACAGGCATGTATATTGTCGTTGTCGGGTGGAAACCTCGCATCTCCAAGTTTCAAATGTGTACGTTCTTTCGCAAAGTAAAGCCCTGCTACATCATACAAGGCCGTCGCACAAAAGTAGTGAAAACAGCAGATCTACACGCAGCACGCACACAACGCCTCGCGGTGCCAGTCGTTGTGTGCTTATAGATCGTCTGTTTTCACTAGTTTAAATAATTTTTAAAATGATAAATGCAAAACGAACGGTTTTGGACATACAAGGTTTCCACCCGACAACGACGATATGTTTGTGTGTGTGTGTGTGTGTGACTGTACGTGCATGTGCGAAGACAGTTGCACACACACAGGCATGTATACACACACACACACAGACGCTGGCGCGCATGTCCCTCCCTCCCGTGCACAATGCAGATCCCTGAGCTATCACGGCCAATTAATGCGGTCATTCATCTCCCAGCGCTACCTGGTTAACAGCAGAGGAAATGTAGGCTGCAAGGGCAGGGCGCAGTGTGATGAGAGAGGGCTGACAGACTCCCATCCCAGCCAGTGAACCTGCTCTGCGCTGCTAACCGCTAATGAGACGAGTGTGGAGGGAAGCGCGTTGCCAAGGCGCACGTACCAGTGGCGTCAGTTCAGAAAAGTCTAAGGTATGGCAACATGACTGGTGTCTTGCACGCGCGCCTTCGCGCGCGTGCAAGACACCAGTCATGTTGCCATACCTTAGCAACAGGCATGATACATACATTTTAAGAAGTACATTCAGCCTGGAACGGTTGTTCAAGTGCAGCTAAACTTGGCATGTTAGTAAACGTGCCACAATTAACAATAATGCATTGCACCTGTGCAGCTGACCTGCGGAACCTGGGAATGTGCCATTTTGTCAAGATGGGGAGAATACAAGTGTGGAGAATATAATTATAATACCTTGTTAAAGTGACCATTTTGTGAAATTTTACATTTATAGTTATTTTACTGTAATTCAACAAGATAATTACCAGCACAGATAGACAAAGAGATATATATTTATATTTAAAAGTAACTTTTATTTTCCCCCCTGGACCCAGGCAGGGGTATGCAGCTACATACCCCTGCCATACCCAATTGACGCCCCTGGCACGTACTACGCACACACATTTACACACACGCACGCGCACGCGTCCACACACCAGTGGGTGGAAAAAGTACTCAAATGTTTTTATTTCTTGAGTGAAAGTATCAATACTGCAATGTAGAAATACTCTGTTACAAGTAAAAGTTCCAGAGTTCAGAATGTACTTGAGTAAAAGTGTGAATGCATTGGCATCAAAATGTACTTAAAGTACCAAAGGTAAATGTACAAAATGTTTGAAAATAGCAGATCTACAAGATCTGCGACGCTGCAGTGATTATACCTTGGCTATTTTCAAAATAGCCAAGGTATAAAATAGGGCTAAAGTGGGTTAATGTGCGTTTTATAATTTTATAATTTACACCTGCCAAGTAACTAGTAACTAAAGTTTTCAAATAAATGTAGTGGAGTAAAAGTACAATATTTTGATCCGAGATGTAGAAGTAGAAGTAGAAGTAAAAGTAATGGAAATTGGAAATACAAATACCACAACATTGTACTTAAGTAAATGTACTTAGTTACTTTACACCACTGCCACACGCACGCACGCACGCACGCACGCACGCACGCACGCACGCACGCACATACACACACACACTCCGCAAGAAGCGATCACACTCAGCCTCTCTGCTGACGGCTCCTGTCTATGACACCACAGAGGTCCGGTGGTAACAGCATGACTGACAGCCAATGGCAATACGTCAGCGCGTCTGTGTAATGAACTCTGACTGACGTGTAGCCTACGTACGCACGCTCGTGTGCATGTGCATGTGCGTGTTGTTGTTTCCTTGGAACTTGGCTATGTCTGTCGGAACGCAAATTAAAATGTTTGGACGTGAGTTTAAAATGTTTGGACGTGCAGAGGATTTCACTGTGATGAGGAGACGCCAAAAAGACACAGTTTTCTTGGCCGTTTGGAGGGCCAGATGGGAGGGGTGATAGGAGGGCAACTGGAGCATGTTTAGCCCCCCGCCCTCCCCTCCTGAGGTGGGTGCGCGCGCGACGAGCGAGGCGCTCTCCAGCCCGTCTTTAGGCAGACGGACAGCTGGTCAAACAGGCTTAGGAGAGCAGTGGGCAGTCTGGGCTCCGACTTAAGCCCATTATGACCCTCTGCACTCCCCTGTTGGTCACCAAACCCCAAGTTCAAAACTGTTCTGATATCACAGCAGCAGCCTCCGTGGCTGGCCAGCGGGCCTCGACCGATGTCTTGACCATATCGTCGTTGTCCGATAAAAACGATTTAAACTAGTGAAAACAGCCGATCTACAAGCACACAACGCCTCGCGCCGCGAGGCGTTGTGTGCTTGTAGATCTGCTGTTTTCACTACTTTTGTGCGACGGCCTTATATGATGAAGCAGGGCTTTGCAAAAAATGTACACATTTGAAACTTGGGAGATACGAGGTTTCTGCCCGACAACAACGATATGGTCGTCACGTCAGACATTGAGACAAATTCTAAACAAACTGAGGAAGGCAACAGCTCTCTGAAGGAATTCATCGAGTGATTTTACTGTGAAATATGTACAATGTTGGAATCAAATCGTAGTTAGTTTTGTGTGGGTCTTGAAACTCAGTCTGTCAAGTATTTTTCTTGCTTTGATGTTCTGATAAATGCAAACATGATGAATTCTATCAGAAGTCCAGTCTTGACCCATGCTCAAGTTCACTGACATGAACATTGCCAACCTATATTGTCCTATAGGTTGGCCAGTACTAGTTATGCACTACTTTATTCATCAGAAGCATGTGCAGAGTAAACAAGGAAGTATCTTGGCAGAAACACGTTTTACAAGGATTACCCCTGCTGGAATTTTAAGTGATAATTGTTTATGTTTGGCTAAAACAAATGTTTAAATGCTATGGAAGTGACTGAGCGTTATTGTGTTCGCTCTGAGTTCTTGAAAAGGTCAGGACAGACTGTTTTGGCCCTATTGGATTGTATCAGACAGCATAGTGATTCAGGTACACTACAGTGTGAGAAACATATAGGAACTAGGACAACAGGATCAATGAGGGGAAATTAAGTCTTACTTAGTGTAGCCCAGGGTTCCCCTAGGCGGCCCGCGGGCCATTTGCGGCCCGCGGGGGGCTACTGTCTGGCCCCCACCAATCCCAGTAATAATGGTGGTATAAGAGCAGCAACACTAGTATATCATCGTTGTCGAGTGGAAATCTTGTATCTCCAAATTTGTACGTTCTTTCGCAAATCATATAAGGCTGTCGCACAAAAGTAGTGAAAACAGCCGATCTACAAGCACACAACGCGTTGTGTGCTTGTAGATCGGCTGTTTTCACTAGTTGAAATCATTTTTTAAATGATAAATTCAAAACGAACGGTTTTGGACATACAAGATTTTCACCCGACAACGACGAAAACTGTCGCTGGAGTAGTGGGAATGCCACCGTCGCCCCCTGCCCTCGGCTTGGTACCCTAGACATAATTCGGCCCTTGGGGAAAACTAACTGGGGAACCCTGGTGTAGCCTATATAGTTGGGCTGGGCCATATGACTTCAAATCAATAACACAATTATTTCAAACTTTTGCCTCGGTATGATTAATGAAAAATAGCTAAAATAGCAGATCCACAAGCTCACAACACGTCACATCACCACCCGTTGTGAGCTTGTAGATGGACTAGGGAGCGCTTCGCTGTTACTACGTGTCATCTTTTCGACACCCAACCCAAACCCTTACCCTAACCCTAACCTCCGTGGGGTGAGTCGCTTACCCTCCCGACGTTCCTTTGTCGAAATGACGGTCGTTCGAAAGAGCGAGATTTCCCAGATGGACTATTGTCACCAATTTCTACGCCACCAGAACAAAGTATAACACAGGGTTAAGTGGTTCATCAGACTAATCGATTTAGTCGATTATAGCAAAATCTTTTTGAATTTGTTTGTGTCGATTCGTTGATATTTTGGGGGAAAAAACACAAAAAACATGCCTCTCGATTATTTGGTTAAAAGTTGCTTATTGGGGGGTGCCTGCTGGCCTACTGGTCCAGGCACATACCACTTAGGCATTGCCACATAGGCATTACTTAGTGTAGCCCAGGGTTCCCCAATAGGCGGCCCGCGGGCCATTTGCGGCCCGCGGGGGGCTACTGTCTGGCCCCCACCAATCCCAGTAATAATGGTGGTATAAGAGCAGCAACACTAGTATATCATCGTTGTCGAGTGGAAATCTTGTATCTCCAAATTTGTACGTTCTTTCGCAAATCATATAAGGCTGTCGCACAAAAGTAGTGAAAACAGCCGATCTACAAGCACACAACGCGTTGTGTGCTTGTAGATCGGCTGTTTTCACTAGTTGAAATCATTTTTTAAATGATAAATTCAAAACGAACGGTTTTGGACATACAAGATTTTCACCCGACAACGACGAAAACTGTCGCTGGAGTAGTGGGAATGCCACCGTCGCCCCCTGCCCTCGGCTTGGTACCCTAGACATAATTCGGCCCTTGGGGAAAACTAACTGGGGAACCCTGGTGTAGCCTATATAGTTGGGCTGGGCCATATGACTTCAAATCAATAACACAATTATTTCAAACTTTTGCCTCGGTATGATTAATGAAAAATAGCTAAAATAGCAGATCCACAAGCTCACAACACGTCACATCACCACCCGTTGTGAGCTTGTAGATGGACTAGGGAGCGCTTCGCTGTTACTACGTGTCATCTTTTCGACACCCAACCCAAACCCTTACCCTAACCCTAACCTCCGTGGGGTGAGCCGCTTACCCTCCCGACGTTCCTTTGTCGAAATGACGGTCGTTCGAAAGAGCGAGATTTCCCAGATGGACTATTGTCACCAATTTCTACGCCACCAGAACAAAGTATAACACAGGGTTAAGTGGTTCATCAGACTAATCGATTTAGTCGATTATAGCAAAATCTTTTTGAATTTGTTTGTGTCGATTCGTTGATATTTTGGGGGAAAAAACACAAAAAACATGCCTCTCGATTATTTGGTTAAAAGTTGCTTATTGGGGGGTGCCTGCTGGCCTACTGGTCCAGGCACATACCACTTAGGCATTGCCACATAGGCATGGATGTATGGCGGCGTCGCCGGTTCGATACCCGATCTGGACGACCTTTGCCGCATGTCACTCCCCGTCTCTCCCCCCTTTTCCTGTTAGTATCCAATAAAGGCGTAAACAAAAAAAACCCTAAAGATGGTTATTGGTTCTAAATAATGTTTCAATGTATTTTGGGTTAATTGCCCAGCGCTAATGCATGGCATTGTGATTGAGTGTGACGGAGTGTGCTGTTAGGCCAGGGGCCCCACGTTGCCCTTCCTCTTGGCCTGTGTGGCTGTGTAGTGTTGCACGTAGGCCTGTGGAATGCTCGTGGCGGGTGGCCTTCAGGGGGAGGGGACAGGACCACTGGAAGAGGGGTACCAGGAGGGAGCAGGGGACTGATGGAATGCTCTCTGGAGTCGCCACATGTCTGTGTGTACTGTATGTGTTAGAGCAGGGGTCTTCAACGTTTTCAGGCCAAGGACCCCCTTAGTTGAGAGAGAGAGATGAAGCAGGGACCCCCACAACCTTTTCATAGATTCCATATAGTTTCATCATTTGACAGCAGTATTTTGGATTCATGTCAATTTGTGTTTTCAGATATATAACCACTTGAACCGTCAATTATATAAACTTGACCTTTCATTCTGTACTTAGTCTGTTCTTTTCCCCCTCTACACTAAACCCCTTTGCCTAAAATAGCCTACAAGCTCACCACACCTCGCAGCCTGAGGCGTTGTGAGCTTGTATATCTGCTATTTTTGGCTAAAGTTCTCAGGATTTTTTTTCTTCTATCACACAAAGATTTGGAGGACCCCATGTAGTAACTCTGAGGACCCCCTAGGGGTCCCGGACCCCCTGTTGAAGACCCCTGTGTTAGAGCAGAGTTTCCCAAACATAGGGTCATGGATTCGTTTTTATGCTTCCCCCCCTTTTTTATGATTCCAAAATTTCTAAAAGTTATTCAAACATAATAATAAAAAGATATATATATTCGAAAAAGCCAAGCTACTTGTGAGATTGTAGATTGGCTATTTTCACTCTTCTTGAAATAGGGCTTATGTTGTTAATAATTCATCATGTATTATTGTACTGTAGGTACCTGCAGGGAGACACCACATTTCTGTTTTGGGTCTCGAGCTGAAAAGGTTTGGGAACCCCTGTGTGAGAGAGACAGCGAGACAGAGAGACAGAGAGACAGAGAGACAGAGAGACAGAGAGACAGCGAGACAGAGAGACAGAGATACAGCGAGACAGAGAGACAGCGAGACAGCGAGACAGAGAGACAGAGAGACAGAGAGACAGAGAGGCAGAGACAGAGACGGAGAGAAAGACAGAGAGAGACTTCCTGTTACTTCTTACCCAGTACAATTCAAGTGAATGCAGCGAATGCACCCAACGACAGGATGTCATTTATTAGCTAACGTAATCCAACACTGGCCCATGTCTATCTTTGTTAGCGGGCCACGGGCAAGAACCACGGCGCACAAAACAGTTTGTTCATGAAAACGGAGCCAGAGGTGAAGAATATATTGACTTAAAGAAACGTTATGATTTCCTTCCAATCCGAGCTGACGTTGATGTATCTCTTTGACTGGTGAAAAGATTTACTTTTATTACCCGCCCCACTACCATCCATATCACTTCTCTGCAAACACAAGCCAGCGGCCACAGGTCAACCAGACGGAGCTATTTTATTTGAACACTGGCCCTACTGTGGGCACCAGGAATGCCTCAGAGTTATTTGAGAGAAGAGGAGACACATAATTATACCATTACACTGACAGCGATGCTCGCTGTGAAATACTGGTGTTTCATTTTGCCCGCTCTAATCAAAGCTGATCTCACTCGGGTGTTTTCGGTGCACGGGCCCGCCGTTTGTGACGTCATCCCCCGGCCCTGTGCGTTATTTTCTCCTCAAACACCCCTCCTCCAGAAACCAAGTCCATTCAGGCGCCTGGTCAAAGCACACATGTGCTTACGTCACGCTGGCTGCTTGCGGGCTGACGTTGCTGTTCAGACACGGGCTGTATCATATCAGAGGAACGAGTCAGGCAGTGTGGCTGCCTGGCTGCGCAGCGCGCTACACAATGGCTCCCGTTCAGACCTCACACTCAGCGTCCCACAACTAGAGATGGGACGATGTGAAAATGTCATATCTCGATTATTGTGACAAAAGAAATCGCGATTTACGATATTATCGCGATAATCCAAATCCACTATCCTGGGGCGGAACATTTGCCAGAAAATAGCCGATCTACAAGCTCAGAACACGTCGCGAGCTTGTAGATTGGCTATTTGTTGGCAAAGACATTTTTGAAAAATGTCACTTCCATAGCATTTAAACATTTGTTTTAGCCACATATAAACAATTATCACTTAAAATTCCAGCAGGGGTAATCCTTGTAAAACTTGTTTCTGCCAAGATAATGTGAAAAAAAGACTGTATCAAGTACGTATATTATAAGTACTTTTTACCAAGAGGGTTTAAGTGGTACCGGATATGCAGCTCGGCAAATAAAAGGTGAAATGATCCCAGTGCATGACGGAGGACGATATCACGATAGATTTAATCTCCATGATACGATTATCGTGAGGTTTTTTTTTTTTATCACGATATGCGATAATATCGCTTATCGTCCCATCCCTACCCACAACCTCATACAACCGCATGTGTTTGGGCATGCATGCGTTTGTGTGTGTGTGTGTGTGTGTGTGTGTGTGTGTGTGTGTGTGTGTGTGTGTGTGTGTGTGTGTGTGTGGATCACGGGATTAGTGTGTCATTTAGGAGAAATGAGATATCCATCTAGGGCTGTCACAATTATTACATAATCGTCTAATCGTGATTATTTGACATAATCGTGATTATTTTTCATAATCGTCATAATCGTTTCCATGTCAAAAATAGTGGAAATAACAGATCTACAAGCTCACAACGAGCTTGTAGATCGGCTATTTCCACTATCAGTGTTCTTTTTTAAGTATAAAGTTGTCAAATATGTCAGTCATTTCTTTGTATATTTAGCTTGTGTGTCATATCTGCCATGTGCAACTTCAAAGCCTAAATTCCAAACAGAAATGTAATTGTCAACGACAAAAACACAATTAAATCGTTAATCGCAATTATTTGAGAGAAAATTAATCGTCATGTAAAATGTCATAATCGTGACAGCCCTACATCCATCCCGCAGTGAGGAAGAGGAGACTCTAGTCTAGAGTCAGACGATGATGATCATGAAGATGACGATGACATTGGGAGTCAGAGGTGGCCAGATTTGTGGCTTCCTGCAGTCTCTGCTGTTGTCTGGAAAAGAAGCCCCTGTCAGGATGTCCTGACCCTGAGACTGAGACGGACGGAACAACCGCAGTAGATCAACAGACAAGAGGACTTGCACAGAAAGAGAGAGAAGAGGGCCGTCGTGTGTGTGTGTGTGTGTGTGTGTGTGTGTGTGCGTAGGCCTGTCACAATTACGTAAGAATCGTCTAATCGCCATTATTTGACGTAATCGCAATTATTTTGTCATAATCGTCATCTTTCCATGTTGATAAATGTTCAATATTTTCAAACAAAAATTGTGGAAATAGCTGATCTATAGCTGATCTGTGAGCCTGTAGATCGGCTATTTCCACTTTTAATGTTCTTTTTTAAGTATAAAGTTGTCAAATATGTCAGTCATTTCTTTGTATATTTAGGTTTTGTGTCACTCCTGCCATGTGCAACCTCAAAGCCTGCGAGCCAAACAGAAATGTAATTGTCAGCGATAAAAACACAATTAAATCGTTAATCGCAATTATTTATAGAGTGACAATTAATCGCCATGTAAAATGTCAGAATCGTGACAGCCCTATCCTATGTGTGCGTGTTGGTTTGCATCTGTGCTTGCGTTCATTCGTGTGAATGAATGAAAGAGAGAGACCGACAGGCAGACAGACTGACAGACCACACACACTGAGGGCACACAGGCAGGCAGACAGACAGACAGGTCTTCCCTTGACGTTTCATCAGAGGGCGTTCATTGGGGGGCTTCAACGAGGACCTCCTGCCCCATATCTCCGCCACCCCAGCCTCCACCCCCTCCATGACAAGGAGCCGCGCCCTAGGGATTGATGATGTGTCATTGGATCCCCTGGCGGATCAATGCCCCCGTCCGTCCCCCCCGTCCCCGTCCCCCGCCCCGGTGGATGGCCCCGCCACTGGCAATCCATCATCAGGGGTCACAACACATTTAGCCCTGTCTCACAAGAACTCATTGTCATTCAAGTGCCACATGGTAATGCAGCCCAAGAGGTGGAGTGGGAGCTCTGTTAAAATCAGCAGTGCTAGCAGGCCAGAGACTGGTAGGCACTGGGCAGTAGTGGAAGATTCTTTACGTAAGTGAAAGTAACAATACCACAATGTAGAAACAAGTAAAAAAAAAAGAAAAAAGAAATCACACCTAGAGTGAAGTGAGCGGTGCTATTTATGAGTTAATTTCATTAAGCGCCCTGCGAAGCTTGGCCAATGTGACCCTGGGCGTACCACAAACTTTGAGCGCTTTGTGCCAAGATGTAAACGAGATGTAGGCCACGCTTCGGGACACTTTTTCCGTGTTGCTTCGTACCGGACAAAGCCAGATGCTCCAACAGTAGAAAAGTATTGTCATGAAATATACTTAAATTCCCTAAAGTAAAAAAAAAAAGTATTATTATCCAGAATGTGACATTTCTAAATCTAATAAAATATTGAGCGCCTGCATGGCCTAGCGGTCTTTTTTTTTCTTTTTTTTTTTTTCAAATAATTATTATGGAGTAAAAAGTAGAATATATAGTATTGCAATGGAAACAATATAGCCTAATACTCAAATAAGTAAAAGTACCTCAGTACTTGAGTAAAGGTACTTAGTTACTTAGTTTCCACCACTGGTGGGATTCCATGGTCTTAAAGAGAGAGAGGGCCACGACCACAGCTCATCAGAACAATGCTTGGTTTCTGCCCTACAGTAACTGTTTCATTTCATCACCCAGCCGTGCATCTTGACCAGGGGCCAATGAAATATTTACATGCACAGATAGATCCGGAAATGGCCTCAGACACCACAATCCCTTTATTTGACCTACATTCACACTCACTCTCAGTGTGAGTTGAGTTGAGTTGAGTGTGTGTGTGTGTGTGTGTGTGTGTGTGTGTGTGTGTGTGTGTGTGTGTGTGTGTGTGTGTGTGTGTGCGTGTGCGTGTGTGTGTGTGTGTGTTTGATTTAGATTGTATTTCTCACATTCAAAGGATCCCTGCTTGGGCCATATTCCTTGACCAGTGCCGTCATAATTGTGTTGAGGTAGCACTATTGCAGGGGTTCTCAAACCTTTTTATGCCGTGACCCCCAAAATAAACATATTTGAACTGGGGAGCCCCACCCTGACAAGCACTTGGAATTGTAGGTATCACATTTAATGTGACTCGGTTCCACAGATAAATATTGTGAAAATAGCCGAACTACATGCTCGCGTGAGGCGTTGTGAGCATGTAGATCGGCTATTTTCACAATGTTCGCCTCTTGCTTACTTAATATTTGACAGTTTGGCCAGTTTGTTATTGAAAGTCCTTAAATTGTCACTTTATAAATGTGCAGGTACCCTGTATACACTTATTCTGTGTGTATACGTTTGTTTACCGTTGAGTGAGGGGAAAAAAAATGACATTAAGCTAATCATCTGGGGACCCCACAAAAGAATGTGGGGACCCCACTTGGGGTTTGAGAACCACTGCACTATTGAATAGCAGTTGTAATAATCCTTATAGTTAAATAGTTTGTATGCCTTCCTTTCACTCTTGAGCACGGCGGGCAGCCATTGCTGTACAGAAGCATGTTCTGCAACAGTGGTGTAAAGTAACTAAGTACATTTACTTAAGTACTGTACTTAAGTACACTTTTGAGGTATTTGTACTTGAGTGTTTCCAATTTCCAATACTTTTACTTCTACTCCTCTGCATCTTGGATTCAAATATTGTACTTTTACTCCACTTCATTTATTTGAAAACTTTAGTTATTAGATACTTTGCAGGTGTAAATTATAACATTATAAAACACACATTAACCCACTTTAGCCCTATGTTATACCTTGGCTATTTTCAAACATTAAGTACATTTTGATGCCAATACTTTCAAACTTTTACTCAAGCACATTTTGAATTCTGGACTTGTAACGGAGTACATCTACAGCAAAGATGTACTTTTACTTAAGTACAACATGTGAGTACTTTTTCCACCTCTGTTCTGCAATCTTATCCTCGTCCCTGTCAAGACGGAGTGTACCTGTCTCTGGCACGTCCTCCTGGGGACATGCAGGCTGTCTCAACAGAACAGACATTCAGATGGGGTCCATGGCTGCCACCTTCCTTATGTCGGGCTGCTGTCTGTCTGTCTGTCTGTCTGTCTGTCTGTCTGTCTGTCTGTCTGTCTGTCTGTCTGTCTGTCTGTCTGTCCTTCCCTCTCACATCTGGATCCAATGGGAGCGGCGGCTTCCTTCGCTAGAAGGAGGGACACGTATAAATATAGCCAGGCTGCAGTAACCACACTATGCAGCAGCACACAGCGTGTGTGTGTTTATTCGCCATGCTGCTGCCCTCTCTCTCTCTCTCTTACTCCCTCTCATGTTCGATCTCTCTCTCTCTCTCTATCTCAGTGGTTCTCAACCTTTTCAGGCCGCGACCCCCAAAATAATCATATTTCAACCGGGGGGTCCTGACCCACAGGTTGAGAACCACTGCTCTCATCTCATAACGTTGAGTGACTGATGTCCCCATGCAGCACCCTTGCATTGTCAAGGCTTTGCCACCCTAACCTCCACCCCACCCCCCAGACTCCGCCCCCTCTGGCCCCCACCGTCCCTGGGGCCTGCGGTGTACGTGGTTGACGTGCGCGCATGTACGTACGCTGCACGCTGCACGCACACGTACGGCTCACCAGTGTTGTTTTTGACAGCAAATTTTGATTTAGTTTTAGTCATAGTCTTTTGAATAAAATGTCATTTAGTTTTAGTCACAATTTAGTCACCTGAAAAGTTTTAGTTTTAGTCTAATTTTTGTCAACTAAATATCATAAGGTTTTAGGCGACTAAATCTACAGGTGATTTAGTCAACTGAAATGTATTTTGGCAGGCATTGATGGCATCGTAATGACTGATTTTACACTTGGTTGTGTACTGAAAATAGCCGATCTACAAGCTCACAACGCGTCGCAGCGTGACGCGTTGTGAGCTTGTAGATCTGCTCTTTTCAGCACGCAACACCTGAGAGCAACCAAACATAAAATGACTCTCTTCTCCACTAGTCCCTCCCTAACGTTTTAGTTTAGTTTTTTGTTTTGTTGACAAAATTGTCAATAAATTTAGTTCTTAGTTTTAGTCATCACAGCTTAGTTTTTATTTCGTTTTTATTTCGTTTACGTCAGTGAAAAAAAACACAGTCGACAAACATTTTTCGTCATAGTTTTAGTCGACAAAATCAACACTGCGGCTCATACACAGCTCTCTTTTTACGCTCCCATCTGGGGAAGGTTTGAGTGGAGGGGAGCTGATGAGACACAGGGTGGGCTCTGGAGGTGGGGTGAACGCAATATCCTGATTATAGCCCAACGACTGGACGTGCTTCCTTTATTTTTTTATGAGACACAAATGTGTACAGTAATGCTGCCGCTGCCAGACCCCAGATCCTATAACTCCTATAAAAAAAATAGCAGATCTACAAGCTCACAACGTTGTGAGCTTGTAGATCGGCTATTTTTTGGCAAAGACATTTGATAGAAAGTGAAAAAAAGACGTCTATTATACGTAAGTACCTTTTACCAATTATAGAGGGTTTTAAGTGGTACCAGATATGCAGCTCGGCAAATAAAAGGTGAATTGATCCCAGTGCATGACGTAGGACGATATCATGATAAATTAAATAGCCACGATACGATTATCACGAGTGTTTTTTATCACGATAATATCGCATATCGTCCCATCCCTAGTCCAAAGTGCGGCCCGGGGGCCAAATGCGTCCAGATGAAAATGTTTATACGGCCCACGGCTTCATTCCTTAACTGTACTATAAACGGCACGGCAGCACCGTCAAACAAGAATATGTTATAGTATAATTTGTCAGGATTCCTTGTTTCTTGTGGTCTCCCGAAACAGGGCTCTTTTTTTCTCCTCCTCCTCCTACTCCAGATCAATGTGTGAACGTGCGAGCCAACACATACGTGCGCGCTCGATGCGTATACTCGCGAGCACGCGCGCATGAGCACGTGCGCGTATGAGCACGTGCGCGTATGTGTTGTAGAGCCCGTGTCTGTCACGTATAAACACACATGTCCCTTTTGTGTGGCACACGTGCATGTCCTACCACAGAAGCCCTGCCCCTGCCTGCCTGCCTGCCGCACCCCTCCCAAATTAAAACCCACTCAAGCAAGAGGTGGGTCTGTTGGGCTCTGTTACCCCCTGCTCCCTGCTCCCCCCCCCCCCCCCTCCCCCCTCCCCAGTACTCCTGTCTGCTGGAGGCTGCAGCAGGAGAGAGAAGAGAGGAGAGAAGGATAGATGGATGCAGGGACGTCCAGAGAATGTTAGAGAGGCAGGGGCTGACATTTCTAAAAAGGGCCTTTTGGTGAAAATATTGAAAATAGCAGACCTCCAAGCCGACGCGTTGTGAGCTTGGAGGTCGGCTATTTTCAATACTTGATGCCACATTGAACTAAGCACAATCAAGTCAATACGGGAGATTGTGGCCGTAACTGCATGGCCCTTCAAGTATGGTGTGGAAAGAGGGGCATTTTGCATTTCTTTCACCAGAGTGAAAACTGCATTCATGGTCTGGAGAGAGAGGGCACTTTTTTACAGACTGATAAAAGGCCTGGGGCTCAAGCCCCCTTTGATGTCTATTTGTGCACGTGCCTGGATGGATGGATGGATGGAGTGATGGAGGGATGGACGGATGGAGGGAGGGAGGGATAAAGGGAGGGGTGGGGGTGGGGGTGGGGGGAGCGGCCAAGCCTCTTGCTTGAGTGAGTTTTAATTTGTCTGCTTACAGCAGAAGACGCCGCAGCGTGGCGGGGTGGGGGTGGGATGGGACGGAGGGGGGGGATGCCAGACGCAGCAGTGCTCATGCACTCATTCACCTCAGAGTACAGACACACACACATGGACAATGTCACTTATTACCGAACCCTGTGGCTTTTGTCTGAACGATTCTGGCGCTGATGCCTCTGTTTTCTCCCCCAGAACTGAAGCAACACCCTCTCTCTCTCTCTCTCTCTCTCTCTCTCTCTCTCTCTCTCTCTCTCTCTCTCTGATTGATCAGTTTATAAGACTCTGTGGCAGGCTGGAATGAGCCGCTCAGGGGACGCTGGCCTATGTTCTGTGCCAGCTTCTTTAACATAGCGAGATCGTTTGACCTATACTCGAAAACACAAGAGTCGCGGAAATGTTTGTGTACGTACAGCGACGAAGAGAGAGAGAGAGAGAGAGAGAGAAAACTTGTGCTCCCTATTTTTGGACCGGCGAAGAGAGGAAGAAGGAAGAAAAAGAAGAAGAAGAAGAAAAACATGATGAGGAGGAGGAGAAAAAAAAAAGAAAAACATTTTAGCAATGAATCTGGGGTTGCTTTGAACGCGCGCCCTGAGAGTCTGTGCGTGTTGTGTGATGTGGTGAAATGGCAGAAAACATGGAGGTTGTGTTCCGGGGATGGAACGTGAGAATGTCCCCGCTTCCCCCTCTCGCTGGCCTCTTGAGGAGGAGCCACCAGCGCTCTGCTCCTGCCCCCGCTCCGCTCCTGCCTTCCCCTTATACCATACCAGACACACAGCTTCAGTTTCCCTCCCAGGCCATGAGGGTATCAGGTTTGTTTTGGACGGGAGGGGAGGGAGGAGGGGAAGGGGAGGGGAGGGGGACGGGGGACGGCCAGGGGTGTCACACCAAATTCTGGGCCCTGGCTACAAGGATTCACTCACATTTTGTGCTTTAACTATTTATATTTGAAAAATAGCAGATCTACAAGCTCGCAGCGTGGCACTCGGTGCCGCGCTGCGAGCTTGTAGATCTGCTATTTTTGAAAAATTGTGAAAATGTGCGCGGAGTCTGAATATTTCAAATCGTTCTAAGGTTTTTTTTCTTCAAAAAACCTATGTTTCTATGTCAGTAGTGCTCAAACATTTTCATGTGAAGGACCCCCAAAATGATATGTTTGGCCACAGACCCCCATCTCAAAATATTTAGTTCCAGGGACCCCCCCCAGAAGCAAAATTTGAGTTACAAACGTTTGCTTTAAAAAAATGCATATCTTCAAAGATTTGCACACGTGACTTTTCAAAAAATAGCAGATCTACAAGCTTGCAGCGCGGCACATCTGCTATTTTTCAATAGCTAAAGTATAAAATAATTAAGGCCCCTCCTCCTCCACCTTGGGCCCTAGTAACTCAGTCCCACTTTCCCCCCCCCTTGTGACGCCCCTGGGGAACACGGCTGGCATATATGGTGAGGAGCCTCGGAGGACGCAGGTCAAATCTTTGCATGGTGCGGAGTGGAATAAAACCACTAGGAGACGAGGCAAGCGAGACGAGGAGCGATAGCGGGAAGGAGTTGACGTGGGGAGGGAAAAATAGAACAAACAAGCTCTCCTCCTTCTCCTTCTCCCCCTCCTTCTCCCCCTCCTCCCCTGCCTCCTGTCCTGTAACTTGCCCCTGACCCCTCTCATCCATAAATTCCATGCCAGCAGCTGGAGTTGTGAAGCGGCCATTTTATGAATGAGGGCGGGAATGAGAGAGGGAGAGACGGAGAGAAAGAGAGAGAGGGAGGGAGAGGCGGGCGGGGGGGGGGGGGGGGGGGCCTTCAGGTCGTGTTGTGTCGTTTTGTGTACGTGTCTGTGTGTGTGTGTGTGCGTGCGTGCGTGCAGTTAAGACACCGCTCAGAGGTGAACTCTGTGTGTGTGTGTGTGTGTGTGCGTGTGTGTTAGCGTGTTCAGACTGAGGAGGAGCCTAGGGTGGGCCCACACACACACACACACACACACACACACACACACACACACACACACACACACACACACACACACACACACACACACACACACACACATACACCCTGCCTCTTTGCTAGCGTTGTGTGTTTGTGTTTTGTTCGTGCCTGTACTGAGGCACACAAAGCAGCCCGGGGAACAAAAGACCCAATTTAGGCCGCTCTTCCGCACGCCGCCGCTCACTTAGCAGCCAGATAGGTCGATAGACGGCTCCCCGGTGTCGTAGGTGCAGTGGTTCTCAACCTTTTCAGGCCACGACCCCCAAAATAATCATATTTTAACAGGGGACCCCCCCCCCCCCCCACCCCACCCTACGAGCACTAAGAGTTGAGGCATTACATTTTGTACAACACGGTTCTATTGTGAAAATATATACATGCGTTGCGAGGCGTTGTGAGCAGGAAGATCTGCTATTTTCACAATTTCTGCCTCTAATATTTGACAATTTGGCCAATGTTTAATTTGTAATTTTAAGAGGTATTAAAAAGTCCTTAAATTGTCACTTTAGAAATGTGCAGATACACTCTATACTCTTAAACTTTATGTTGGTTTGTTTACTGTTGAGTGAGAAAACAATGTTGCACATTTAAGCTAATCATCTGGGGACCCCCCCAAAATAATTTGGCAACCCCCTGGGGGTCCCGACCCACAGGTTGAGAACCACTGGTGTAGGATGTAATAATCATATATTTTTTTCATATAAAAGACGCAGAGAAAGATGAACATGGCACACTAGCTTAAGGGAGATTTGCGTTTGCGTGTGTGTGTGTGGGCGTGCGTGTGTGTGTGTGCGTGTGCGTGCGTGCGTGCGTCATGTGTGTGTGAGATGTTGACTCTCTGCCATAGATTCCGAGCAGCACTTGTGTTTTGTTTTTCCCTCCCATGTCGTGTGAGTTCCAACATGTCCTCCTCCTCCCCAGTGGCATACAGAACAGCGTCCCAGGAGGGAGCAGCCAAATGCACCATTGTTTAATTTGACCATTATTTCATTTAGACCTGCTAGTAAACACAAGCCTCTTTTCTTTTTTTTTTTTTACTCCTATGGGGATTTCCTTTCCCGTACTTCAAAGCGGAGGTTCTCGGTGTAAACATGTTTGTTGGGAGTTATTTTGGGACTGCAACGGGTAAAAGTCATATCACAATATTTATTGTTGTATTTAGGGCTGTCACGATATGAAATTTTAAAGGACGATTAATTGTCACTCAAATAATTGGCGATTAACGATTTAATTGTGTTTTTGTCGTTGATAATTACATTTCTGTTTGGCTTTTAGGCTTTGAAATTGCACATGGCAGATATGACACATAACCTAAATATACAAATAAATTACTGACATATTTGACAACTTACTACCTAAAAAATTACTTTGATAGTGGAAATAGCCGCTCTACAAGCTCACAACGCGTTGCGATGCGACGCGTTGTGAGCTTGTAGATCTGCTATTTCCACTATTTCGGACATTTTTCAACATTCACGATTATGACGATTATGACAAAATAATTGCGATAATGTCAAATAATCACGATTAGACGATTATGTAATAATTGTGACTGCCCTAGTTGTATTATATATCTTTTATAGCTTTTTGTTACTTAGGACGTGATTATTTATCTTAGATGTACCAAATCTGTTAGGCTGAATTCAACATATTGGAGAAACCTCTCAAATATATCGTCACTGTCGGGCAGAAACCTCATATCTCCAAGTTTCAATTTTTTTATTTATTTTTTCGCAAAGTAAAGCCCTGCTTCACCATATAAGGCTGTTGCACAAAAGTAGTGAAAACAGCAGATCTACAAGCACACAAGTTGTGTGCTTGTAGATCGGCTGTTTCCACTAGTTTAGTAATATCTTTTGGATGATAAATACAAAATGAACAGTTTTGGACATACAAGGTTTCCACCGGACAATGACGATATAATATCCTCATCATTGCTATTTTAATTTTTTTGCCTTTGTATAGTGATAGTGGGGCAGTTGTTCTAGACTTCTATTATTCTTTTTTGTTTAAATATAAAACCCCTATGGTAGGTGGAAACGATTATAACGTATTATTAATCCGAGAATTGGTTTCCACTGCCAAAGGACACACCAGTATCTTAACAATCTCCAATACAATTGAGGCAAGCCCTGACACAGAGCTGGAAGAGACGTTAGCCATGCGCTCCGGAAGGTCGTTCTTTATTGGCTTGTTTTTGTGCGCGTTTCGGCTGGGTTGAGTGCAGCCGCATTCTTTTCATATTGGGAGTTCAGGGTCACAGGGAGTTGAGCCTCTGTTCATCCCTTTGTGGTGGCAGTATATTACATGGAGGTCCATGACACGCTGTGTTGAGCTGCCAGCCCGTATTGATCCGTGGCTCCCACTGCTAGTTGACTCGCATCCATCCTGGAAAACCCACCAAACAATGAATGCCACGGCGCGCGGCCACTTCCCATGCAGGTCTCTGAGGAGGAAGCTATATAGGATCCGTTTGATGCACAATGGGTCTTGGGGGGTGTTGGGGGTTGTTGTTGGGTGTGTTAAAGCAGGGGGCGTCAATTGGGTATGGCAGGGGTATGCAGCTGCCATACCCTGGGTCCAGGGGGGGGAAGATAAAAGTTAGTTCTAAATATGAATCGATGAACGTCTCTTTGTCTATCTGTGCGGGTTATTATGTTTATAAATTACAGTAAAATAACTACAAATGCACCAGTCATGTTGCCATACCTTAGCTTTTTCTGAACTGACGCCACTGTGTTAAAGGAGTAGTTCACCCCCAAAATGACTTTTTTTTTTCTTCCTATTGATTACTCATGCCATGGAGACTAGAGTTCAATAATATTTTTTTGCATTTGTCGCATTCCTATGACAAAAGTTTGATTATAGTCAATTTACCCCCATGGGTAAGTTGCGTGCCGGTGTCTTGCTCAGTAAATAGCAGGTCGTGACACGTTGTGAGCTGTTGTAGATCTGCTATTTACGGCATGCAACACCCGCGTGCGACTAAGTATAAATCTTTAGGCTTTATGGGAGGAAAGGGTGTGAATGTTCAGGGCCTCCTTCAACCTTTCCGTTGGTATTCGTGCTATGCGAAGCTAACTGGAATGACTCGCGGCCATTGTTGAACGAGAAGACAGGACCTCTTATTGAAGTACGGTTGGGAGAGATAAACAGAGGTCTAGGGGGACGTTTCGTTTAGCCTGTCCCCGTGTCAACGCTCTTCATTTGATTTTCCTTCTTATTGTCACATATTCAAAAACCATTCCCTGCACCGTATAGCCGGTGAGTCCCCTATACATGAGCGAGGTCACGGAGAGTGTGGCCTCTGTGTTGTCATGGTGACCCCCACCTACATCCCCCCCCCCCCCCCTCTCTCTCTCTCCTTCCCCAGGGACACACAGACAGTACAGGCACACGGCAATAGGCAGCATGTGCCATTAGCTGTCCGTCGTTCCGTTCGTCAGTCAGTCAGTCCGGGGGTTTGTGTTAGCGGTGCGGCGTACGGTAATGAGAGCTGACACTGAGTGACAGTGCAGACAAGAGGACACGCTGTCACCCAGGGAACACAGGGACGTCCTCGGGTGTTGTTTACTCCTCACCGTGTACATGAACTCTGCCCACCGTGTACATGAACTCTGCCCAACCTCCCCGCGAGCCCCGCCCCGTTCCCTTCCTATATGCGGGGGGTGTAGAGAGAGACAGAGAGAGAGAGAGAGACGGAACGACCGAAGCCCCGAGACAAGTTTGGGACTCCTCCGTCTGCACGCAGGAGTTTCTCTGAGTCAGAGTTGGACAGATTTTACTGTATGGAGATCAGATATATGAGCCCGTTTAGCCGTTACTTTAAGAACTACATCAGTAGTTCTCAAACCTTTTCGTGCCAAGAAGCACCCCTGAATTGTTGTTTTTGGCCACAGACCCACATCTGAAAATTACATGTGCCAGGGACGAAGGACCCCCCCAGAAGAGAAGATTTGTGTTAAAAAAAACACACTTTTCAAGCCCTTTAAACAAGATTTTTCAAAAATAGCAGATGTACAAGCTCGCAGTGCGGCACAAAGCTTGTTGTTTGGCTATTTTGGGTGCGCGACACCCGCATGCAACTAAGTATAACTCATGTTTAAGACTAACTGGGAATGTGTGTGTGTGTGTGTGTGTGTGTGTGTGTGTGTGTGTGTGTGTGTGTGTGTGTGTGTGTGTGTGTGTGTGTGTGTGTGTGTGTGTGTGTGTGTGTGTGTGTGTGTGTGTGTGTGTGTGTGTGTGTGTGTGTGTGTGTGTGGGTGTGTGAGATGTGTCGGTCGCCTACGGGAAAAGGCAAGGCGGTAATAAAATGCTTCAGGTGTGCCTGATATTACCTACATGTAGCAGGAATGTGCCCCTGCAGGCGGAATGGGGGCCGTGAGAGGAATCATGGAATTTGCCTTTGATCTGAGAGAGAGAGAAAGAGAGAGAGAGAGAGAGAGAGAGAGAACTGTCTGGTGCAGGCCGCTGACAGACTGGTGTTTTGCATTCTCTCTCCCTCCATCACCCTATCATTCCTCCAGGTATCCCAATAGAGAACAGACGTGTGCGTTGCGTTACACCCATGATTACACCCATTCCTCCATTCCTCCCAGTCCCTGTTGACTGGTCTCTGGCGGACCTCCTTGTGAAAAACACCAGCAAAGTGCAGCGAGGCCACTGAGCGGCTGGCTAGTCGGGGTAGTGGCTAGCCAAGACTGTGTAGTTGTGGGACACAGGGACGTGCTGGCCATTGGGAAAAGCGGGACAACTCCCGAACGGCCGGTTCATTCCCAGCCGGTCCAGGCCGGCCATTAGGAAGAAAATCTAAATAAAATGTCGGCCTTCGTTCCATTTTGGGGGCTGGGCAGCCAACAAGGTAAATCGTCACTGTCGGGCAGAAACCTTGTATCTCCAAGTTTCAAATTTATAGATTTTTTCAAAAGCCCTGCTTCATCATATAAGGCTGTTGCACAAAAGTAGTGAAAACAGCAGATCTACAAGCACACAACGCCTCGCGGTGCGAGGCGTTGTGTACTTGTAGATCGGCTGTTTCACTAGTTTAAATCATTTTTAAAGTGACAAATCTTTGAGTAGCAGCAGCACTATAGAGAGAGATCTCTATAGCGCGCAATGAGGGCCTCTACAACTCTTTTTCCCGGGCTGAATCAGGGGCCCAGCACGTCCCTGGTGGGACACACAGGGAGGGGAGAGGTGGGGGGGTGGCTGGGCAGCATTGCACACTCCCGGTAGCCCTAATCAAATCACCACAAGCCGGAGCGGTGCTCGGAAATTTGGCCCTGGAAAAAGGCCTGAAGTCAGAGCCAAGCTCCTTTGATGGCTTTCTTTTGAGTGGTAGTTAAAAGGATATGGTCTCCTGTTTCCTGTGTTTGCTCTCTCTCTCCCTGTGCTGTGTGATTGATGGCTCATTGATTGAGCAGCGTGTGCTCCCTGGCTCTCCCTCTCCCAAGCCAGCTATCTGTCCCCTCTGTCTGCAGCCCAGCCCAGCCCAGCCCAGGCCCAGCAGCCCAGAGCCAGAGCCAGGCTGTTAGGTAGGGGTGTCACACCAAATTCTGGGCCCTGGGTACAAGGATTCACTGCGCCCCCCCCCCCCCCCCCCCATGAATGTTCTTCATAGGGGGAGGGGGTTTAACCCCTTTAGACTGGGAACGCGTTATTACCCATTATTTTGTGCTTTAACTGTTGATAAATAGCAGTTATACAAGCTCACAGCGAGCTTGTAGATTTGCTATGTTTCTATGTCAGTGGTGCTCAAACTTTTTCATGTGAAGGACCCCCAAAATGATATGTATTTGGCCACGGATATGTATTTGGCCACGGACCCTATCTCAAATATTTCGTTCCAGGGACCCCCCAGGAGCAAAATTTGAGTTACAAAAAAATACATAATTCAAAGATTTGCACACATTTTCACGACGCTTAAAAAAAATAGCAGATCTCTACAAGCTTGCAGTGCGACACTCGGTGCCGCGCTGTGAGCTTGTATATCTGCTATCTTTCAGTAGCTAAAGTATAAAATAATTCCAGGCCCCTCCACCTTGGGCCCTGGTAACTCAGTCCCACTGTTTCCCCCCTTGTGACGCCCCTGCCAGTGTGGGGGGTTTACAACTGTGTGTGTGTTCAGGGGGTGTGCGTGCAAGAAATCACCATTCTAGCAGGTGGGAATCCTCTGCCTGTCTTCATGGTCTCACACTGTTCGACGGTGGATAATGTGTAACTCCTCACAGCAATGCTCAAGACAATATTTAACAGTTCAAGCCACTTAGTTAAGATAGTATTGTGTGTGTGCGTGTTGCACTTTGGATTTGAAATGGACAAAGGGCCCTTTTGTCACCACTATGGTATTTGGTGCAGATATAGAAACACTAATGCTTAAATCCAGCAGCGTAATGCTTTCTGAACCAGTTCCAGCGCCGTAGCAGCAGGGCGGAATGCTAAATATCGCCCTGGGGACTTCCGTTTGTTACAGTTTATGATGCACAATTTGGTGCCTTTCAACAACATTTATTGTAATTTTTAAGATTTATTTTCTGCATTTCTTATGCTGTACTTCATATAGGGCAGTGCAGAGAGAGACAGGAAACCATAAGGGCAGAGAGAGGTGAGACATGGGAGACAAAGACAGGGTTCCGTTTCAGAGCCGGGGTCTCGCGCTCACAAGGAGGATCGGGCTGTGTGCTAACTCTGTTTCTCTGAGTTCATTATTTTGGGGGTCCCCAGATGATTAACTTAATGTGCAACATTTCTTTCTCTCTGAACAGTAAACAAACCAACATAACGTTGAAGTGTATATCTGCACATTTCTAAAGTGACAATTTAAGGACTTTTAAAAAAATGACAAATTAAACATTGGCCAAATTGTCAAATACTAGAGAAATTGTGAAAATAGCTACAGATCTACATGCTCACAACGCCTCGCGATGGGAGCATGATCTGCTATTCTCACAATAGAACCGTGTTATACAAAATGTATTGCCTCAACTCGTCAGGGTGGGGGGGTCCCCTGTTAAAATATGATTATTTTGGGGGTTGTGGCCTGAAAAGGTTGAGAACCACTGTGCTAACTGGCTGGGCCACCAGGCACCCCAACAACACGTGAAACAGGCAGAGAATATCAACTCCTCTCGTGCAGGCGGGGAGGAGAGCACACGGCTGCTTGTTGCGGTGACCCTCCTCTCTCCGGCTCACGAGCTGCACGTCAATGGAATGAAGCGCCGTCTTGGAATGAAGCAAATTTGAAGTATGGCGAGTGAAGTCTGTTTGGGCAAGCCCTCAGGCAGAATACGACAGAGTGCGCGGAATGATAATAAATAAAGTGGAATTACTGTTCGACTGAGAGAGAGCTGTTGTTGTGTTGGTTCACTTGAGGGAAAGAGAGGGTGTTGATTTATGCCTTGCATACTGCATATATACTGTAGCTCTGATATGTGTTTTGTGAGCGTTCACAGCACACTACTGGTTGAAGAATTATTGAATATAAGGGGCCACTGTCCTAACTGGTGAAAAGCACTCTGTCAAGTAATGAATGATGTGCTATTATATAGGCTTACTTATGTGCTTTTACTATGCGCTACTATACCATATATCAGTGGTTCCTAAACTTTTCAGGTCGAGACCCGAAAGAGAGATTAGACGTTTGTCCGTCTGGTCAGTGCAGGTAAAGTAGTTTTGCCAAGAAGAATGGTCAGACACTAGAGTTATACTGTGTGGCTCCAAGGCCTCTGGGACGAGCTGTACCATAACAAGTACCAAAACACTAGCTACTCAGTCCTAGTGAGACCAGTCCTCTTACAAGCTATCCCGTATCAACGATGTATCAACTAGATATTAATATAATCAATGAACACATGATCTACTCTAATAACGTCACACATAATCAATCATGATAATATAATATATCTACTAATCCCCCACCCCGTCCCCGACGAGCACTAAGAGTTGAGGCATTTCATTTTGTATAACATGGCTGAAATTGAAATTCAGCCTCTAATATTTGTCAATTTGGCCAGTGTTTAATTCGTCATTTTAGATGTATTATTATTAAATTGTCACTTTAGAAATGTGCAGATACCCACTATATACTTAATCTTTATGTTGGTTTGTTTACAGTTGAGTGAGAAAACAATGTTGCACATTAAGTTAATCATCTGGGGGACCCCGCAAATAAAAAAAACAACCCACAACAACCAATATTTGCAAGCAACTTTACAAGAAAAACAAGCCCAAAGTCACTCATAATAGGCTGACATGACAACACTGAGTGCAGCCAAACCAGTGTTTCTCAAACTTTCACATTAAGGTCTCCCCTTAACCCTGTCAGAGTTACAGACTTGTGTGGGTCAATTTAGACCCCACTAAAAGGAACCCACAGAGTCCCTGTGAATCCACTTTGAGAACCACTAGCCTAACATTCTGCTGCTGCTGCTGCTGCTGCTGCTGCTGTGGCCGAGGCCCCCTGTTGGACGAACGGCAGCGGTGCAGCCCAGGGCTCCATGGATGGAACTGTGTGTGAGGTCTGTGACGACGGGAAGACAAAGGGCATATTTTTCGGAGCAGCCTGCATGGGCTCTCCAGAGTGTGGGCCAGAGCGGTGGTGTTGCCTGGCCCCGGCTGTAAATGTCCTAAACTGAGAGGGAGGGAGAGAGAGAGAGAGAGAGAGAGGGGGGGTCTGCCAGCCAGGCGGGGGGAGGAGGAGGCGAAGAGGGGGGGAAGGACGGACGGACGGACGGACGGACGGACGGACGGACGGGGGACGTGGCCATGCAGCGTTTTTCAAACCGTGTCTTTATGTGTGCCCTGGCTGTAAGTGTGCCACAACATTCCACAATGAAGGCCATTGTTTGTTTGGGGGCGAAAAGCGTGGGTATTCAGTTTCAATCATTTCTGGAAGTCTTATGTTTGACATGGTGGGGGCTTAGCACTTCCTGTGGCTGGGGAGAGCGGACGGACTTGTTCTCCTCCGCGCTCGCTCGGCCACTGCGCCGTTTTTCCCCCTCAGCCCTCTTCTTCTTCTCCTCTGGCATCTGCCCTCTGTGTTCTCCTCTCCCTGGCTGCCTGCCCACTGTGTAATCTACTGAAACGCTTTTCTCCGTATAACCGCCGCTCATGTGTCGCACACACCTGCGGAGCGTTATTGTGATGTGCCGCTGACACACACACACGCGCTGGCATGTTGGATTATCTGCATCTGCAGGATGAGCTGCCGGGGACGGAGTGTCCCCCGCGCGCCGCTTGCGTGCGTGCGTGCGTGCGTGCGTGCGTGCG
>NC_137820.1:18953363-19090838 GCF_963921795.1 Nannobrachium achirus
AGAAAGACAGGGAGGAGGAGGAGGAGGAGGCAAAGGAGAAAGCTCTCCTCCCACTGTGAAAAGAGGAGGTGAAACGTGGAGGGAATAGAAGCAATGATGTCACCGGCAGCCAATAGGAAGTGTGGGCTGGGGACTGTTTAAGGTCTGTCAGCTGTCCTGCTCCATCCACCGCTCTGCAGTCAGTGAGGCCAGGAGGCCACTGAGGCCAGGCCGGACCAGACCAGGCCATGTTCTATCTGGGCTCTGCCCTGCTCCTGGCCTCTAGAGCCCCTCACCCCTGGCCCCTGGCTCCTGGCCTGCTTCCTAAACCCGTCCAGGGTCCCTGCTATCGCAGTGTTTCTCAAACTTTTACATTTCAAGGTTTCCCCTTAACTCTGACAGTATGCACATGTATGCAAACCGTTCGTTTTGTATTTATCATCTAAAGAAATGTACTAAACTAGTGAAAACAGCCGATCTACAAGCACACAACGCCTCGCATCGGGCGTTGTGTGCTTGTAGATCTGCTGTTTTCACTACTTTTGTGAGACAGCCTTGTGTGATGAAGCAGGGCTTTACTTGGCGAAAAAAATTACAAATTTGAAACTTGGAGATACAAGGTTTCTGCCCGACAGTAACAATGATGTATACATTTGTATACTGTTAGAGTTACAGACTTGTATAGGTCAATTTAGACCCACATAAAGGAACCCACAGAGTCCCTGGAAAATCCACTTTGAGAACCACTGTGCTATCCTAACCGTAGTGTCCACATGCACTGCCGACTGCTAACACTATGCTCTCAAACTTAAGACTACAATTAATCACTGTGTTTGATTTATCTCTGACATAATCTCATTTGCCATGTCCACAAACTAACTACGGAGGAGATTAGCTAGGGAATCAAGGCTGGCCAGAATCTCTCTCTCTCTCTCTCTCTCTCTCTCTCTCTCTCTCAGAGACTCATGAAAAGTTGTTTCCAGGAGCGAACAAGATACAGGGTTTTTTTGTAAGCCAAGATTGACTTGCGCTAAAACTGCAATGTGAGTAAGTGTTTGTACCCGCGCGCACACACGCATGTGCCTACATGTGCCGAGTCTGCCGAGAGTGAAACCCAAGGCGACGCAGCACCACATCTTGTTGAGAGACTTGTAAACAGTGACGTGTTTTACACTCCACCGCGTGGGCTGCGTGAAACTGCAGAGCCTTATTTGGTGTTGTTGTTGCCCAATTGCTAATGAGGACAAGCCATTATGAGTTCATTGTTTACCGCAGCATAATGGCTCCTTATTGTAATCAAAGCCCTTAAATCCACACGGTAACCCACACCGGCTGTTTGATTGTCCTCCTCCACAATGGGAAATAAAAGGGAGGCTTGAGGCGATATCGCCTCTACTTTTAATGCGTGTTTGCAGGCACGCCCTTTGATGTGCGGGGATCGAATGAAAATCCTGTGGTGGGGGCTGTTGAGCGCTGCCAAACACTTCCAGGTAGAAACAGTACAGGCGAGTGGGTTCCCGTCGCTAGTCCCCTTGAGCCTTATCAATGCCCAGACACAAAGTCGAAAGTAAAGTGGCTTTATTCTCCTCTGTAATTTGCTGCTCGGCTCTGTCCATAAACTACCTGTGAGCCGGAAGCTTTACATAAGATGAGCAGATAGCGGCAAAAAGTATCTTGTGTGTTTATGAGGGAGAAATAAACTTTGGTCAGGCCTCCTTCATGCTAAGTGAAGCTTTCTGGACGGCAGATAGCGGATCAATGCCGCCGCGTCCCGTTGCGTGATACCATCTGAGAGAGCAGAGTCTTATCACCCCATTACACTTGAAAGGCCAAAAAACATGAGCCTCGGCGCAGCCTGTGCGGTTGGAGGGGGAGAATGGTCCCAGTGTCCTGTCTGAACAGATGTTAACACAACTGCCCCTGCTGAACCCGCAAGCCTGTCCTTTTTAAAGAACAAGAGTAGCCACACAAAAAAACGGATGCTGTGTGCGTGCGCGCCCTCAAGAAACACACACTGCGAAAATGAAATTAAGAGGAGGAAAAGGGAACCCTTTTGCCAGATGTCATATTTGAAGTGGCTAGCTAGGGCTGCGCCAGCCGATGAGGTGGCAGACACCCGGGCTCGCGTCCCAAAGAGGAGAGGAGAGGAGAGATGCGCCGGAGAAAATGGGCAGAGCAACAAAATGTCTCTCACCCACCGCAGGCTGTCTGGGCATGCCAGCATACTGGCCACTGTCATCTGTAAGAGAGAGAGAGAGAGAGACTGCAGTCATATAACTTAAGAGACTGCGCAGACATGCATAGCTGAGTGCTAATCAGGGGGTTTCTAGCATTGTTTAATGCTAAGCTTATCCCCTACAGTGGAAGAAAACGTTCAGAATTCCAATGCGTGGGGGGGGGGGGGGGGGGGGGGGGGGGGGTAATAAAATGAACTTGTACATTTGGGGTGAGGTGGTGTCTAGAAGACTGGCTCAGGAAGTAGAATAGCCATCTGGAAATGGGAAGTTCCCACCGTTTGATCTCCCTTCAGGCAGTGTCCTTGAGAAAGACATTGATCACCAACTGTTTCCTGGTCGCCATGTTTCCACTTGAACTCTAGCAAGCATCCCTTTTCTGGGGGGATATTTGCCAAACATAGCAGATCTACAGTACAAATCTCTCAACGCGTCACAATGTGACTCTTCGGAGAACAGATTTGGTGTAGAGAACAAAAAGAGTGGACCACAGAGCTGGCCTCGGTCAGTGGTTAAGAGTTGCACTGCTCCTAATAGTTAGGATGGTTAACGGTAATGTAAGTGATATTTTTTGGTTAAAACAAAATATATCGTCACTGTCGGGCAGAAACCTCGTAACTCCAAGTTTCAAATTTGTAATTTTTTTCGCAAAGTAAAGCCCTGCTTCACACAAAAGTAGTGAAAATAGCAGATCTACAAGTGCTTGTAGATCGGCTGTTTTCACTAGTTCAGTAAATTTTTTTAGATGATAAATACAAAATGAACGGTTTGAACATACAAGGTTTCCACCCGACGGCGACGATATATTAAAGGTTAAGGTTAAAGCTCTATTTTCTCATAGTTATCATCCATATGTCATCCAATCAGGAGGGAGTATCCATTATCAGCTTAAAATGTATAGCATTCTAATCTTAGAGTCTGCTCATTTCTTTGTGTGGTCTATCCTGTATCCTGTATGAGTTCTGTCTCTTGACTGGATGGAATTGGCATCTCCACCTGAAAATGCTGTGTCTGTTTACTATAGAGCTAGAAAGACAATCATGGAGAAGCCTGTTGCTGAGCAAACAAAGACATCACTTACTGCACCTTTAAATGCTCATGACAAACAGTCCAGTGTGCAAATGTACCAAATGTACTTTATTATTATAATATTAAAAGAAACATTCACCAGCTATTATTTAACACACTTATTTGAGCAAAACTCATAGTCATATTCCTGTCATACAATAACCCTGTGAAGTTTGTGAAGGATATTTGGAAATTGTAAATACTCAAGTAAAGTACAAATACCTTAAAATTGTTCGAGTACATTTCAATCAGAGTTAAGGCATCCTTGAAGTCAACGTGAAACGCAGATGCGTCTTTTTGGGATCCAGATGTCATGCCAGTACAGAGAGAACGTGTGTTGGACCGCATGCCAGGATGAAATGCAGCCTGCTGTGTGTGCCAGCGCTACAGAAGCCCGCGTGCCACAAGGCTGCAGATGGCTCTCGAGTCTCTATACAGAAATAGTAGTGCAGTCCCCAGGCTCCCATATAGGCTCACAACCTAAACCTTTGGGGTGCAGAGTAAAAGTCACCACTGCATGCAAACAGCATTCTTACAGGTAGAGTAATTTGGTAATCCTATTAAAAGAAGCAGATTTTCTTTTCTCTCTGGGATGAGACATGATGTTGTGATGTAATGTTGGACCATGTGGCGGCGGCCTTCTTTGGTCAGCAGCCAACCTAGGGACAGGGAGAAGAGTAGGAGGTACACAGCCACGTTAGACTGGACGTCACTCAAAATATTACACAACCCGGGCCGACCGATGGGCTATGCTATTTATTTTACATATCGTCGTTGTCGGGTGGAAACCTTGTATGTCCAAAACCGTTCGTTTTGTATTATCATATATCATTTTAAAAATGAGTTAAACTAGTGAAAACAGCCGATCTACAAGCACACAACGCCTCGCACCACGAGGCGTTGTGTGCTTGTAGATCTGCTGTTTTCACTACTTTTGTGCGACGGCCTTGTCTGATGAAGCAGGGCTTTACTTAGCGAAAAAACATACAAATTTGAAACTTGGAGATACAAGGTTTCTGCCCGACAGTAACGATATATATAGACTGGTATAGCTCTCTGTAATCTGACATACTGTGGTCAACTTTAGTGGCCATGACTGTTGATTTCCTGTCAGCGCTGTGATTGTTAATATGCTGCATTTAGTGATAGCAAATTATGCAGCTTTCCCTCTGCAAGTAGGTACCAGAATGTGATGCGTAGGAGGGAGACAGGTTGAGGGCTGGACACACAATGCTCGCTCTAACCCCCGTGCGGTTAGTACAGTAAGTCAGTCAGTCAACCAGCCAGCCAGCCAGCTGGTGTAGCTAGCCAAACAGCCAGCCAGCACAGTGCTGCCAGGAAACACACTGTATTTAATGAAGCAAATCTGGGAACTCAGGTATTTTTAGAAGCCACTTATAGTGAGAGGAAACACCTCAGAAGGGGCAAAAAAGGAGAGAGAGAAAAAAAAGAAAACGTTGCCTGAGCTCTCCCTGAGCTTGCCTCTCTCATACTAAAGCCTATCTCAGCTGTATAGTTGTAAACCGAGGTAACTAAAGTTGTAAACCCAGGTAACTAATATCTAACTCAGCTGGTGACTTGAAGCTGTGTAGTTGTAAACCCATGGTAACCGACACAGATTGCTGACGCTCTCTCCGTGAATGTCATTATCAAGCATAACCAGAACAGAACGGCCAGTAATTCGATTTGTCACCGCTAACAGTGTTAGCACATCACATTCCATTTGTTCAATGGGCAGATTAGCCTTATAAATGCAAGGGTGTGTGATGCATGCACCCTCTCGCTATTCATTGGATGGCAAGTCACAGGAAAGGCATCTGCAATAATGCTGCATTTCGCTCGCTCGCTCGCCTTTTTTTTTTTTTTTTTTTTACACACAATGCTGCTCGGGAGAGAACCTGTGGAAAATAGATAAGTGATGGGTTGGTGGACAGGTGACTGTGACTGCAAACATGAGGTGAGGGAATGAGAAAAATAGAGAGAGAGTGTGTGAGATGCAAAGAGGGAGGAAGAAGTCTGCAGTCCTTGTCGGTGAACATAACCTGTTTTTTCACAAACGCGCCAATTGGTGACAGCCACACACAGGGTGCAATGAGCCAACCCCTCTGTTGAGTTCTCTGAATTAATAAGGGAGACTGTTGAGGAAACCTGTCTCTTTCAAGTAAAAAATATGACTCCAGAGCCTCGGTGCCGACGGTGAGGAGAGCAAGTGAGTTGCCATTAGAAGCCATGTCACTGGTCTCATTTCTGGACGCAGTTCTGGGTCGGACTCGTTGCTCACAATCTCTGTGAAACAACCTTCTCATACCATTGCTGTCGGTTTGAAACCTTGTATGTACGAAACTATTCCATTCATTTATTTATTTTTTGGTATTATTTTAAAAATATAAAAACATAATGAAAATAGCCGATCTACAAGCACACGTGCGTTGTGAGCTTGTAGACCTGTTATTTTAACTACTTTTGTGCAACACTCTTGTATAAAATGGTAAATGGTGCATTTATATTGCACTTTTATCCAAGGCGCTTTACATAGATTGTGCATTACATTCACCCATTCACACACACGTTCATACACCTATGGCGGAGGAAACCATGCAAGGCACCAACCTACTCATCGGGAGCAATTAGGGGTTCAGAGTCTTGCTCAAGGACACTTCGACATTAATTCAGGGGGGGCCCGGATTCGAACTGGGAACCCTTCGTGCTCTAATAACGGTTTCTCTACCCCTGAGCTATGCCGCCCCTTGTATGATGAAGTAGAGCAGTGCTCGTCAACCTTTTCTGGCCGCGACCCCCCAAATAATCCTATTTTAACTGACGAGGACTAAGACTTGAGGCATTACATTTTGTATAACACGGTTCTATTGTGAAAATATCACAATTTCTGCCTCTACTATTTGACAATTTGGCCAATGTTTCATTTGTCACAATATGGTCCAAATTGACACTTTAGAAATGTGCAGATACCCTCTATACACTTAAACCTTATGTTGGTTTGTTTACTGTTGAGTGAGAAAACAAAGTTGCACATTAAGTCAAACATCTGGGGACCCCCCAAAATAATTTGGGGACCCCCCAGCTTGAGAACCACTGAAGTAGGGCATTAATTTATGGGGGTGGATGGGACACACACATAAAAAGTTCAAATAGGGAGATGCTAGGTTTCTGCCCCAACGGCCGCGATATCCTGATCACCGTGTTATTCCAGATTCACTTTTTCTACGCATTTCATATCCCAGTGAAAATACAAATGTCCCTTTAGGGCTTAAGTGGATCAAAAGTTATATTGAAAATAGAAAACAGTTTGTACAGATGGGGGAGTTTATGTCAACAAGATTAGATATTACTTGTGGCGTTCCACAAGGGTCTATATTAGGCCCTAAGTTATTTATCTTATATATAAATGACATATGTAAAGTTTCAAATATTTTGAAGTTTGTTATTTTTGCAGATGACACAAATATCTTTTGCTCCGGGGAGAACCTCCAGCAACTGCTGAGGGTTGTCTCTACTGAACTGGGGAAATTGAAATTATGGTTCGATTCAAATAAATTATCACTTAACCTAAAAAAAACAAAATTTATGATTTTTGGAAACAAAAAAATTGAATTAAATGCAAAGGTTGAATTAACGATAGATAATGTAATGTTGGAAAGAGTATATGAGAACATGTTCCTCGGAGTCGTAATTGACCATAAGTTCAGTTGGAAAGCCCATATAAATCATGTACTGGCAAAAGTGTCTAGGAGTATTGGGATATTGTACAAGGTTAAGAATATTTTGAACAACAATTCACTGTTCATGCTGTATAACACACTAATACTGCCTTATCTATCCTATTGTGTGGAGGTGTGGGGAAACACCTATCATACAAACCTAAATCCATTATGCATAATCCAAAAAAAAGCAATACGTATAGTTCATAAAGTAGGTTATCATGATCACACGAATGTATTATTTTTAAATTCCAAATCATTTAAGTTTCATGACCTAGTTGAATTTAAAACATTACAGATTATGTATAAGGCAAGGTATAAACTACTACCTGGTCATGTACAGAGTTTGTTCAAGGATAGGGAGGGGAGGTATGAATTGAGAAGGGAAAAGAACTTTAAACATATTGGGGCTCGGACGACCATGAAGAGCATGTGCATATCTGTCAGAGGAGTCCAATTATGGAACGTTTTACCGGAGCAGGTCCAAATCTGCAAAGATTTGAGACAATTTAAAAAACAGCTAAAGGAGATTGTTTTGGAGAAATATAGAAATGAAAATCTAGCGACCTAAAGGAATTCAGTAATTAAATTGTTAAATAAAAACGAATAATTACATTATAAGTATAGTATTTAGATGAGCGACAGGGTGTGATGTGGCAGTATTGGTGTTGGTAATAAGCATACAGAATGTGGGTATAAACTATATGTACTGATGTACTGTATACAATTGTAAGATATTTTATTTGATTTGATTTTTGACTTATTTTATTTTTCTGAATAATTTAAGTAATTTGGAAAGGTTCGTTTTATTACGAACAGTGACATTGTTAAAGTAAAACAGATGTTTGAGTGTTCATGCAATATGAACTTTTATTTTAAATTGAAATGTTAATTATAGGGGAAAAGGATAGGCATTAATAAGCTCTGAGCTTCGGCCTATGCCTTTTCGATCAGCTAGAAATTGCTGTAATGTTTTATGTTTTTGTGAAACTTTTGATGAGGATCGAAATAAACTAAAACTAAACTAAAACTTTATACATCAATTAGCTGGAAATCTGAATGTTACCATGGAAACTGAGCTGGAACTTGGGCCGACCGATCAGATCAACAGTAAAGGCGAGAAGATGTTTATGTACAGTGCATGCTGCAGTACCATGGCTAATATCAATATAATATCCCAGCTATCCTACTCCGGTTTCTAATAGCAGGATGTGGGCTTTTCCCCAGCCATTCAACATTAGATATACAATATTATTTACATGTACCAATGTATCATACATACATAATACATAGATTAGTTCTACTTGAACCAAATAATATCAGAATATTATTCACACGCTATGAGAATAGTGTGCACTGCAGCGAACATACCGTAGCCTTGTGTTCTGAAAACACCACCCGAGGCAGACCCTAATTTATTGTGGTTTATGTTGATTTAAATGCAGTCTTTGATACCAGATTTATAGACCGAATCACTGTGACATCACCACAATCATAAATGTTATTTCCGGTTAGAGAACGCCGACAGCGTTGGAGCAGTATTATTCATCGGTGGTGGAAAAAGTACTCAAATGCTTTACTTGAGGAAAAAGTATCAATAGTGCTATTTAAATTTACTCTGTATGGTCGCCAGTGGATAAACTCTTTGGTGCGCGGCTGACTAAAAACTCAGCGAGCGCAATCTGTCCCAAAGGCTGTCCATCAGGTCGAGTCGAATTCCGCCTTCAACTCACCTGATTGGACAGAGGGGGAAAACCAGAGGATGTATCTGCTCCAGCATAAACACAAAGTCGGCGTGGTGCGCAGATATGCTCTCCTGACATGAAAACGCTTCATTCGCATTGAAATGCATTGGCGGAAAGCGGATTCCACTCTCATAGGTACTTTGGTGTGGTTTCAGCCTTACTCTGTAAACATTAGATTCTGAATTCCGGACTTTTACTTGTAAGTAACAGAGTATCATATATTGTAGTATTGTAGTGTACTTTTACTTATGTAAAGAATTTGTGTACTTTTTTCACCACTGGATTCAAACATTCTGAACCGGTCTCACACCGAAAATAGCAGATCTACAAGCTCACAACTATGTGTGTTTGTATAGATTCATTTGGTTTGGTGCGAGACACAGTGTGCAACCAAGTGTAATATAACTCAGGCTCATAATGGCGTACTTACTTCTTAATAAGAGGGAAGATAATACAGTGTTTCCGTCATATCGATTGTTGTTAGGGCGGTGCTGCATACCTGTGTGTACAGTTAGTAGATACAAATAACAACACCACCAAAACAACAACAGCAGTGGCAGCAGCTGCACAGTGGGCTGAGGCCTGAGGGGAGAAGGAAGGGGTGTGTGCGCCCGCGCGCGTGTGTGTGTGTGTCTGTGTGTGTGTGTGCGTGCGCCATTGCCTGTGTGTGTGTGTTTATGTTGTTGTGACTGAACGCGGGTGAGGGGAAATGCCACGCATGCCTGAACACACAGACCAGCACATAGTTGTGTGAAAAACACAGTGCTGGTCTTTAGTGGGCACGGGAGTGGAAGATACCCAGAAACACTGGCGTTCGGGAGGAACGGGTTCATCCACACGCACACCTTTGTGTGGACGAGTTTAAGCCGAGCTCTCCTGAGCCAGCTGTCTGCGCGAGAAAAATCACCCCGCGCGAGACGCCATGCAATGTTTCTCCTTTCCAAAACACTCAGCAAAACAGCGCCCTACACACACACACACACACGCACACATGCACGCACGCACATGCACGCACACAGACAGAGCACACACATTATGCGCTGCACAGGGCCAGACACGCTTTGTCTGAAAAGGTGAAAAACAGCAGATTAGATCAGCAGAGCTCCGCTCCAGCAGCACGAGACTCTCCCTGCCGTCTCCCTGCCTGCCGCAGCACTTATAGGGACCGTATTGGATTCTCCTGTGCTGCGGTTTGCCTTTGGCCGTGAGTGGAGGAAGCATCCTCTTCTCTGGGCTGTCTGGGGCTGATGTGGTTTAAACAAGTGTCTGGAGCGATCAGCTGGGGGCTCCTGGGGGGCGATCGGGTTGCCGGAAGAGGATGTGGCCTGATAGAACCCCGGGAGCTGGGGGGGGGGGGGGGGGGGGGGTTCGTTGCGGTTGTTGCCTAGCCAAGACCCCCTCCCCCCCCCCCCCCCCCCGCTGCCACACCGTGGCGTCTGCTACTGTACTCCTGTTTGGCTACCTGAGCCTAACAGCTTGTCGGCCAGAAAACACGTATGTCCAAAACGGTTAACCTTTCAGGAAATGGAGAAACACAAATCCTGTGCTCCAAGGGCGTCCTCAGAGTTACTACAGGGGGTCCTCCAAATCTTTGAGTGATAGAAACTTTTTTCTCCTTTTTTACATTAACCACTTGATCCCTAACGTCCATATTCTGAGAACTAGCCAAAAATAGCAGATCTACAAGCTCACAACGCCTCGCACTGCGAGGCGTTGTGAGCTTGTAGATCAAATTTTTGGCAAAGAGGTTTGGTGTAGAGGGGGAAAAAGAGCAGACTAAGTATAGAGTGAAAAGTCAAGTTTATTAAGTATTGACAATTTAAGTGGTTAAATATCTGAAATCACAAATTGACATGAATCCAACATACACTGATGATTGTGCTGTCAAACAATGAAACTATGGAATCTATGATCAGGGTGTGGGGGTCCCTGCTTCATCTCTCTCTCAACTAGGGCTCCTTGGCCTGAACATGTTGAAGACCCCTGATCTATAGCCACAAGCTCTTGTTAATAATTTGGTTTTAATGTTTATTAGAAAACCACAGACACATTTAGCCACTTTCACTTAAAAAAAGAAAATGCTAAAATAGCCGATTGTGTGCTATTTTTGTCTGACACTGTAATATGACAAAGTAGGCCATTACAAACACACACAAAAAAGGTGAGATACGGAGAATGGGAGATACAAGGTTTCTGCCTGACGCTAATGATTTCCAGTGCATCAGTGGGAGGCTGTGCATCCATCCCCACAGTGGAGTAGATTTATTTAGGTGTATGGAGTGGATGATTCAGTAACTGGATCTGATGCAGGGATTAATGGAATCCTTTTGGTCTAATGGAACAATGGAGCTGTGTTTAGAGACTGGCGTCAGTACTGTACTGTAGAGGGTGTAAACTAAGAGACATAAGATTACTATGAATGTGGCTCTGTAGTCTGTAGTGTCTGGACTTAGTGCACTTGGCGCGCGAGTAGCTTACAGGTTGTACACTAGCATACTTTGTTATTAGTTAGTGTCAGTTGTGTAAAGTAACAAAGTACATTTACTTAAGTACTTAAGTACACTTTTGAATTATTTGTACTTTACTTGAGTATTTCCAATTTCCAATACTTTTACTACTACTCCACTACATCTCCAATCCAAATATTGTGCTTTTACTCCACTACATTCATTTGAAAACTTAAGTTACTTTGCAGGTGTAAATTATAATCTTATAAAACACACATAAACCACTTTAGCCCTATTTTATACCAAGGCTAGTTGAAAATAGCTGATCTACAAGCTCACAACGTATAGATCTGCTATTTTCAAACATTTTGTACTTTTACTTTTGGTACTTTAAATACATTTGGATACCAACATTTTTGTACTTTTACTCAAGTACATTTTGAATTCCGGACTTTTACTTGTAACAGAGTACTTCTTCATTGCAGTATTGATACTTTTACTTAAGTATAAAATGTGAGTACTTTTTCCACCACTGGTTAGTGTTAGTTAATTAGTATAGGTTTTGGTGTTTCAAATAAGCCCTGACATTTTCCATCCAACAGTAAAAGGTCACCCTTGTTATTAGCAGCAGTATTTTTTTGGTTGGTTACTCTTCACGTCCGTTCAGGTTTTTCCCTTTAGGAGTTCTCTACTACGTTTTTTTCTTTTTTTCTTCATCTTCTTTTTTTTTTTCCTGAATCCGGGAAAAAGCCATGCTTAATTGCTATGGTTACAACTCCCCCTCTCCTCCATGTCTCTCTCTCTCTCTCTCTCTCTCTCTCTCTCTCTCTCTCTCTCTCTCTCTCTCTCTGTGTCTCTCTCTCTCTGTCTCTCTCTCCCTCCCCCCCTTCCCTCTGCACAGAGGACTTGTTTACCATCTCTGCTCCAGACTCAATAACATGTCAATCATCAGGATTAGAACCTCCCCTGCTCGCCTGCCACTGGTCCGCCGGAAATGTCCCAGTTTACCCCCTCCCCCCTTTCCCTCCCTCCCTCTCTCTCCCGCCCTCTCTCTCTCTCTCTCCCTCCCTCTCTCTCCCTCTCCCTCCCTCCCTCTCTCCTCGCCCCACCCCCAGCACCTCCAGCCCCACTGTGAATAATGAATGATTTCCCTACTGTCTGTCATGGTTCCTATTCATCCTAGAATGACACAGGGGGAAAAACATGCCTTGTTTTGACACAGCTGACATTAACGGAATTCAGTTTGTTCCCTCTTTCGTTCGTCTTTTTTTTGTGTATAAATATTATTAATGTTCGTTTAACTCTGAGAGTATAGTTTTACAAAATGTGACCAAATGGACCCGTAAAAGGGGAGTTTACAAATTGATAAATGAACACTGACTGAGGATTTTACAGTTTTGTTGCTGTCAGGTTGGGGACCTCATACCATTTGTCCAAACCCGTTAACTTTTCAGAATTAAAATAGCAAAAATAGCAGATCTCCGATCTGAAAAAAGTGAGCTTGTAGATCAGCTATTTTAATAGGGCGTTGACATACAAAAAGAAAAAAAAAAACAGAAGAGAAAAGAGGCTCGCTGCGTTCCAACATCTTTGTCATCTTGGTTTGGAAATGTGCGTTTGTATATTATCTATGATTTATTTATCTGTTCCAGTGAGTGAGAGGTAGGGTAAACGTGTCTGTCACCGTGTCTCCCAATGTAAACAGAGTAGTAGTAGTCTCTCACTACGCAGCATGCACTCCCTGGCTGGAGGGACGCCGCGCGCATTCAGATGAGGCAGCATTTGCTGCATTGCAATCCTCCTCTCTTCCAAAGCCCTGCTGTGTGCGCTCGCGTGCGTGTGTGTGTGTGTGTGTGTGTGCATGCGTGCGCGCACGTGTGCGTGCGTGCGTGCGTGTCCGTCTGTCTGTTTTTTTTGCTCAATAACCAAATAAAATACTTTTGTTCTAGCACTTGAATGTAACCCCACGTTCTCACCCTTCCACACGCAGACGGTGTTGAAATCTGGCCATCCCCTTATCGGTTGGAGCTGTGTGTGTGTGTGTGTGTGTGTGTGTGTGTGTGTGTGTGTGTGTGTGTGTGTGTGTGTGCGCATGTGTGCGTGCCTTTTTTCATTTCTCCATACACACATATGACGGAGGGGAGAGGCGAGGGGGCAGGGCATGGCTGACGGCAGGCACGTGCACATATAACATCAAAGGGGGCTTGAGCCCCTGCCCTTTTACGAGTCTGTAAAAAAGTGCCCTCTCTCCAGACATGAATGCAGTTTTTACTATGGTGAAATAAATGCAAAATGCCCTCTTTCCATGCCATACCCGAAGGCAGCATTCAAGAGAATTGCCCTGTCCAAACTCTCCTGAACTTGAATGCAGCATGTTGAAAGAATTGCCCTCTCTGTGTAGAAATCCCTGCTGTACGCCACATTGCCTTTTTTATACTTATCTTAGTGTGGTATCAAGTACCCGAAAATAGCCGACCTCCAAGCTCACAACGCGTTGCAGTTCGACGCGTTGTGAGCTTGGAGGTCTGCTATTTTCGATATTTTCACCAAAAGGCCCTTTTTAGACATCTCAGCCCCTGCCTCTCTAAAATTCTCTGCACGTCCCTGGCTGACAGGCTACCGGTCACATGACCCTGACCCCCCCCTCACACGCCTCCTTGTAAAGGCAAAGGCCACGCATCCACCACCACGGTGTCTTAACGGTTCTCTCTCCCTCCTTCTCCTTGGGTATAAAGACCACCCCGCACAATGTTTCTCCTTCCCAGAACACTCAGCAAAACAGCCGCCCTGCACAACACACACTTCTCATATCTACATCTTCCCTCTCTTCTCGCTTTTATAGGATCACTATACCGTCTCTCTCCCAGAGAGCGGTTGGCATCCTCGTTCTGTTGTTGTTTTGTTGCCCTGCCTCTCTCTGCCTTTATTCCACCACAATCTTGCTTTAGACTGGGAAATGAACCGCATTTCTCCCCCCCTTTTTCGTTTTTTTCTCTTCCCTGTAGCAAAGCTCCTAAAGTTGTTATTCTGTTGGGCGCAGGGGAATAACAGGGATTAACATTCTCCTCCTGCGATTCCCTCTTGCTGCCTGGAACATTCTGGAAATTCTTCACATAGTCCAGAGACCAGGGGTATTACCTTTTTTGACAGAAAACCGAAAGCCTCGTGCAAAGCGAGGCGCTTTCTCTCAAAGCCTGTTTACCTGTTTATCGAACAGAGATGGCAGGAATGCACCTGGTGGTGTCGGGGAGACGGGGAGACGGGGACCAGGCACGTGATTCTGTGAACAATATGGGTGGATGGCTGCAGTTTCTGTGGCGTCTGGGCTGACCATTTGCTGAGGGAAAAGAGGGGGTGGGCTAGGAGGGGGAGGCGGTTGTGTAACAACCGCGTGAGAGGAATAGCACTTTAACCCCCCTTATAGTATACACAGAGATTTAGCTCTGTACTTTTCCCTTTTTTCCCCATCTTTATTTCCCATAAATGTCTCGACTGTCATCATGTTTCATTCACGTCCTTCACATAACGCAATCCTCCCCTCCGTCTGCGTGTGTGAGAGCAGCGGCCGCTGAGAAATGTAAGCTCTCGGACGCAGAGTGAGTGGAGAAGGAGACACATTCTCAGACGCGATTCTCGGAGCGGAGCCCCCCTTGTTGCAGCGAGGAGGAGGTAGTCCCTCGCCTTTGATGTAGTGGAAACCCACGATGCCACGCATAGCTGCGCGTGGAGAGCAGCGGCGTGGAAATAGGGCCTTGCATTAGGAGCATCTATAAATAGAGGACTGTATCCTTGATACCATGGGGTTGTTTGGTCACACAGGGAAAACCGGGTCGACTTATATGGATTGTGAGGCGGCTGGCACCCCTCCTCCTCCTCCCTCTCCTCTTTTTCTCTTCCTTCCTCGCGGCGGAAGGTATGCATGTTTGGAATTTCTCTTCATTGAGGAATCTGCTAAAATGATCCGGAACGAGGGCCGCCTCCTCCTCCCCAACGTGGCTCGTTTAGAGTTTGCCTTGGCTGCCCCCTTTTGGTGGACATCCAAGCTATTGATGCCTTGCTGATTTCTTTTACATATAGACCAGGGTTCCCACGGTCATGAAATTCCTGGAAATATTTTGAAATTAGAAAAATATTTTTCCAGTACTGGAAAAGTTTTGGAATTGATCAAGGGTCCTGGAAGGTCCTGGAAAAAAATGTCTTTGGTTATTGATTTTGTTAATACCTCTGAAATGACAAATTAAACATTGGCCAAATTGTCAAATATTAGAGGCAGAAATTGTGAAAATAGCCGATCTACATGCTCACAACGCCTCGCAACACGCGAGGCGTTGTGAGCATGTAGATCGGCTATTTTCACAATAGAAAAGTGTTATACAAAATTCCTCAACTCTTAGTGCTCATCAGGGTGCCGGGTCCCCAGTTAAAATATGATTATTTCGGGGGTCACAGCCTGAAAAGGTTGAGAACCACTGGCGTACACTACCTGTCTTTGGGCATTGCGCGTAGGAGTAAGCGACTTGTTATTGAGCTGAATTATTGTTATATAGTCCTGGAAATTGGGTTAAATATTCTGGAAACGTTTTGGAAACTTTTTGGAAATTAATTGGTAAAAATGTGTGGGAACCCTGATAAACATATACAGTACAGTACATACAGTGCTGTATATGACGTATAGAGATATTTGTATAATTTACTTTCACGTGAGCAACGTTCTCGAAATCGCAGCTGAGGTATGAAGAGATGTAAGAGTTGGCATGCTAGTTTATGAAAATGAAGCTCCAGAATACAATTTGTGGAGCATAGTCTAGAGCCAATCAGTTCTCTGTGAGGTAGGAATGGGAACGAGGACCCAGTGTGTTTCTATACATAGCCTAGGAAAGGGCCATACAACTATTTATGGACGCGCGGCTCTCATTACCAATGTTACTCATTTCCTAATATACATGCGAATTGTGTTGTGAGCTTGTAGATCCGCTATTTTTGCACCCACAAAAAAGTATGTCTGGGTTTTATAAAATGTATGAACCAATGAAAACCTTTAATAAGAGCTTGTGACCAAATCAGGGGTCTTCAACGTTTTCAGGCCAAGGACCCCTTAGCTGAGAGAGAGATGAAGCAGGGACCCCCCACTACATATTGTCACAGATTAAAAAGGTTCATAGATTTCTTAGACAGCGTTGTTTGACAGTGCTGTCATCATGTTGGAGTAATGTGTAGACATTTAACCACTTGAACCGTCAAATAATTCTTCTTTTCCCTCGATAAACCTCTTTGCTAAAAATAGCTGAATAGCAGCGCGAGGCGTTGTAAGCTTGTAGATCTGCTATTCTTGGCTAATGTTCCACTCAGAATAGGGATGCTAGGGTTCAAGTGGTTAATGTAAAACATATAGTAACTCTGAGGACCCCCTAGGGGTCCCGGGCCCCCTGTTGAAGACCCCTGGACTAAATTATAACTACATTGGATCAATTTGGGAACACAGTTTCTTCTTCTCTTTCCCTGTTCCTGAGAAGCAACAGTTAACTTATGGACATGCCAGGTTTTCACCAGACAGCGACGACATACTATATATATATCACAGTGGAGCCACTTCACCTCTCATGAACCGTTTTATTTGACACAATGCAGGGAAACAAGAGGCAAGTAATTTCAAAACTGTCAGGACTCGAGAGAAAGATCAGTCTCCTCTTCTCCTTTGAGCTGACACTGTGAGAGAGAGAGTGTGTGTGTGTGTGTGTGTGTGTGTGTGTGTGTGTGTGTGTGTGTGTGTGTGTGTGTGTGTGTGTGTGTGTGTGTGTGTGTGTGTGTGTGTGTGTGTGTGTGTGTGTGTGTGTGTGTGTGTGTGTGTGTGTGTGTTTCTTCTGCAGCATTGCTGGTGCATTGTCATGTTCTTAACACACACAGATGTTTTGTAAAGCAGCATGAAATATTCATCTAGAGATGACCTCAGCAGCTCTCTGTGCTGATTCACAAAGCGCTCTGACACCCGCCTTTTATTTACAAGTCAACAAACACGTTGGATTTCTTTGCCATCTGACACCGACGTGCAAACTGTGGATGCAAGCATGCACGCACGCACGCACGCACGCACGCACGCACGCACGCACGCACGCACACACACACACACACACACACACACACACACACACACACACACACACACACACACACACACACACACACACACACCCTGACATGTACTCGAAAAGTGACGTGCCATGTTGTGCACATTAATCCAACGGTAAATAAGACAATTTGCCACATTGCATTTTAGAGACTTAAGAAAAGTGTGTGCGTGTGTGTGTGTGTGTGTGTGTGTGTGTGTGTGTGTGTGTGTGTGTGTGTGTGTGTGTGTGTGTGTGTGTGTGTGTGTGTGTGTGTGTGTGTGTGTGTGTGTGTGTGTGTGTGTGTAGATTTTTTGGCTTTGCACCTGGAGGCGGTTGCTAAGCAACCAGAGGTGCTGTTCCGTTGTGACTTTAGCTCCAGATTAGTTCCGTTCAGGTTGGTTGTTCCTCCATGTGGTACACATGGTGCCTCACAGCAGTGGCAAACAGCAGATCTACACAAAAACAAGACATTTCCCAAACAACAACAGGCCCTATACACACACAAGGTGCATTGCCCTTGTGGAAACTGAACCTGATCCCCTCCTCCTACCTCCTTGCAGCCTTGATGGATTCCCCACAGGCAGGGTACAGTTGTCCTCTAAAACACCCTGTCACTAATGGCTCTTTTCCACTAAGAAGTGTAACACAGAACCATCCATAACTTGACATTTTCCAGAACCTGTGAAGTTCTGTGATTTTTGTTTTGTTTGTGTGTGTACCGGTATGTTTATGTTTCCATTACAACCAGAACCAGGGAGGTACTACATAAAAAAAAAACACAGGAAGCAGTGGCGTAGCCAGGATTTAACAACAGGCTAGCCTTGGGACAATGTGGGTGGGCACACATGCATGTTTTTGTGTGTTTTTCCCGGGTCAGGCCGGGTTTCCTTGCGCGATTTGGGTCAGGTGTCTATTTGGGTACTAGACACCTACCCAAAAATGTAAATAATCTGTTGCATCAGAACACACCACAAACACACATGATTAGCAGCACAATAAATGTGTATTGGTTGAGTAGATAGACAGGTTGTTGTCTCTAACCACAGTAAGAAATTGACACCCTGCAGTGGCAGTGCCTAACTTGGCAGCTTAACAGTGAATTTGAATGCAGACATTGCGTCCACATTATGTTATGTTATTTTAGTTGTTGTGCTTTTTTTCTCCTTTTTGGGTGGGCACAAAAACAAAATGGGTGGGCCTATAGGCACCTACAAATCTCTGGGAAATACATTACAATACAATACAATACAATACCTACATATACAAGCATTGCGACGCATTGTGAGCTTGGCCGAAATGGCTGAAGTGGTTAATGTATGTATTTTTTTTAAATAATAATCAAAATCTACCAAGTTAACTATAGTAGCTAAAGTTTTCAAAAGATTGTATTGGAATAAAAGTACAATATTTGTCTCTGGAATGTAGTGGAGTATAGGAGTAAAAGTACTGAAAATTGGAAATACTTCAGCAAAGTAAAAGTACAGTACGTCAAAATTGTACTTAAGTGCAGTAAGTACACAAAACATGTACTTAGTTACACCACTGCGGTAGTTGTTGTAGTGTAAAAAGAGCAGCAAGAGCTCCTTGCAAGCATTCCTACGGTTACAAGACATCTGGGTGCTTTTCACTGGAGTGGACCTCAGTGAAATGAGGCCACCCTGACCTGCAGCGTCTCAAGAGGAGCTGGCAGAGGGACACTCTTCCTTTACCCCTGGTGCACCCTGACGTGTTTTGGGTAATGGCCCCATTATACAGTTGCCTTTTCCTTGCTGTCGGGCAGAACCTCCTATCTCCCCATTCTAACGTTTTGTGCTTTTTTTGTCGTTAAGGGATCTTCAACAGGGGGTCCGGGGCCACTAGGGGGTCCTCAGAATAACTACAGGGGGTCCTCCAAATCTTTGTGTTATAGAAAAAAAAAATGTATCTCCTTTTTTTTGCCAGATTCTTAACCAGATTCTGAGAACTTTAGCCAAAAATAGCCGATCTACAAGCTCAACGCCTTGCGCTCCCTTGGATCGCCACATTGGCACGGTTGCCGCGGCGTCGCTGGTTCGATTCCCGATCCGGACGACGTTACCATTTTACCCCCCCCCCCCAAAAAAAAAAGCGGTTTGGTGTAGAGGGGAGAAGTTCTGTATAGTGACAGTTCAAGTGGTTAAATATCTGAAAACACAAATTGACATGAATCCAAAATACACTAATGACTGTGCTTTAAAAAAATGAAACAATATGGAATCCATGAAAAAAGGTTGTGGGGGTCCCTGCTTCATCTCTCTCTCAACTAAGGGGTCCTTGGCCTGTTGAAGACCCCTGCCCTATCATACTACAGCAATGCACAAAAGAATCAAAAGTAGCATATCCACAAGCTCGAAATGCGCTGCAAAGCGCCACGTTCTAAGCTTGTAGATCTGCTACTTTTTCAGTTTTGTCCAAACAGTTTTGGACATCTGAGGTTTCCAGCCGACAGAGACGTTTTGGCACATGCACAACAAAACAGTCACCATAGTGTTCACTGGAAAATGCTCTTATCTCTCTGCAAGTCAGATGGAATTTTCATAACAAGCGGTTTATTACAACTGTGAAATAATCCAACTTAACTTATGCCTTAATGCCTGGATGAGGGGATCATTGGTGATCATGAACAACCGGCCCAAGCAACCCATCACGTGTTGTCGTTAAGACCTCCAGTGATTTGGCAAGGTGCCTGCCTGGTTTCGTCAGAGTTGTTGACACTTAGACGATTGGTCATTTTGCCATTTCATAGGACGATAAAATATGGACTTTCAGGGGCTTTCCGGGTGAAAAGTTCAGCATTTCTCCTCTAAACAGAGCACAGCACGTCCCTAGCCCCCCTCGTATTGTAAGCAAAAGTGTACATATGTCCCAAGCGGGCGGAATGCGTTGTGTGTTATTGATAACACATTGCCATGTGGTCGGGGCCCTTAAGTGAGGCTCAGTAAACACAGAGAGCATTCTGTTATTCATGTTCGCTAAAACCTAATTTGAAACACCCCAGCGTTCCTCCACACAATCGTTTCGCTGTCGATTCTCTCACAGGCCCCTTTGCGAACATTGATCTCTCCCTCCCTTGGAAGCTGCAGTTTGAGTCAGAGTCTTGTTGAGGGACTGTCGCAGAATGTTGGTAAACCAATGGAAGACATTAGTGCCCCCCCTCCCTCCCCCTACCAGTTCACTGAAAGCTGTCCAACCGTGATCACCAAATATGTTCAGATGTTTTTAATGAGGACTCAGGCCTATAGTGGTGGTTCCAAAAGTGATAAATATTACAGGGCAGTTGCTAAGATGTTTGAATTATGGGGTGTACAGAGGTGAGATAATGGGTTTATCAGCCCAAGTCAGGACACTGTAGGACCTTTGTGTTCCCCTGGCAGTACTCTAGAGGCAGTTACACTTTTAGACATTAGACAGGACCCCTTTCTGTCCTGTCACAGTGTCACTCCTTCTCTCCCGACTCCCCTCCCCCATCCGTTGGCGAGACACTGCTCGTATCTCATCCCTCTCAAAAATGTATTCCCTCGATAGTTACAAACGGCAATAAAGCCTGGATTTATCCCTGTTCGCACACTGGTGCCGTGCAAGGGAAATAGCAGATCTACAAGTTCACAACACGTCGCTCTGTGATGCGTTGTGAGCCCGTAGATCCGCTATTGTCGACGTGCGACACCAGCACACAACTAAGTATAACGGGACTTTAATATTTATTTGTAGTGAGGCCAGCTTTGCCGTTTACTAACAAAGCTGGCATAGAGTGGAGAGGGGCCCTTGCGCAAACACTCTGCGTCCTGCCGGCGCTCCAACTGGGTCTGTGAGGGAGTTATCCAACTCTCGCTGGCTCTTCAGCACTTCCTGGCTCGCTGGTTTTACAGCTTGCTAATCCTAAAGTCTGACTCCACTTCACCTTTGAGAGACCCTAGCCCAGACAGAGGCTCAAACGTATTCCTGGATGCTTGTAAACACAGTGCATGGACTGTTCTTTGTCACGTCACTGCTCATCAGTGTTCTCAGTGTTTGCATTGAAATGAATCCATGCATATGTCGGGCAGAAACCTTGTATCTCCAAGTTTCAAATTTGTAATCTTTTTCGCAAAGTAAAGCACTGCTTCATCATATGGCCATCGCACAAAAGTGGTGAAAATAGCACACAACAGCACACAAGTGTGCTTGTAGATCGTCTGTTTTCACTAGTTTAAATCATTTTAAAAATGATAAATACAAAACAAACGGTTTTGGACATACATGGTCTCCACCCGACAACGACGATATAATGTATAAAGAGGACAGGAATGAGACCCCATGCACCTCTTAATACAGCCTGCTTAGCCTCTCTGGTCTGTTGTCAGGCTATAGTAATGTGTTCAGATAATCATCTATTGCTCTGCGTGCTTTGCCGCATTTTTGAAACAATGCCACGTTCAAACAAAAACAGGGTTTAATCTGTTGGTGTCAGTATGACCTTGTTGTGATCCAGATTTGCTGTGTGGCCAGCAAGTACCAGACTATTGCGCTCACCCGAAGTGACCTCTGGCCCTGTCTTTATCTCTGTCTCCTCCAGTTTGCCCAGACAACTGCAAGCATGCCTGCACAGACGAGGGGGAGTGTTGCCACGGCCAGTGCCTGGGAAGCTGCACGGAGCCCGGCAACGACATGGCCTGCACTGGCTGCCTCCACTACTACCACGAGGCCGCTGACCGCTGTGTGCCAGACTGTCCCCCGGACACGTACAAGTTTGAGGGCTGGCGCTGCATCACCATGGACCTCTGCGCCCGCGTGCACCTGCCCAGCGACATCGACTTTGTCATCCACGGAGGAGAGTGTATGCCCGAGTGTCCCTCTGGCTTCACACGCAACGAGAGCAACAGGTAAATAGTACCAGACACCAGTGGTTCTCAAACCATCTCACGTCAAGGACCCCCCCAAATTGATGTGTGTTTGGCCGCAGACCCCCATCTGAAAAGGTTTTGCCAGGGACCAACTGGAAGAGAAGATTTATTTAAAAAGATTATCCAAACTATTCAAAGTGTTCCAAACATTAGCAGAAATACAAGCTTGTAGCGCAGCACGAAGTTATGCGCATTGAGCTTGTAGATCTGCTATTTTTGAATAGCCAAACTGATTGTGACGGCGTATTAAAGCTATACTGTGTAAGTTCAACTAGTGGTCAGTAGCGGTATTGCTTTTTTCGGCCGTTTTTCGGCCGGAGTCGTCGCGGACCACCGGAGCGGCGCTGCAAACCACCGCGACCGATAGTAATCCGTGGAGGGGTAGAACGCATGGTAGAACGTAATTTTCTGGCCAGGATTTGTGGATTAAGAGGTTAAAATCCTTCACCATGGTAAACACTGTAGCCAAGCGGAGGCGCTTCCTGGAGACCAGAGCAGATAAGCTGTGATTGGCCGGTAGTGTACCATGTGTGCATGATCGGCGATGTGATTGGGCAACGTATACACAACGTATACAGATGATGCAGATTACGTCATTTTGGCGCGAAATCCGGTCCACGGCCAGGATCATAGAAAACATATAAAGAGAAGGCTTCAGAAGCTGAAAATAACGGAGTGGGTGTTCTAAAACTTTAGCGATTTAACAGTTAGGACAATTTTAAGATTTGTTTTATAAAAAAAGTTACATGGTACAACTTTAACTAATTTAGCTGGGGACCCCCTGGTACCCCCACCAAGGACCTGTGGGGGTTCCCGGACCCCACTTTGAGAACCAATGCCATACACCCTCCATTATCCATAGTTGTCCAAATGATGCAAAAACCAGCTGTGACAAAACATTGGTCCTCATGACATTGGATGGGGTGATTCATAGTAGATCGGGTGACAGGTTCCACAATGGCTTCACATGGCTTAAAGTCTCTTCTTCAATGTGTTGCATCACCAATTCCCCCTAATATACTCATGAAGTTGACATTCCCCTTTTCCAGTTACAGTTCAATTCCCCAGTGTTGCTTGATTGGTGTGGCAGCAGGTGAAAACAGACCGTTTCCGTTTCAATCCGCTGCCACACCAATAAAGCTACAGTATGGGAGGCTGAACTGAAAACAGGTATGGTCCGGAGACCGGGACTACAGTTATTATGCACAGAGCCTATTGCTGCAGGGGCTAAGGGAGGGAATCAGTAAGGGATCATTGCTTTCACCTGGTTTCACCTCACAGGTCTATTATTTCACAGAAGTAGCAGATGGTCCTAGAGTTTTTAACATAGCGTAGAGTTTAGCATCTCTTAAATATTCATAGAAAGAGTTGGTGTTAACAGACTTTTTTGGTTCAGTGTGTACTTTTGCATTCTGAATGAATTTACATAAAGAATTCCTTTTACCTAGAGCTGAACTTTACCTCACCTGGCCCGTATAACCATTCCATTCTTAAAGAGAGCACTCACTCAGAGCCTGAAGCGCCAGGAGGCTAGAAGGCATGCAAGGCTATTAATGATTGAAGGCCAGACTTTCCAGGCTTTTTAGTGGAATAGTGGAAGATGCTGAACTTAATGCCCTGCACTCACGACTGGCCATTGGTGGATTTCTGTGGATTAGCATATCTCGGAGGCTTTGGAGGGATTCATCAATGCTGCACTTTTTACTTATCCCCCCCCCACACACCTACCCACCAAATTGACACTGATGTATGTATGATAAGACAGAGTCTTTGTTTGTTACTCGCAGCAATTTACTCTACACTCCCTGTTTTCAGTTTGTCATCTTGCCAAATTCCCCATGTTGAGAGTCTCAGACTCTCCCATATCATTTTGGCCACATTTGCTCATGTTTTGTCTTGGGGGGGGGGGGGGGGGGGGGGGGTCAGCGCAATGAGTCACTCTCTCACCAAGCAGGGTTCAGCCGAGGCCCCATAAAAGATTCAGGCCTCCGTGTGAGCGGCCGACCTTGTATCACACTGAGAATTGATGCCTGAATCCGTTGTTGGAATGCTAGGGAGTTGGAGGGGGTGTGGACGAGGCACTCAGGGGTGACGTATGTTAGTCGGCGAAGTTTAGATTAGATCGCTAGATTCCCTGACAGTTACTCCTTTCTTTTCCCATGCACCCCCCTCCCCCCCCCGTGTCCTCCTTTTACGCAATCACATGCCCCTCCTCACTCTCTCTCTCTTTCTCTCTCTCTCTCTCTCTCTCTCTCTGTGTTTTCAGTATGTTCTGCAGTGCATGCGACGGCCTGTGCGATAAAATCTGCCCGACCTCCGTCATTGACTCGGTAGATGCCGCTCAGTCTTTAATGGGATGCACCATCATCAAGGGCAATCTTCACATCAACATCCGCCGTGGGAGTGAGTATAGTGCGACAGCAGCCCCCCGCTCTCCTCTCTGGGCCACATGATGACACAGTGTTGTACGGTGACGTGACAACAACAACAACAACACAGCTACGGCAGGCTATCGTGACATGGCTGCGTGGCGTAACTGATGATGATAACCATGCTACTCACAACATCACGTCACATTTAACCCATTAAGTCCTGATGTCCAATTCTGTAAATGCCCTCATGCAGTAGTTCTCACACTTTGAAGATTAAAAAAAAAAAAAAGTACAAGCTGGCAGCATGGCACACGCTGTGAGCTTGTCGATCTACTATTTTTGAATAGCCAACGCAAAAATCTAAAATGACACTTATGCTTTCCCTGTTTTGATGGTTTAAGCCTGAGTTATGCTTGGTTGCGCATTGTGTCGTGTGTAGCTCACGTAGTTCTGAGCTTGTAGATTAGCTATTTGTGGTGAGAATTGGCACACAACTAAATAGACTTGTATATGTAAACCACAATGCCACTACAATACACCTTGCTAAACCTTATAGCGGACTACTATACTATGCTATGCTGCAGTAAACCAGACAAATCTGCCATTGCAAAAAAAGAAAAGAAAAGAAATGCCCTCATATATTTGGTCTGGCACTGCTCACTTGTGATTGGATTTCACTCCCTCCGAAGTAGTGAGGGACCAATCAGGGCCCATTATGCAAATATGGGGCGGGTTATCACCAATTCGCCCTTTGGAAATGCAGGTTCGACACAGAGATTCCAAATCCTCAGCCCAGTACAACATGTTAGCTGGCTGGCTGAAACTGCTGCTATACCTTAGTTGGTACTATCCCATAGTATGACTATCGCTTGAGACTGAGAAAATAGGGGCGGGTGGGGGGGTAGCAGGGGTTATAGTGTGTGCCACAGAATCGAAATGACATCAGCGGCCCTGCACTCCAGCTCAATTATCACATTATGCTATAATGCCATTTATTTGCACAGTCGACGGGGCGGCTTACGAGCTTATCTTCCGATATGATATAGCTTACACAAACTATTCACTGGGGCATTTCTTGTCCAGAGCGCTGCTGTGTTTGGGTAGAGAGGTCTCTGTGGATTTTGATTGTGTTCCTCAGAGCCCTGGTTCTCACATGCTCTGCCTCTGTGTGTGTGTGTGTGTGTGTGTGTGTGTGTGTGTGTGTGTGTGTGTGTGTGTGTGTGTGTGTGTGTGTGCGTGCGTGCGTGCGTGCGTGCGTGCGTGCGTGCGTGCGTGCGTGCGTGCGTGCGTGCGTGCGTGCGTGCGTGCGTGCGTGCGTGTGCTCTGTGTGCGTGTGCGTGCGCGTGCATGTGCGTGTGTGCTTGTTTATCTTCTCTCCCCAGATAACATAGCGTCTGAGCTGGAGAGCTTCATGGGGTTGATCCAGAGAGTGACGGGCTATGTGAGGATCCGCCACTCCCACACGCTTGGCTCACTCTCCTTTCTCAAGAACCTGCGTAACATCAATGGAGAGGAGCTCTTGGATGGGTAGGGATTTTTGTGTGTGCGTGCGTGCGTGTGTGTGCGACTGCGCGCGTGCGTGTACGTGTGTGTGTGTGTGTAAATGGATGTCAACAACACACCAGGAAGATCAGAAGGACATCTTAATCTTGGGCATCTGCGTTCAGTTTGAATTTTACAATAATATAATTGGAATCAAATGATCCATATTCATGTGATTATTTTCAATGGACCCAAACAAAGATTTTCTCGGTTGGATTGGGCTGTCTGGAGAGACTGTGGTAACCATTATCAATCATACTGTATATTTATTTGTTGACAGAATAAGTCGACTCATGTGTCTGTTTCCCAGTAGGTTAGCTAGCTAGCTAGTGTGGCACGGTGGATGAGTGCACTCAGGTTAGCATTAGGGCATTCACGAATAGTGATTTTTAGTATTCAAATTATTTGTCCTCAAAGTATTCGAATAGTCGAATATTCTACAGGACTGGCCAAACTGTCAAATATTAAGTAAGCAAGAGGCAAACATTGTGGAAATAGCCGATCGCGTTGCGAGGCGTTGTGAGCATGTAGATCTGCTATTTTCACAATATTTATCTGTGGAACCAAGTCACATTAATACCTACAATTCCAAGTGCTTGTCAGGGTAGGGGTCCCTAATTCAAATATGTTTATTTTGGGGGTCACAGCCTAAAAAGGTTTGAGAACCCCTGGTATAGAGCATTAACAAATTCATCCACCAGGGGCATTGACAACTCATTTTTATGACTTCCTATCTCGCCAAGAGAAAACAATAAAAAAAATAAAAATAGAAATACGCGAATATTCGACTTCGGTAAACAACGTCGAATAGTGACTTTTGATATTCGAATCTTCGAATATTGGAATATTTGGTGAATGCCCTAGTTGGCATATCGCATGACATTTCCACCACTCGAGCCCCTCTTTAGAGAGAGAAAATGTCTCTGGTGGTGGCCTGGGGGGGCGTGGGAAAGCCTGTAGGCCCTCTTGTTGTCACTCTCCCAGAGTAGGGTTTCAGCCGGTGGAATGCTGTGGCTGAGGGCACGGCATTCCCCTCGTTCTTGAGGTGCTCATGCCGGGCTACAGGGATGACAGGGGCAGTGCCCTGTCTAATGTCTGTCTCAGCATGCGCACCGACGCGCCCGCAACCACTCGCGGAAACCCGAGCTCCCCTTGACGTCTGCCCCTGTTAGCACTCACACCACCACCAGGTGGAAAGATATCCTCGCTCCTCCTCGACAACATTTCTGACAACTTCTTAATCTCTTGTGATATATATATATATATGCACGTGTTTGCCAAAGTAAAATTACCATATAGAGCAGGGTTCCCCAATAGGCGGCCCGCGGGCCATTTGCGGCCCGCGGGGGGCAACTGTCTGGCCCCCACCAACCCCAGTAATAATGGTGGTATAAGAGCAGCAACAACACTAGTATATCGTCGTTGTCGGGTGGAAATCTCGTATCTCCAAATTTGTACGTTCTTTCGCAAATCCTACAAGGCCGTCGCACAAAAGTAGTGAAAACAGCAGATCTACATGTAGATCGGCTGTTTTCACTAGTTCAAATCATTTTTAAAACTAGAAGCTCGGCCGCCCTTCGGGCGGCCGAGCGTCTAGTCGGCGACCTGGCCAACTCGGGAACAATGTAAATAGGGAATGAATGCCCCGCCCTTTAATGCAAACCCCATTATACCTGTTGTCATAGGATCCGTTTTGACCATCTGTTTGCGTGTGTCCATTTATGCCCATATATGGAGAGATATGTCTGTCTACGTCCATTTTCTGCCCATATATGGAGATCTCTGTACCTGGTTTGACCATCTGTTTGCCTGTGCCCATTTATGCCCATATATGGAGTTTGCGACCTGGCCAACTCGGGAACGATGTAAATAGGGAATGAATGCCCCACCCTTTAATGCAAATCCCATTATATGGAGATCTCTGTATCTGTCTGTGTCCCTTTTATGCCCATATACTCTATCTGTGTCCATCTTTTATGCCCATATGCCCATATATGGAGATCTCAGTCTGTGTCCCTTTTATGCCCATATATCTGCGTCCATTTTATGCCCATATGCCCATATATGGAGATCTCTGTATCTGCCCATATGCCCATTCTCTGTATCAGTCTGTGTCCCTTTTATGCCCATATACGGAGATATCTGTCATGGAGATTTCAGTCTGTGTCCCTTTTATGCCTATATATCTGTCTGTGTCCCTTTTATGCCCATATACGAATGCAAACCCCATTATATGGAGATCTCTGTATCTGTCTGTGTCCCTTTTATGCCCATATACTCTATCTGTGTCCATCTTTTATGCCCATATGCCCATATATGGAGATCTCTGTATCTGCCCATATGCCCATATATGGAGATCTCAGTCTGTGTCCCTTTTATGCCCATATATCTGCGTCCATTTTATGCCCATATGCCCATATATGGAGATCTCTGTATCTGCCCATATGCCCATTCTCTGTATCAGTCTGTGTCCCTTTTATGCCCATATACAGAGATATCTGTCATGGAGATCTCAGTCTGTGTCCCTTTTATGCCCATATATCTGTCTGTGTCCCTTTTATGCCCATATACGGAGATATATCTGTCTGTGTCCCTTTTATGCCCATATACGGAGATATCTGTCGGGTCGAGGCAAGGCCCCTGTATTGCCCATATATGGAGATCTCTGTATCTGCCCATATGCCCATATATGGAGATCTCAGTCTGTCGGGTCGAGGCTAGGCCCCTGTATCGAGAAGCTAACCGCTGCAGCCTGCGGGAAGTCTGCATGCAGCATGTCTGCAGACGTGGGTCTGAAGACACGGGTTTGCAGACCCCATACTACTTGACTGCCCCCTAGTGCTTCGGTGACTGTGCAGACATTGTAGTCACTTGGACAGGGCGTTTATCGTGGGCTTGCCCAGGCCTTACGGCCTGGGCATAAATAGAACGATTGCATTCACCACGGCTTCGTAACTCGCGCGGCGCTCCGCCGGCCGCGCGGCCCTGGCCCGCTCTTCGCGGCCACTCGCGCCTGCGGCGCTCGGGGGCGAAGAGCAGGACCAAGGTCCGCTGGCCTTCGCGCCGCTTGCAATGTCGTGGACAATCGAGCGGCTCCGCCTGGAGCTAAGGCTGCCACTGGGAGCAGTAGAGAGGTTGACCTGGGTCTGCAGTGCTGGGTCTGCAAACAGGTCTGCACTGCAGACCTGTTTGCAGACCCAGGTCTCGCAGACGCCTTCCCGCAGGTTGCAGCAGTTACTACTTGCCTGTATCTGCCTGCAGTGATGTCACAATGACTCAGCGCTTGCGCCCGGCACTGCAGTGATGTCACAATGAGTCAGCGCGTGCGCCGATTTTGCACCGATTTCCGCATAAGGAGATTCCGAACGTTTCGCGCCGGTTAGGGAAAACCGCGCGTCGGGTCGGGCCGAGGCCCGGCACTGCACTCCGTGCCGCGGCGGGGAACGCGCGTGCCGAATCTGAAGCCGGTGGGACGAACGGTTCTCGAGATACGCAGATTACAAACACACACGCAGAGACTTCTCGCATTTATAGATAGATGATAAATTCAAAATGAACGGTTTTGGACATACAAGAGTTTCACCCGACAACGACGAAAACTGTCACTGGAGTAGTGGGAACGCCACCGTCGCCCCCTGCAATGTTGTGGCCCTCGGCTTGGTACCCTAGACATAATTCGGCCCTTAGGGAAAACTAATTGGGGAACCCTGATATAGAGGGTATGCGCATGACATCATCATCATACCAGGAAGTTACGCGGAACGCCTACTGAGTGGCAAAAAAAAAAACGACTTTCTTGACAGCCCATCCATGGAAAAAGAAAAGTCCTATCTGATTGCGTTAAACCACATTAAACTCACTTTGCAACTCACTTTGCCACTCGATTTGCCATTCACTTTATGCTGTGGTTTTTCTACGGGAAATAGCTGATATACAAGACCCCACTGGACCCCACTTTGAAAACCACCCCGCTACATTACATGAACCCTCTCTTAACCTCATTGTGACCTCTCTCTATCTCTCTCCCCCTCATCAGGATGTATGCATTCTCAGCCATTGACAACCAGCACCTGCAGCTCCTATGGGACTGGAACCAGCACAACCTGACCATCAAGGCCGGACGCCTGTTCTTCCGGCAAAACCCCAAACTGTGCATGTCAGAGATCCACAAGATGTGGGAAAAGACGGGCATCGCCGAGAAGCCGCAGGAGGGCGACTTCCGTAACAATGGCGATAGAGCAAGCTGTGAGTGCTTGTAGATCTGCTATTTTTGAAAAATCATGCATTTTCTTTGCTTTGAATATATCTTTTTAAAAGCAAACATTTGTAACTCAAATATTTGCTTCTGGGTGGGTCCCTGTAACAACATATTTTGAGATGGGGGTTCGCGGCCAAATACCGGTACATGTAATTTTGGGGGTCCTTGACATGAAAAAGTTTGAGAACCGCTGATTTGGAAGAAGGATTTAGAAGACATTTATGGAGTCAAAAAATATATTTTTGACCCGAATATAAAAGAGCAGAACTACAAGCTCCCAGTGAGCTTGTATATCTGATATTTTCTAATAGTTAAAGCATAAAATAATGGTTAAAGTGGTTTGTCTGTCTGTCTGTCTGTCTGTCTGTCTGTCTGTCTGTCTGTCTTACTGTCTGTGTTTGGACATTCAGACAGCTGCAGTGTAGTGCAGTGCTGTAGTGTGTGCATGTTTATCCTAGCAATGTTCTTGCCCTGTCATTGCAGGTGAAAGCCACATACTGAAGTTCAAGTCCAACAGCACCACAAGCAACCTGATCAAACTCACCTGGGAGCGCTACCGACCGCCAGACTACAGAGATCTGATCAGCTTTGTAGTTTACTACAAGGAGTCGTGAGTACAGCACTGCACAGTACATTGTTGAGCTCACAACAACGCCTCGCATCTATTTTCACTTAAAATAAGAACGAAAGATAACAACGTACATGGATTCCACCCTACAGCGACGTTAAGGAGATCTGTGTGCTTCTGTGATCACAGTAACTGACACTCTCTGGTGTAGGTTCAGCTTTATTGTCACATCACAGGTTTGCTGAAGTAAAGAAGTGGGTGCATAGTTCCCTTCCTATGGTTATTTCCATAGAAGAAAGAGACGGAAGAAGATAGGGGGGAGATCAAGCAAGAAAACAAATATATCTACATACCTGTATTTACACGTTTACACATAATACACATCCGTCGGTTATGACAGCAGACCTGTGTGTCAGGACAAATTATTTTGAGGCGTCCCAAGATGATTAACTTAATGTACAACATTGTTTTCTCTCTCAACAGTAAACAAACCAACATAATGTTTAAGTGTATAGACAGAGGGTATCTCTGCACACCTCTAGAGGCAGAAATTGTGAAAATAGCCGATCTACATGCTCACAACGCCTCAAGGCGTTGTGAGCATGTAGATCGGCTATTTTCACAATAGAACCGTGTTACACAAAATGTAATTCCTCAACTCTCAGTGCTCGTAAAATATGATTATTTTGGGTGTCGCGGCCAGCAAAGGTTGAGGACCACTGTGTTATGACAATGGAACACGCTGATGTACTGTTTGACTCTTTGTCCATACCAGCCCCTTCCAGAACATCACGGAATTCGACGGCGCGGACGGCTGCGGCTCCAACAGCTGGACCATGGTGGACGTGGACCTCCCTCAGGACAAGACGGACCCCCGGGTGCTCCTCAAGGGCCTGAAGCCCTGGACCCAGTACGCCATCTTTGTCAGGGCCATCACCCTGCGGGTGGAGGACAAGCACACCGTCGGGGCCAAGAGCGACGTGCTCTACATCCGCACCAGCCCGTCGCGTAAGACTGACCGCGTGCAATAGCGCCAGACCAATATGCAGTGTTGGGGATGTTAACTAAGTTACATTTTGCTGTGACTTGCTGGTAACTGAGTTACTTTCGTATTTCTGTAACTCGTCAAGTAACTGAGATACTTTTTGGGTCATTTTTTTGGCTCGAGTTACAAGAAGTTACAAGCGAAGTTATAATTTTACATTTAAGTTTTGTGAAGATTGACGATCAAATGCCCAGATTTTTTTTTTTTCATTTTTTTTTTTCACTTTATTTTAGGAACACAGATGTTTACTAAAGAAAATGTCAACCTTTTTGAAATAAAACATAAAACTCAGTTGAGAGGCATATTTCTGCTGGCATGTGACTTTTTTTGTAGAATATGATATTTTGTTTCATGTACACCAAATGTACATTCTCAATTTAATGCTGAAAAAAAGTAACTCAAGTTACTCAAGTTACTTTTTCTATGTAACTTGAAACTTTATAGGTTATATTTCTCTAGGGGTATAACTTTAACTTGATCAAGTTACTGCCATGGTGAGTTACTTGTAACTGTACAAGTTACGCTTTCAAAGTAACTTCCCCGACACTGCCAATATGTCGCTTAATGTTTGGCTTGCAATGTGTCGCATTGCCCCACATTGTTAGCTTGTAGACTAGCTATTTGTATTACATTTTAATAAGGCTTAAGTGGTTAAATAAAAAAAAATTGCGACCGTCAGGTATGTATGAAAACGTCCAGCTCATGTACCGTGAGTCACACTCATGTGTCCGTCACGCTCATGTCCGTGAGTCACAGAACATTTTGTTACCTATCGACTTTAGTTCCTCCCTCCCATTCCGTCCATGAAGGCAGGTCACAAAAGGTTGTGAGTAACACATTTGGTGTAACACTCACCCACATGGGTCTGTGGCGTGTCGCTGATTGGCTCTCACATGAATTGCCAGAAGCACTGTTGTTTCAATGCGACCTGACGGTCACTTCTCTGCCTTAGGGCGTCTTACTTGCATATAAACGTATATTGTATATACTAAGTTAGATGTTCTCAAATAAATAGAAACTTTAGGCCGGTCCGAAGCCCTTGTTCAGTTGTCGGCCTGGTTCACTGTATGGGCGCCACTGAGAAATGCCAGGGCAGCCTTTTTTCAATTGCTAACGTTACCTAACATCTGCCTTTACTACAGAGCCATCGATGCCAAAGGATACCCGCGCGTACGCCAACTCCTCCACCAAGCTGGTGGTGAAGTGGGCGCCTCCACTCTCCCCCAATGGCAACCTGACCTTCTACCTGGTCCGTTGGCAGCAGCAGCCCGAGGACAGGGAACTCTACCTACACAACTACTGCTCCAAAGGTCTTCAGTACATTTATTCATCATAACCTCTTCTCCATGATGCCTTTACTTCATGAACACCTCTCAATCTCTCTCTCTCTCTCTCTCTCTCTCTCTCTAAACCAGGGGTCTTCAACAGGGGGTCCAGGACCCCTAGGGGGTCCTCAGAGTTACTACAAGGGGTCCTCCAAATGTTTTTGTGATAGAAATTAACCACTTGAACCCTATAGTGTCCATATTCTGAGAACTTTAGCCAAAAATAGCAGATCTACAAGCTCACAACGCCTCGCAGCGCGAGGCGTTGTGAGCTTGTAGATCGGCTATTTTTGGCAAAGAGGTTTGGTGTAGAGGGGAAAAAGAGCAGACTAAGTACAGAATGAAAGGTCAAGTTTATTAAGTATTAACGGCTCAAGTGTAAATATCTGAAAATACAAATTTACATGAATCCAAAATACACTGATGATTGTGCTGTCAAACAATGAAACTAAATCTATGGAAAGGTTGTGGGGGTCCCAGCTTCATCTCTCTTTCAACTAAGGGGTCCTTGGCCTGAAAACGTTGAAGACCCCTGCTCTAAACTATACCTTGGGAGCATCAATTGGTGTGTGCGGACTCTTTTTTATTCTTGTTCGTGTACTGTTTTTTGGTTCCAGCACCCAGACTAGTAGGCTTTGGATGTGCGTGTCTTTTGGCAGTTTTTCAGCCTCTGTTTCAACTGAATGCTAAATGATAAGCATTTACGAGAAACTCCGCCCTTACTGCAGAGCTTCTCATCATCTGAGTTGTGAAACTGCATTGCTATAGATCTCTATTCTGACAGGTAGTTCAAGGGGATTACCACTCATTTTGAACAAGGTTCCACGCTGCTCTGCTGTTTAGATCAGGACAAGGGTCATGTCATGTGGTCAGCGATGTTTGGACGATGTTCTGCGCTCTCTGGCACGCCCTCTAGGCGGCCCCGCAGACAATGCATGGTGAATCTCAACTCCAGCTGAATACAATTAGGACTCGTTTGAGCTTTTTCCAGACAATTTAATTATATTATACAAGTGCTACGTCTTGGGAAAGAGAATATATTATAACCAAATGCCATTATAAACTACCAGGATTTACTTGCATAGCGAGTTTTCTTTCCTTTGCTCGGAACTGCAGAAGGTGGAAAACCGTTGCAACATACAGTAGATCCCCCTTATGCCCCCCCCCCCATGTAACATGTTACATGTTACATAGTAATGACATTGTTATAATCCCGAAAATGAGTAGTAATCCACATTAATTGCATTGTCCCAGACAGATAATGTCCCTGTTACTAAGCTAGAATAAAAAGTACTTTGGAGACATTTTTTTTAAAGATGTGTTTATTGTCTCTTTGGTTTTTCTGATATTTTCTTTTTCATGTCAGCTTCCCTGTCCTCAATGTATATAGTTCATATTTTTATTTTGTATTTTATTTCCTTTTTTATGTTTTTTGTCCATGTGAATTCACTTTAAGTGCAACTTGATTGTTAAAAAAAGAAAGAAAATGGAAGGTACTTTAGGAAGAGTTTTATCCTCTACCAATGTTATACATGCATATATATATAGATGGAATTTTGTGACAGGATGTACATACATTTTCCTAAATAAAGAATTGCAAAAAAAAAAAGTACTTTGGTTCCCAGGAACCCGACCCACCAGTGCCATACAAGATGTATTACGATCAGGTGTACACACCTGTTGAACGATGTTGTACTGAACTCTCCTGTTCTTCTTTTGCAAACAGAACTGAAGATGCCTATCCGCATCTCGGCCACGGGCCTCTCGGACACGGAGGAGCACACCAAGCCCACCAAGTCGGACCTGGCCGGGGGCGAGAAGGGTCCGTGCTGCGTCTGCCCCAAGACCCCCGAGGAGAAGGACCGAGAGAAGGACGAACGAGTCTTCCTGAAGGTCTTCGAGAACTTCCTTCACAACGCCATCTTCCTGCCCAGGTACAGCATCAAGCTGCTAACGTTTTTTGCCACGATCCCCGCCCAGGGCATGGACCTCCTCCGAGCGACCTCCTTCACCGTCGTTTAAAACATTTAGGCCTAGGATTATTGAATGCTTTAACCAGTGAAAAATAGCAGATATACAAGCTCACAGCGCGGCACCGAGTGCCACGCTGCGAGCTTGTAGATCTGCTATTTTTGAAAAAGTCGTGAAAACGTGTGCAAATCTTTGAATATATGTATTTTCAAAGCAAACGTTTGTAACTAAAATTTTGCTTCTGGGGGGTCCCTGGAACTAAATATTTTGAGATGGGAGTCCGTGGCCAAATAAATATCATTTTGGGGGTCCTTGACATGAAAAGGTTTGAGAACCACTGACATAGTAGTCTCTCAAGAACAGGCTGACTGAGCTCCAGTTAAGTGAAAAGGACCTTTTCTTTGACGATGGCTAGAGCCAGATTGCTGACATAGAAACATAGGTTTTTCAAAAAACCTTAGAAGGATTCAAAAGACACTTATAGAATCGGGTACAAATTCAAATTTTCACGATTTTTCAAAAATAGCAGATCTACAAGCTCACAGGCTCGCAGCTTGTAGAGCTTGTAGAGTGCTGTGAGCTTGTATATCTGTTATGCTTTAACTATTTTTCAATAGTTAAAGCATAACATAATGATACACATTTACACAATAATGTGTACCCGTTATAAATGGTTTAACAGCTCCCCGTTTCCCAGACCTCCTCCTCTCCTCATCAAAGGGCCATGCTGTGGGCTTGTTTTGATTTTACCGTAAAGGTTAAAAATGAGGAGAGGGGGTGGTGGGGTGGCCGGGGGGGGCGCTGTGGGGGCCTGGCAGGATCTGAGACCCGCTTTGTCAGGTCGCGCTGATGAGGAGACCCGCTGAGCGCTGGATCCAAAAGCACCGCCTCGCGTTCTTGTCGTGCTCTCCATTGCCACGGCAACGGCGGCACGGAGATATGTTAGGACCCTTAGCAGGCAGCAATTTAGGCAGCGCAAACAAACCCAGCAGAGAGACGTGATTAACCCGTTCAGAACGGGGTACACTATATTGTGTATCGTTGTTTTATGCTTTAACTATTGAAAAATAGCAGATATACAAGCTCACAGCCGCGCTGCGAGCTTGTAGATCTGCTATTTTTGAAAAAACGTGAAAATTTGAATTTGGACCCGATTCTATGAGTGTCTTTTGAATCCTTTCAAGATTTTTTGAAAAACCCTATGTTTCTATGCCAGTAATCTGGCTCTAGCCATCGTCAAAGAAAAGGTCCTTTTCACTTAACTGGAGCTCAGTTTAGTCTGTTCTTGAGAGACTACTATGTCAGTGGTTCTCAAACCTTTTCATGTGAAGGACCCCCAAAATGACATGTATTTGGCCACGGACCCGCATCTCAAAATATTTCGTTCCAGTTACCACCCAGAAGCAAAATTTGAGTTTGAAACGTTCGCTTTAAAAATACATATATTCAAACATTTGCAACACATTTTCACGACTTTTTCAAAAATAGCAGATCTACAAGCTCGCAGCGCGGCACTCGGTGCCGCGCTGTGAGCTTGTATATCTGCTATTTTTCACCGGTTAAATCATTCAACAATTCTAGGCCTAAATGTGATTAAGGGGGTCTGAAAGGCCCTGGTTTTTGTATTCCTCACATCTGTGTTGTGTCTTACCTTGCTTGTGGCCGTGGATGTTTTACAGTTTCAAAGACTCAAGGCCCCCCTTTTCCTTCTCCCACACACTCGCTTCTTTTCTTATATACACAACCCCTTGCACACGCATGCATGTAAGTGTGTGTGTGCGCGCGTGGTTGAGAGTGTGTTTGTGTGTCGGTGGTGTGCCGCTCGCCGCCTCACCAAAGCATTCATTTGAGGACAATTTGGAGTGTTGACGCACTTGTTAGTTTCAGCTGTGCGGCCTCAGCAGGTACCTGATAAATCCATATCTTAATGCGCTACACCAGTGTCTCTAGTGGATTCAGCTGGTACTGTGCAGCAAAATCATGTTTGTCATGTAGAACAGGGGTCTTCAACGTTTTCAGGCCAGGGACCCCTTAGCTGAGAGAGAGATGAAGCAGGGACCCCCCCCCCCCCCACTACGTATTGTATAAAATTGTGTTGCAGATTCAAAATGTTCATAGATTTCTTAGACAGCTTAGACTTGTTTGTCATCATGTTGGAGTAATGTGTGTTTTCAGACATTTAACCACTTCAAATACTGCTCTTCTTTTCCCTCAACAAACCTCTTTGCCAAAAATAGTTCATCTACAAGCTGCGAGGCGTTGTAAGCTTGTAGATCTGCTATTTTTGGCTAATGTTCCACTCAGAATAGGGATGCTAGGGTTCAAATGGTTAATGTACCAATTCTTTTGTATTATTTTCAAACATACATAGAAATCTATGTTTTTGTAGCGCAAAAGTCTGGATATTGCGTCCTTCTCCTTTCCTTCTACGGTTCTTATTGAATTGGATCAACATGGCATTGACCAGAGAATAACAAAACAATGCATTCTATTGTAATTATCCTTTTATATGGCAGGCTGTGTTGGTTTGTTATACACAGTGGTTTTTAGCTCAAGACCCAAAAGAGAAATTAGACGTTTGCCCGTGACCCAAACTAATATGTTTGAAAGGTTTGAACTGATGAATACTTGTAATTCTTTGTTCAAATGTTTGAATTAATATTAACTAGCCCTTACCCGTTCAAAGATATGAGCTCCAAAATGATGTGCAGTGTGTGGGTTATGGGATGTGCACTGTGCACACAGTATATGAGGGATGGAAAGTAACTTTAACTGGTGCTTGCATGATGTAGGAGCATCAATGTAAGAAACCCGTTTCGTTTAATGGCTACAGAGATACTGAGTGATAGAAACCTTTTTCTTTTCTATATAAACCATTGAACCCTAGCGTCCATATTCTGAGAACTTTAGCCAAAAATAGCCGATCTACAAGCTCACAATGCCTCGCAAAGAGCTTTGGTGTAGAGGGGAAAAAGAGCATACTAAGTACAGAGTGAAAGGTCAAGTTTATTAAGTATTGACGGTTCAAGTGGTTAAATATCTGAAAACACAAATTGACATGAATGCAAAATACACTGCTGTCAAACAATGAAACTATGGAATCTCTGAAAAGGTTGTGGGGGTCCCTGCTTCATCTTTCTCTCAACTAAGTGGTCCTTGGCCTGAAAACGTAGAAGAACCCTGGTATAGCTGTCCAGGAGACAGGCGGGTGGCAGCTCCGTGGTCTGCACCACGGGGGGTTAAGGCTGCGTGTTTGCAAAGGCCTCCACTGTAACAGAGCCAGCATTATCACACACACACACACACACTCTGCTCCGCCGAAAAGGCCCCGGATTTCGGAGAAGGTTTTTTCAAAAGTTCAGGGTTTAGAGAGCCGGGGGTGAGGGAGGAAAACAGAAACAGAAAGAAGAGGAAATGTTTTCCATTTCTGTACCCCCTCCACTCGGCGCTCCATTCTCCTCCCTCCTCTCCTCACACGCTCCCCTTTGTCTACGGGCTTTTGGGTTTTCGGAGTGAGCCAGCTGCCAGGAAATGTACAGCGAAGCCATCTGGAATTTAAATGAATGAGGGAAGAGGGAAGATCCCCATCGAGCTGGCCAGGGAGCCTCGACAGACGGGTGGAAAGAGAGGAAGGCAGACTGATTGACTGGAGGAGAGAATAGTTACACACAGTTACACACAGTTACACACAGTTACACACACACACACACACACACACACACACACACACACACACACACACACACACACACACACACACACAGCAAGGAGGAAGGTTATCCGTCTGTATGCCTAGGGGACCTTCTGGTATATTCAGTCTGCAACAGCTGACTGGTCAATTACAGCCCCTGTTACCTGCTGCTGTAATGCGTGATGATACAGACAGGATGCGATGATGGATTTAATTAGGATGTGCCGTATATTGTTTTTATTAATGATCGCTCAAAAAAGCTTGACACATTTTAACTCATCGTTCATGCTCATCATCCCAGACTCTTCCAGATGTTTTCAGACTCTTTTTTTTAGAGGCTGCTGCAGTTAGTTGTTAACCCATTTTATGCTTTAACTATTGAAAAATAGCAGATATACAAGCTCACAGCGCGGCACTCGGTGCCGCGCTGCGAGCTTGTAGATCTGCTATTTTTGAAAAACATGAAAATCGTGAGAATTTTGAATCCTTCTAAAATTTTTTGAAAAACCTATGTTTCTATATGTCAGCAATCTGACCAGCCATCGTCAATGAAATGTCCTTTTCACTTAACTGGAGCTCAGTTAGTCTGTTCTTGAGAGACTACTATGTCAGTGGTTATCAAACCTCTTCATGTGAAGGACCCCCCAAAATGATATTTATTTCGCCACGGACCCCCATCTCAAAATATTTAGTTCCAGGGACCACCCAGAAGCAAAATCTGAGTTACAAACGTTCGCTTTGAAAATGTATTAAAAGATTTGCACAAATTTTTACGACTTTAAAAAAAATAGCAGATCTACAAGCTCGCAGCGCGGCACTCGGTGCCGCGCTGTGAGCTTGTAGATCTGCTATTTTTCACTGGTTAAAGCATTCAATAATATGTTTGAGGCTTAGCGTTTAATGATGTTCTGTTCTGTTCTGGCCGAAGACATTGCCCAGATTCACTCAGGTGTCATTTTTCTCAGAGGCCACTATTTGTGGTGTTTGAGTGTGGTCAGTAGAGCATTGGTTCTCAAAGTGGGGTCCGGGGACACCAGGGGTCTTTGAGGGAGTTCCAGGGGGTCCCCAGCTAAATCATAGATGGGAACCAAATGGACAAATGGTCCGCGGGCTAATAAGTGTCAATTTGGGGGTCCTGGGCATGAAAAAGTTTGAGAAGTTTTTTTTTTATCACCTTGTCGCCCACTTTAATTGTGAAGTTCTCGACCTTTTCGAGGTTATGATTTGATCCAAAGAGGATGGACTCAGTTTTTCCCAGGTGAATTGATAATTTGTTGTCGTTAAGCCATGTGTAGATCTTACTTAGTTCAGAGTTGAGTGTTTTTTCAACCTGCAAGGGGTCCTTGCCGTGCGGACGTGAGGAGATGACTCATATGATGTGAACTTGGACACCGGCTCTAGTCACTCACATCAGTCACTGCAGTTCAGTTCAGGATTGTTGAAACTCTCATTTGGTAGGACTTCCCCTCTTGCGCTAAATCTATCTATGGCAGGCAGAGAAATCAGAGCCCCAGAGTTTCCCCATGTCCCATCTGGCTTGGGCCACCTATTCTCAGCCGGGTCTGGCCATCTCCCTTTGTCCTCTTTAACACCACTTTTTCCATAGACCTGCCCAGGATTGACTATTGAGTGCCAGTCGGACTCATGCTAGCCTCCATGTGCTGAGTGGGTCATTACAGCCAGTCTTCAGAACCGTTTGGTGCATTGTTAACAGTAACTGATAGTTTGGAGCGCTGGATCTCGGATTCTACTGCGCCAGACAAAACTGTTGGAATGGAATGTTGACAGGGGTGTGCGATTGCTACTGGTCTTTCCCACAGATTTGTGTGTGTCTCGATTTTTCCACTGCAAGTGTATTCACTCTCTCTCTCTCTCTCTCTCTCTCTCTCTCTCTCGGGTGTCTGCGTGCTCCGTCGAAAGAGACTCTCGAGATCGGCCCTGTTCAGCAACGTCTTTGTTAGAATCTTAGCACTTTGTCAAAATCAACATGTAGTTTCAATCCTTTGCTGCGGTCCTCTTTTTGTTACAGCTCATTTTATCCGTCAGCCAGTTCAAAACATCCACCAAACACAGATCATCACGGTGTTCCATAATAGTGTGTCTCACCTCTTTAGGCTGTAACAGTTTCCTTGCCACTCCTTTGGATCAATAGGCCTTTCATTTTCCCACTCAGTCGGAGCCAGCCCCCCCCTCTCTTTCTCCCTCTTTCTCTCTTGCTCTCTCTCTGTCTCACCCCTCCACCTCAGTCGACCGCCCTGTCCGTTCGATTGTTGACTTCTTGCAAAGAGACACATAGCGAGCCAATCGTTATGCTGCCAAAGTTAATCGTCGTGTCTGCTGAACGTAAATCTGAGGCGTACCTTCTCTGCAGCAGCGTCCCATAACGGCCCTGCTGTGGGGTCGTGCGGGGCCGTCTGTGGCCTTGCAGCATCTTTATGAGCTGCTGCCGCCTGCCCGTCCTACCAGTGTCCAGCCACAGCCAGCTCCAACGTCTCTGCCATCATCTGTGGCTGTCTGTCCGGCGTCGACCTTACTGCCGACCTTACAGTCCCCAGCCTCTCCCATTAAGCGGTGAAAAACAGCCGTGGTCCTCATGACTCAGGTTTATGCGTTTGCTGTCGTCCCCCAGTTGAAATGTGTGGTGTCATTACTAGTGACTTTTATACGGGGAAGAAGTGCCCAAGGATGCGCCAGCCGCCGTCTATGGCTTGTATTCCCCTGGCGGACGCTGTTATTGTGCAGTGGTCAGTGTAAGATACATTTCAGTCAGTGTTTGTCTGAGAGTCTCTCGCTCTCACTCTCTCGCTCTCTCTCGCTCTCGCTCTCACTCTCGCCATTTTTCTCAGTTCATCTCGCTAGGATCTCTCTGACCTCATTCCTCTCCATAGGGAGCAGCGGACTGCAGCTGGACACACGACACGCACGCACACACACACACACACACACACAAGCACGTACACACACACACGTACACACACACACGCACACACACACACACGCACACAGGGGCGTCACAAGGGGTAGGAAAGTGGGACTGAGTTACTGGGGCCCATAAGGTGGAGGGGCCCCGGCCCCCAATAACTTTATCTATTGAAAAATGGCAGATATACAAGCTCACAGCGCGGCACCGAGTGCCGCGCTGCGAGCTTGTAGATCTGCCATTTTTGAAAAGTTGTGAAAATGTGTGAAAATCTTTGAATATTATGTATTTTTTAAGCGAACATTTCTTGACATAGATTTCTTGCACACATTTTCACGATTTTTCAAAAATAGCAGATCTACAAGCTCACAGCGCGGCACCGAGTGCCGCGCTGTGAGCTTGTATATCTGCTATTTTTCAATAGTTAACATTCATGGGGGGCCCGCAGTGAATCCTTGTACCCAGGGCTCAGAATTTGGTGTGACGCCCCTGCACACACACACACACACACACACACACACACACACACGCACACACACACAATTCCGCATACTGAAGGACTAACTGTACTGATACTTTACTGCTGCCAACTCCACCTGTTCCAGTGAGCTCTCTTCAGCTTTCAAAAGTTATTGCCGTCTTTAAAAACAATCTACCGTACATGCATAGTTATGTTTCTTCGAGAACACGTTCTTGTCCTCTATTATTTATGCTTCGACAAAAATAAGTATTTTTTTCCCAATGTCGAGCGTCATTTGTAGTTTTACCCCTTGCTGTCTTTTACCTTCACCACAGTATATGCCTCACCATGAAGTAACCGTTCTCATGACTGTTCTGTGCCACTTCCTCTTCCAGACCGCCAGACCGTCGCCGCAGGGACATTTTCGGCGTGGCTAACGGCACTCTGTCGCGCGAGGCCAGGGGAAACACCTCCACCCCCGGCTTGGAGGGGAACAGCACCGACGGGGTCCCTCCCCTCGTTGACTTCCCCTTCGCGGAGGACCGGAGCACGACGGAACACATAGAGGTCAACAACCTGCATCCCTTCACGGTCTACCGCATCGACATCCACGCCTGCAACCAGGAGGTGCGCCGATGCAGCGCCGCGGCCTTCGTCTTCTCCAGGACCAAACCTGCAGGTGAGAAACACAGCGGAAGCTCGATGTCATCGGAGAACAGGAGCACAGAATGCTTGAGCATTCTTTTTTTTTAAACAATATATTTATTGTTTTTAATCTTTTCACAGATATTGCAACATATCCTCGTTGTCGGGTGGAAACCTTGTATGTCCAAAACTGTCCATTTTGTATTTATCATTTAAAAAATGACCGTTCATTTTGTATTTATCATTTTAAAAAATTAACTAAACTAGTGAAAACAGCTGATCTATAAGCACACAACGCCTCTGCTGTTTTCACTTTTGTGCGACGGCCTTGTATGATGAAGCAGGGCTTTACTTTGCGAAAAAAACATACACATTTGAAACTTGGAGATACAAGGTTTCTGCCCGACAGTGACATACATTACATTACAAAGAAAACAATGACATACAAAAGTCACACAAAAGAAAAACAACAACAAGAACAACACTACTCCCCCCCCCTTGTTCAATCATTAAATGCCCCAAGTTACAGTTTTTAACATAATGAATGAAACGTCCCCATACCTCCTGAAACATATCTTGTTTGTCCTCAAGAATATATGTGATTTTTTCCAAAGGTAGACATAGAGACAATTCTCTGAACCACTGAGAAATACTTGGTTTGCCCAGACTTTTCCAGGATAATGCAATTACCCTTTTAGCTTGTGAAAGACAGATATCAATAAACATTTGTTCACTCCGTTTTAGTCTATGTCCATCTGGCTATAAGAGGCCAAGCAGAAGGAACTTTGGTCCATGCTTGAGCATTCTTCTTGAGAATAGTTGTAATATCTTCTGCAAACATGCTTGTTTGTGTGTGCGTGCGTGTCTGTGTTGTAACCCTATGCTATATACACAGGGCCAGGGGTATGTGCCTTTCAATATGCCTTTAAGTAGTTTCTACTTCATGTTCAGGTGGGGAGAAGCGTACGTGGCCACGCATGATACAGAGAAGTGATACGTTTTGTTGTTACGGATGATACTGAAGATACAACCCTGGCATGTCCATAGCCGTTCATTTCGCATTTTTCATTTTAAAAATGATTTAAACTAGTGAAAACAGCCGATCTACAAGCACACAACGCCTCGCACCGCGAGGCGTTGTGTGCTTGTAGATCTGCTGTTTTCACTACTTTTGTGCGACGGCCTTGCACAATGAAGCAGGGCTTTACTTTGCGAAAGAACATACAAATTTGAAACTTGGAGATACGAGGTTTCCACCCGACCAACGACGATATTTTAGTTTTAAGGAGTCCGTTCTCCAGCACGGACTCCTTACCTCTTTTTAGTATAGAACAAAATGAAGGATTACTCTGAAACGAAGAGGACGGTGGTTATAGTGTGCATGTGTGTGTGTTTGTGTCCCTCAGACAAGGCTGATGACATCCCTGGGAAGGTGATCCATGAGAGGGATGAGAAGGTGGAGGGTTGTGTTGTGCTGCACTGGCCAGAGCCCGTCAGGCCCAACGGCCTCATCCTGATGTATGAGATCAAGTTCCGTCTGGGCAATGAGGTAAGGTTTTTTTTTTTAGTTGATGATTCAACGCACATGACCCCCTCCCTCCCTCCCTCCCACACACACACACACACACTAGGGATGGGACGATATGAACATTTCACGTCACGATTATTGTGACAAAAGAAATCGCGGTTTACGATATTATCGCGATAATCAAAATCCATTATCCTGGGGCGGAACATTTGCCAAAAAAAACAGCCGATCTACAAGCTCACAACGCATCGTGTTGCGACGCGTTGTGAGCTTGTAGATCGGCTATTTTTTGGCAAAGACATTGATAGAGAGTGAAAAAAAGACTATCAAGTACGTATATTGTAAGTACCTTTTACCAATTATAGAGGGTTTAAATGGTACCGGATATGCAGCTCGGCAAATAAAAGGTGAATTGATCCCAGTGCATGACGGAGGACGATATCACAATAAACTAGAAGCAGTGCTCTTCCGAGCACAGGTCTCCACCAGGCTGTGCGTCCTGGTGGTGCTACTGTATAAATAATAGGCCAATGTAAAAAGGGTGGCATAATTATGTTCTTCACCTTAGACCTTTCATGGCAATCGGACGCTGCATGCATGATTTGAAGCATTGTGTTCCAAAAATGTGTTTTGCTAAAGTCTACCTGCTGGTGGAGCTATAACAGGCCAATGTGGAAAGGGTAGCATTTGTTCCTTGACATAGTGGGAATATGTGTGGCAAATTTCACGGTAATCGCAAGCTGCGTTGATGATTTGAGGCATTTTGTTCAAAAACGGAGCAATCCTGCAAACTTTGGAATAGCCAATCAGGATGGAATTGAAATATCAGACGGATCAGACTTGATCACATGACTATAGAGATACTGTGTACCGATTTGTGTTATTTTTTGAGAAAATCTCAAGGAATAATAGGAAAAAATGTGTTTTACATAAGTCGGCCCAAAGGTGGCGCTATAAAAAGCTGATGTGAAAAATGCAGGGAAAGGGTTTTTCCTTGGCCTCTAGGGAGTGCGCTTACAAAGTTTGAAACTGATCGGTTGAGTTATAGGTAAAACCACAAATCTGCCTGTTATAGCGCCACCATGAGGCTGATTTCAAAAAATTTAAGTGGCATTTCTTTCTCGACCTAGTGGGAACGTGTGTGCGCGATTTCATGATAATTGCACTTTGCGTTTGGGATTTGAGGCATTTTGTTCAAAACGGCTCAATCCTACAAATTTTGGAAGCCAATCTTAGCCAATCAGGATGGAATATGCAAAATCGGACAGATCCGTGTCGATCACATGACTGTCGAGATACTGCCTACCGATTTGTAGGATTTTTGGACAAAATCTGTAAGAGTAGTGCACAGAAATGTGTTTTGCGAACATCGTCCACTAGGTGGCGCTAGAAAAGGCCCATTTGAAAAAATAGGACAGAGGTTCTAGATTGGCATCCAGGGAATGCGTGTGCTCACTTTGGCAGCGACCGGGCCAACGACGACTGAGATTAGGTGCACACAAACTGCGAGGACACACGGACGCACGCACGCACGCACGGACGGACGGACGGACACACGGACGGACGAAGGGGAAAACATACTTTCCCCCATGCCTTCGGCTGGTGGAGACAATTAAATCTCCACGATACGATTATTGTGAGTGTTTTTTATCCCGATAAACGATAATATTGTTCATCGTCCCATCCCTAACACACACACACACACACACACACACATCGCTATATTGCCTGAAACCATGCATCAAAAGGAAGCGAGTGGACATTTCCTCTGGTCAAACTAAAGCCCTGCAGAATATTTAAACAGCCCCGACACCTGACACTTGACCTTGACCCCTCTGTGGCTGTGCAGCATTAACCTGAGTGCGTTTGTTTTTCCCCTCAGCCGGAGAAACACGAGTGTGTGTCACGGCAGCAGTACCGCGAGCACAGAGGAGCGCGACTGACCAACCTGGGCTCTGGGAATTATTCTGCACGCGTGCGCGCCACCTCTCTGGCGGGGAACGGATCTTGGACCGAAACCGTGTCCTTCTATGTGCCCCAACCCGCACGTACGGAGAAATGCTATGTTTTTTTTCCCCTTTACAGGGTTCCCATGGTCATGAAATTCCTGGAAATATTTTGAAATTGGAAAAATATTTTTCGGAAAAGTTTTGGAATTTATCAAGGGTCCTGGAAGGTCCTGGAAGAAATTGTCTTTGGTTATTGATTTTGTTAATACCTCTGAAATGACAAATTAAACATGGGCCAAATTGTGAAAATAGCCGATCTACATGCTCACAACGCCTCGCGTTGCGAGGCGTTGTGAGCATGTAGATCAGCTATTTTCGCAATAGAACCGTGTTATACAAAATTCCTTAACTCTTAGTGCTCGTCAGGGTGGGGGGTCCCCAGTTAAAACATGATTATTTCGGGGGTCACGGCCTGAAAAGGTTGAGAACCACTGGCATGCACTACCTGTCTTTGGGCATTGCGCATAGGAGTAAGCAACCTGTCATTGAGCTGAATTATTGTTATATAGTCCTGGAAATAAGGTTAAATATTCTGGAAAAGTTTTGGAAATTAATAGGTAAAAATGTGTGGGAACCCTGCCTTTAGCAAATCGATTTTCTGAACCTTTCCCTGATGTAAAATGAAAACAACCGCTACTGATTAGTTGTGTTGTTTTTTCCCTTTCTGTCTGACAGGAGAACTGGATTTCACGTTCTACCTGATAATCGTCGTGCCCATCACAGTTATACTCCTCATCGCCAGCCTCATCACTGCTCTTTTCTTTGTCAACAAAAAGAGGCAAGTATTTGTTTTTTTCACAAGGAGATTTCCACATCGTGGAATAGCTGTTGTTTTTCATTAACTCTCCCTTGTGAACGGTAGGTGGGCTTTGTTATAGCAAATGATCTGTTCTATGCATTAGGGCATTAACGACTTGTGATTTTTGCAAGTCGACTCAGTAAAAAGTTGAGCTGAAGTCGACTTTATCATTTGATGACGTCATCACATCACACACAACCTCCCAATTATTTTATAAACTTTAAGTGTATAGAGGGTATCTTCACATTTCTAAAGTGCCAATTTAAGGACTTTTTAATAACTCTAAAATGACAAATTAAACATTGTCCAAATTGTCAAATATAGAGGCAGAAATTGTGAAAATAGCCAATCTACATGCTCACAACGCCTCGCATCGCGAGGCGTTGTGAGCATGTAGATCTGCTATTTTCACAATAGAACCATGTTATACAAAATGTAATGTAGTACTGTATTTCCACTGTATTATTGGATCATTCCGTCCTTGACAATAAGCAATCCTACTGTTTGAATGCTGTAAAATAATGATAGAAAGAAATACAAAGGATTATTATTTTTTTCAACTTTGACTTTCGACTTTCTCTGGTAGGAGTCGACTTCTGTAATGAAGTCGACTCAGTCGACTTGTCGACTTTTTCGTTAATGCCCTACTATGCATGGGTCATTGTAAGTCCCTCCTTCGTCTGATCAATCTGTGTTCCCACAGGAACAGTGACAGGTTGGGGAATGGAGTCCTCTACGCTTCCGTCAACCCAGAGTACTTCAGTGCTGCCGAGAGTAAGAACCACCTCTGCACCGGGACATCATCATTGCACACTGCACAGCCTTGTCTTTGTTTCAGCGCACTTGTGTTGTACTGTGTGTAGGGATGGCTAGGGATCATGATATGACATTTTCATATCACGTTTATTGTGACCAAAGAAATCGTGATTTTCAATAGCCGTTCTACATCGATCTGATATTTTTTGGCAAAAAGATATGGTAGAGAATGGAAGAAAAGAGACTGTATCAAGTACGTTATTTATAGGTCCCGTTTACCAATTATAGAGGGTTTAAGTGGTACCGGGCCGGCTATGCAGCTCAGCAAATAGAAAGTGAATTGATCGCAGTGCATGACAGAGGACAATTTCACAATAATTTAAATCTCCAAAATGCGAATATCGCAAGTGTTTTTTATCACGACAAACGACAATAACGATTATCGTCCCATCCCTAACTGTGTGTGTTTGTTCAAGGTTCAAGGTTGTACTTTATTGTTGCGTCTTTTGTACAGGTACATAAGAGTAAAACTTATTTTTGTTCGGCAACCTAATGCAGTAACACATCTAAAGATAAAATAATAAGTAATAATGACTTAGGAAAGAAAAGCATGTCAGCTGTACATGTGCATAAAGTTTGGTGTATTTTATACACCAATGGCATTTTTTTCCTGTAGTAGCTACTGTACTGTAACTTTTTGTTAACAACTTCACAGTGTGTTCTATGTGCAACAGGTCGGTATAATTAAAAACTTAACAGTATATATATTTATGTACAATAAATGTGTGTGTGTGTGTGTGGTGCTGACCCGTGGTCTGTTGCGTCCCTTCCAGTGTACGTCCCAGACGAGTGGGAGGTGGCCAGGGAGAAGATCACCATGAACAGGGAGCTGGGCCAGGGCTCCTTCGGCATGGTGTACGAGGGCATCGCCAAGGGCGTGGTCAAGGACGAGCCCGAGACCCGCGTGGCCATCAAGACGGTCAACGAGTCGGCCAGCATGCGGGAGCGCATCGAGTTCCTGAACGAGGCCTCCGTCATGAAGGAGTTTAACTGTCACCACGTGGTAAGGAGGTGGTTCTCAACCTTCTCAGGCCGCGACCCCCCGAAATAATCATATTTTAACTGGGGACCCACCCACACCCCGACGAGCACTAATAGTTGAGCCATTACATTCTGTATTAGCACGGTTCTATTGTGAAAATAGCAGATCTACATGCTCACAATGCCTCACAACGCAAGGCGTTGTGAGCATGTAGATCGGCTATTTTCACAAATTCTGACTCTAATATTTGACAATTTGGCCAGTGTTTAATTTGTCATTTTAGACGTATTAAAAAGTCCTTAGATTGGCACTTTAGAAATGTGTAGATACCGTCTATACACTTAAACTTTATGGTGGTTTGTTTACTGCTGAGTGAGAAAACAACATTGCACATTCACTCTTTTACTGCTTCGGACGTTCCCGTTCGCCCCAATTTTGACCCAAGCGCGCTGCCAATATGGCTCGTTCTTTTTACATTGTCTGATGACTGTAAGCTGATGAGGGGTCACGCCACCGTGTACAGTAAAAACATCTCCCGTAACGCTGCTCTCAAAAAGCCACCGCGCGTAAGCAATAATGGAGTCCCAAATCACTTCCTGGCTGTTTTCTGTGGATCTGATCTAGAAAATGCATTTCTATGCTCTGAATGGATGGCAAGCGGAGCGGCCCAATTCACATTAATTCTTTGCATAAGGCTGCCCTCTGCCGCCAGCTTGGCTAAAGTACACATATGAGCGTCCATTGTAAAAATAATTAGTTTGGAAATAATCAATAGATCATTTTCTATAACATCGCAAAGTTAAGCTGCTTTTTGCTGGCACCAGCCCCAATAAATAAATAATAAATCTGGCAGTAAAACTGTTAAGTTAATCATCTGGGGACCCCCCAAAATAATTTGATCCCGACCCCCAGGTTGAGAATCACATGTGGTAAGGAAGATGAAAGACAGCCGCTGACCTCCGCATCGCCATCCCCGTCCCGTTCATTACGTTTCAACTGATTGGATGGTTTGAATGAAAGCCAGGGGTACTCTGCATCCCCTGGACTGGAGTTGAAAGCCATTGTTCCGTGTAATTATGACACTTGTGTGAGGAACATGTTTGACATGAGTGATTCATTAGAGGTGGAAAATCAGTTCCACACACACTCGGTAAACATTACGACACAACATTATTAACGGGACATTTCTGATAGCGGGCCGCGTTCCCTTCTCTGCGCTACAGTGTGCCTCAACCTTTAGACATTTCTGTTTGACCAGAGTGTCTTACACCCAGGGGTCTTCAACAGGGGGTCCGGGACCCCTAGGGGGTCCTCAGAGTTACTACAGTGGGTCCTCCAAATCTTCCAATCCTTTTTATGTTAACAACTTGAACCCTATTGTCCATATTCTAAGAACTGTAGCCAAAAATAGCAGATCTACAAGCTCACAACGCCTCGCGCTTTTCGGCAAAGAAGTTTGGTGTAGAGGAGAAAAAGAGCAGACTAAGTACAGAGTGTAAAAGGTCAAGTTTATTAAGTATTGACAGTTCAATTGGTTACATATCTGAAAACACAAATTGACATGAATCCAAAATACACTGATGATTGTGCTGTCAAACGATGAAACTATATGGAACCTTTGACAAGGTTGTGGGGGTCCCTGCTTCATCTCTCTCTCAACTAAGGGATCCTTGGCCTGAAAACGTTGAAGACCCCTGTCTAGACAATATGTCACTGACTAAATCTGACTATTTCTTGAAAGTAACACATCCATTTCTTTCTTGCACTCATGAAGTAAATAGGAGAAAGTTGAGTAGATGAGTTGGCACAGTCACAAATGAGAAATTACCCAATACTATTGTCCGTGTAACAATAGTAATCTTTTCCTGATTGTCCCGCTTGGTTATACAAACCCTGCTGCTGTCTACACAGGCCAGAGATTGGGTTCAACTTACCACTGATTGTCTTCAGCATTATCACAGCCATGCCCCTCATTAGTTAAGCTAAACGGAAGTGTTAAAGATTTCCCCTTTGGAAAGCCACCGTTACAACATTTTACAATGTCTGGCCGCTTAAAAGCCAAGCGCTTAATTATTAACCTCGATTTGAATAATTTAAATGAAAAGGATTTTTTTTACACGCTTCAAAGCTCTACATTTAAAGATTTTCCAAAGCCCAGTAAATCCTCATTACCTCGCTTACAGGCCTTGTGAAATATGAACGCCTATTAAAACATATGTCTCTGGCCCATAGTACTTTTGTGGGAACATTAAGTAGAGTTCGGCCAATGAGAGGGGAGTGGCGCCCAGCCTAGCTGACCTATGCTGTGTGATGATTGGTCTATAGGTGCGGCTGCTGGGCGTGGTCTCACAGGGACAGCCAACCCTGGTGATAATGGAGCTGATGACCCGTGGAGACCTGAAGAGCCACCTGCGCTCTCTGCGCAAAGAAGTAAGCGGCTCTTTCTTACAGTTCAGCCCTGGAGCAGAACACTGTTGTTTTTTACTGCAAATTTTGATTTAGTTTTAGTCATAGTCTTTTGAATAAAATGTCTTTTAGTTTTAGTCATAATTTAGTCACCTGAAAAGTTTTAGTTGTAATCTAATTTTAGTCGACTAAATATCATAAGATGTAATTTGGCAGGCCTTGATGGCATCGTAATGACTGATTTTATACTTGGTTGCGTGATCTTGTAGATCGTCTATTTTCAGCGCGCAACACCTGAGAGTAACCAAACATAAAATGAGTCTCTTCTCCACTAGTCCCTCCCTAACGTTTTAGTCTATTTTTGTTACACTTTTTTTACACAAAATTGTTAATATATTTAGTCTTAGTTTTAGTCACCATAGCTTAGTTTTTGAGCGGTGGTCACAACGCTCCTATACGTGGCCTTGTGTGTGGGTATGTGTGTGTGTGTGTGTGTGTGTATGTGTCCGTGTCTGTATGTAGCCTGCAGTACCTTTTCTGACCACACATGTTAAGGGAGGGGCGCTGTTGTTCAGACTCACATTCACACACACACACACACGCACGCACGCACGCACGCACGCACACACGCACGCACGCACACACACACACACACGCAGCCTCCACCGCTCAGTTCACACGAGTGTGATTTTTTAATTATTTAGTAGTCGACAAACATTTTCGTCATAGTTTTAGTCGACAAAATCAACACTGGAGCAGAACTTTGCCAGAATCAGTCTCTCAGAGTTTGGACTGAGTCCAGCAGCACATAAAGACACAAACACATTCTCCTTCTATTTCCTTCGTTCTCTTCCACTCACTCATACTCTCTCTCACTCTCTCATAGACTCAAACACGCATACGCAGCCTGAGCTTTGGTTAAGTTCCAGTTCTGCAGAGAGACAGCCAGAACAAGATGAGCTCGAGATGCTGAATATGGCGCTTTGTGTGCTCAACCCCCGCTTCTCTCCCTCCCTCTACCACAGAACTCTACCAGCCAGGTTCTGCCCCCGCTGAAGAAGATGATCCAGATGGCGGGGGAGATTGCGGACGGCATGTCGTACCTCAACGCCAACAAGTTTGTCCACAGGGACCTGGCTGCCAGGAACTGCATGGTGGCGGAGGACTTCACCGTCAAGATCGGAGGTAAGAGTCGCACTCACGCGAAGCCTTCAGCCTCCCTCTCAAGTTGGTCCACGCTGAACTACCTCTGCTGGCAGGGACGTGCTGGGCCCCTGATTCAGCCCGGGAAAAAAGAGTTGGAGAGTCCCTCATTGCGCGCTATAGAGAGAGATCTCTCTCTATTGCGCTGCTGCTACTCAAAGATTTGCCATTTCAGATCATGACAAGTGACAAGCCGGTGGGCCAATTACATGAGTTATAGTTTGTCGTTGTCGGGTGGAAACCTTGTATGTCCAAAACCGTTTGTTTTGTATTTATCATTTTAAAAATGATTTAAACTAGTGAAAACAGCCGATCTACAAGCACACAACGCCTCGCACCGCGAGGCGTTGTGTGCTTGTACATCTGCTGTTTTCACTACTTTTGTGCAACGGCCTTGTATGATGAAGCAGGGTTTTACTTTGCGAAAAAAATGTACAAATTTGAAAATTGGACATACGAGGTTTCTGCCCGACGAGTGGCCGGCCGGCCTGGAAATGAACCAGCCGTTCGGGATTTGTCCCGCTTTTCCCATTGGCCAGCACGTCCCTGTCTGCTGGCCTCCAGATGGAAGGCTTTGTAGTGCAGTGAGTGCCTGAGGCGCAGGACAGTCACTGTCAGGTGGAAACCTTGCATCCAAACTGTTACATCTCAGAAAATGGAGAAAAAAAAAACCTTGTGTTCCAATAGATGTAATCATGTAAAACCATAAATGAAATAAGTAGAGATCAAATGAAACGTAGATATTGACTTCAAGGAGTAGTTCACCCCCCAAATGACTTTTTTTCTATTGATTACTCACACCATGGAGACTTGAGTTCAATAATATTTGTTTGTATTCATCGCATTCCTAAGACAACAATGTGATTATAGTCAATGTTGTACCCCCATTGATCCGGAATCAATGGGGGTATATTTATTGTAATACATCTTTTGTCTTAGGAAAGTGACAAAAAACTAAAAAATATTATTGAACTCAAGTCTCCATGGTGTGATTAATCAATAGAAAAAAGTCATTTTGGGGGTGAACTACTCCTTTAACCCATTTAGAACGGGTACACATTTTGTGTATCATTATTTTATGCTTTAACTATTGAAAAATAGCAGATATACAAGCTCACAGCGCGGCACCGAGTGCCGCGCTGCGAGCTCGTAGATCTGCTATTTTTGAAAAGTCGTGAACATTAGAATTTTGACCCGATTCTATAAGTGTCTTTTGAATCCTTCTAATTCTAGGCCTAAATGGGTTAAAGTAAGGTAACGAAAATAGCTGATCTACAAGCTCACGGCGCGACGATATGTAGTGTCTTCACTGACCTCTGCTATCCTCTCCCCTTTCCCCAGACTTTGGCATGACCAGAGACATTTATGAGACAGATTACTATCGGAAAGGAGGGAAAGGCCTGCTGCCAGTCCGCTGGATGTCCCCGGAGTCACTGAAAGACGGGGTTTTCACGACGATGTCTGATGTCTGGTATGACATTATTGCACAAACGCACGCACGCACGCACGCACGCACGCACGCACGCACGCACGCACACACACACACACACACACACACACACACACACACACACACACACACACACACACACACACACACACACACACACACACACACACACACACACACGTGTATTATGCAAACCACTTTGCACAAATCCAAGGCCATTCCAGAGGGGGCTTGCATAGCATCTCAGAGGTACTTTTTGTGTACTTGTACGTCAGGGGTCTTCAACGTTTTCAGGCCAAGGACCCCTTAGTCAAGAGAGAGATGAAGCAACCGTTTCATAGATTCAATATAGTTTCATTGTTTGACAGCACGATCTTCAGTGTATTTTGGATTCATGTCAATTTGTGTTTTCAGATATTTAACCACTTGAACGGTCAATACCTTTCACTCTGCACTTAGTCTGCTCTTTTTCCCCTCTACAAAACCTCTTTGCCGAAAATAGCCGGCTCACAACGCCTCGCAGCGTGAGGCGTTGTGAGCTTGTAGATCTGCTATTTTTGGCTAAAGTTCTCAGAATATGGACACTTGGGTTTAAGTGGTTAATGTAAAAAAGGAGAACAAAAATTCTATCACACAAAGATTTGGAGGACCCCCTGTAGTAACTCTGAGTACGTACACTGTGTACAGTATGTGTGTGTTGATGTGTGCACCTGGAACAGTGAACACTGTGGGACTACCGCTGCTTCACGCTAGCCACGTGAGGTGGTTTTGACGATTATATTCATGATATTAATGCTCTCTCCTGACACCTGTGTGTCTCAGGTCTCGCCTCGGCGGAGCCTCGGTTCAATGCTCGACCACCAGATTCTATCAACTAAAGAATAAGGTTTTAGAGAAATGTAGCTGTTTACGAGCTCCCTAGCAAGTTTTTTGTTTCCCTGACTGGAAGTGTCCCACGGGTCTATCCCTACGCGAAGGGCCTAAACTGCTCCAGATGTTCTCAAATGAGAGGTTGCAGTGCCAGCACAAACCCACCTCCACATCCATGCATTATTATCTCCCTCTTTGATGTCACAAAGATCAAGTCCAGTCCACTATTGCGAGAGTCCATTCTGGGCTCCTATAAGGCATATCTACGAGTAGATGACTTCTATTTCGCTGATCGAGAAAAGCTGTCTCAATGTGGTTTTGTCTTTCGACACGAGACTCTTTTAGCCAATTAGATACAAGTCGGTGTTGTAATAGTCCGTTTTTAAAGAGCGCTGAGTGCACTCTCAGATGCCCTGCCAGCAGTGAGAATGTGACTGCTGAGAGCTAACAAACAGTGACAACACTGTGTTCTTTGTTTTTGCATGTCAAGGTTCCTACAGTAGTTTCCTGCTTCATTCATTCAGTTTTGTGGAGATTTCCATGCAGTGTGGCACGCACACTTGTTTGCATCACTGATCGTTGCGCGGGGTTAAAGCAAGGTTACACATAATATTAATTTACCCATACATCCTGCACACTGCGGCTTGTCCCGGAGCAATGGATTTGCCGTGATTCATGGGCTGGCTTCACATACCATCTGCCTGACTGGCCACACACAACAGCCATACTTAATGCTGCTGTATCATTCATCATTTAAATCATGTTTCATGGAGGAGCAGTATAGCAGAATAGCACTCAGTCCATTATCTTCTACTTTTAATATACTCCTATTAAGCCAAAATAAGCCTTTTTACCTTTTTACCCCCTTCTTACACTCCTCTATCATATCTCACTTGTCCAGGGGTCTTCAACAGGGGGTCTACAGTTACTACAGGGGATCCTCCAAATCTTTGTGTGATAGAAGCTTTTGTTCTCCTTTTCTATACCACTTGAACCCTAGCGTCCATATTCTGAGAACTTTAGCCAAAAATAGCAGATCTACAAGCTCACTGTGAGCTTGTAGATCGGCTATTTTTGGCAAATAGCTTTGATGTAGAGGGGAAAAAGAACAGACTAAGTACAGAGAGAAAGGTCAAGTTTATTAAGTATTGACGGTTCAAGTCTGGAAACACAAATTTACATGAACCCAAAATACACTGATGATTGTGCTGTCAAACGATGAAACCATATCGTATCTATGGGTTGTGGGGGGTCCCTGCTTCATCTCTCTCTCGACTAAAGGGTCCTTGGCCTGAAAACGTTGAAGACCCCTGCACTAGTCTATACTATCTAAATACTGTGCTGTGTTGGATCTATTCAGTCACGGCATTGTGTCTCTGACTGTTCGCCTAACTAACTACCTTTGTGCGTGCGTGTGCGTTTTTAAGTCCATTCTCCTGTTTCCCGCTGCAGGTCGTTTGGCGTGGTTCTGTGGGAGATCGCCACCTTAGCGGAGCAACCCTACCAGGGCATGTCCAACGAGCAAGTGCTACGCTTCGTCATGGAGGGAGGCCTCCTGGACAAACCTGACAACTGCCCTGACATGCTGTAAGTCCCACCGTTTGTCTGCCAGAGGTTCTGTTGAGCACAGTCCAACCTAATGCTCTCCAACTGCGTACCGTTGCATTTTGCCGCTTCACCTAAACAAATAAATGAATCATCTTGTCACTCTTCGATCGCCCGTTTTCCGGCCTTTTTCCAGCCCCGTGGTGCATTATACCCTTGAAGGATGTATTGTTTTGTCCTCTGCTGCCGTCTCATAGGCCCTCTGTCCCATAAACGTGTTAACCCCTTGCCGGTCAATGCCCCAGCTTCTATTTTGAGTTGTGGCTGGACGTGCGTAGGGATATCATGTGATGTGTATGCCAGTGTTAGAGCCAAGCCGCAGGCCTAGCTGGTGACATTAACGTCACAGGTTAAATGCAGCCCACTGACGACATGGCCCCAGTGCCCAGCTGGCGGGCAGGTGGGGGGACCCTCCTCCACTGCAGTCAGACTAGGCCCATAGAAGGGTAGCCATGACTCGTGTGTGAAAGATGCCCCTCATTCTCGCCTCGCTGTATTCAAAGTCCGTTACTGACCACAAGGCAATACAATATCACTTCAAATTGCAATTTGCACAATTTATTTTACACAAGATTCAAATGACCAAAGATATTATTTACATAAACTTTGTGATACGGTACTGGGGGACCCTCTTCCACCGCAGTCAGACTAGGCCCATAGAAGGGCAGCCATGACGTGTGTGAAAGATACCCCTCATTCTCGCCTCCCGAAGAGGGGTTTGGGAAGGGTTATGAGCGTCCACTCCTCAGCCAATGGAGAGACAGAGAGATGGAGAGAGAGAGATGGAGAGAGATGGAGAGAGAGAGAGAGAGCGAGAGAGAAAAGGCATCCATTAATGAACTGGACAGACTGTTTTAGGGGATAAAACAGCACACACAGCCTGCCTGCCTGCCTGCCTGCCTGTCTGGCTGTTCTGCTACTTACATGCGTTTCTCTTCTCCTCCTCTGACCTCAATGAGAAGGCATTCTGCCCCCCTCCTCCTCCTCCCCCCCCATCACCAAATCCCCCTCCTCTCTCTCTGTATAGCTGACCTCACCTTAGGAAGAGAGGAGTGCAAGTAAAAAAAAGAGAAAAGAAAGAAAGAAGTGAAGGCTGTGTGTTATGCAGACACAAACCTCTGGTTGTCATGGCAGCCCGAGTGTTTTGTCCTGATTGCAGGGGTGTGTGGATTGTGTTACGGAGGTGGGGTGGGGTGGGGGCTGTGTCCTGGTCTGCAAGCAGCACACAGGGAAACAAGGCTCCCGCCACTGTTCGGCCTTCATTATTTTATACATTAGCTATTGAGAAATAGCAGATATACAAGCTCACAGCGCGGCACCGAGTGCCGCGCTGCGAGCTTGTGAATCTGCTATTTTTGAAATGTAAACATGTATTTTTGTAACTCAAATTCTGCTTCTGGGGGGTCCCTGGAACTAAATATTTTGAGATGGGGGTCCTTGGCCAATCATTTTGGGTGTGCTTCACATGAAAAGGTTTGAGCACCACTGACATAGAAACATAGGTTTTTCAAAAAACCTTCAGAGACTTGCACAAATGTTCACAATTTAAAGAAAATAGCAGATCTACAAGCTTGTATATCTGCTATTTTTCAGTAGTTAAAGCACAAAACAAACATCGCAGTGAATCCTTGGACCCAGGGCCCAGAATTTGGAGCGACACCCCTGTAGTGAGTGACTCAGTGGAGACTTCCAAACGTTGTGGCGTAGCTAACAGTACTCACAGGTTCTGGACGAGAGTTGCGCTGGCGGGAAAAGGACACGGGCAAGATTCTAGAGAAAGGGATGAGTCATAACTTGGAAAGCGTTGAATGTCTTCCCTTCCTTGTTTTCTTGTCTTTCCCATGGTCAGGTAGCTCTGGGTCACGGATTGGATTTCCCATGGCCCTGGTCTTGTGTTTCATATGGACAAAAGAGCACTCTCTCGTTCACAGGGATGGGCAGAAATGAAAGACAGACTCAGTAACACCATTACACGAGATATCATTTCTAAAATGGTTATTCACGGACAATGCTATACAGTTCATTTCTGGTTGAGCCGTGAAGTGATTGTGAAGCTATTGTAATAAGTCTGTCTGTCTGTCTGTCTGTCTGTCTGTCTGTCTGTCTGTCTGTCTGTCTGTCTGTCTATCTAGTGTATCATCTTCAATTCATGACTTATGGTGCAATTGATGGTCAGCAGTTCAGAATTAAAAAACTGAGCTACAGTAATTGACCTTTAATTCTGAACTTCTGACCATCAATTGCACCATAAGTCATGAATTGAAGATGATACACTATACTGAGTCATTGAACCAGATATACACATACCCAGACAGTCATGTCATACACAGAAAAAAATCCTCTGTCTTACGCGCATGCACGCACACGCACACACGCACACGCACGCACGCACGCACGCACGCACGCACGCACGCACGCACGCACGCACGCACGCACGCACGCACACACACACACACACACACACATATAGAATATCGATAGATACATACATACAGTACATACAGTACATACATACATACATACATACATACATACACGCACACACACATACCCATGTTATGACTATGTGACAAATAATCATAACATTGGTATCCTTGTTACTAGGATGACTAGCATATCTATAAAACCAAGTCTATATGACATGATTATCTTTTAAGGCATACATTTCTAATGACGTTAACATGTTATATAATATCTACACTTGGGTAACACATATGCATTCATAAACGTACTTACAATGCATACTCTACTTAGAATCCAGTATAATTATAGTTATAAGAACACAGAAATAATCATAATTCTTCATAAAGAATAACCATAAGCCTTTTTATATTGACTTATAATGCAATTATAACACATTATAAAGCCTTTTATAATGACTTTAAAGCATCATAATACTCCATAATTTCTGGTCAAGCAAATAATATATCATTCAGCTATTATTCTATCAACAAAACAAGAAGTTTACTTCTTTTAGATACGTTTTCTTGTATCCCCTTTATTGTATTAGTCTTGTTATAGCAACCAGACTTACTGTATTAAACACGATTTGTAACATGTGCAATATCACTATGTTTCAGTGGACATGAGATGTTAGTACATCCTACTGCTTGCAGCTCTTAATCAAGTTATCTATCCATCATAGATTTACAATTTTGATGCCCGGTCCTAAAGAATTAATGTTGTGAGTCGAGTCGTGACTCCAAATTGTTCTGCATCCTCATCTCTTTCTTGTGTTTGTTTCATTATGTGTCCATGTTACTTGTTCTCTGTCTTTTTCTCCATATATCTTCACATTGCTCACAAGTGACAGTGTGGCATTGTGTTTGGGCAGTGTCCACTATACTTTAGAGCAGGGGTCTTCAACGTTTTCAGGCCAAGGACCCCTTTGTTGAGAGAGAGATGAAGCAGGGACCCCCAAAACATTTTCATAGATTCCATATAGTTTAATCGTTTGACAGCACAATTATCTGGATTATCAGTGTATTTTCCGATTCATGTAAATTTGTGTTTTCAGATATTTAACCACTTGAACCATCAATACTTAATAAACTTGACCTTTCACTCTGTACTCAGTCTGCTCTTTTCCCCCTCTACACCAAAGCACTTTGCTAAAATTAGCCGAACTACTGTGAGCATTTGTGAGCTTGTAGATCTGCTATTTTTGGCTAAAGTTCTCAGAATATGGACACTAGGGTTCAAGTGGTTAATATAAAAAAGGAGAAAAAAAACTTTCTATCACTCAAAGATTTGGAGGACCCCCTGTAGTAACTCTGAGGACCCCCTAGGGGTCCCGGACCCCCTGTTGAAGACCCATGCTTTAGAGTTTAATCACAGTGCAAGCCTGACCACCTCCAGGCCTGATGGTAAATCCAGATTTGTGTGCATCTACACCGATTATTGAAGGGGTGGTCGAAAGGCAACCATTGCATGCACGTATTAAGTGTAAGCAGAGATACTGAATGGTTTGACCCTACTGTATGTATAGTTTATGAAGAAGAGCCAGGCTGGGTGTGGGGGTGTGGATTCACACTGAACTATTCCATGTTCCTCATAGCGTTATCCGTGACATGCCCTTAAGGTGATTGCATGTGTCCCTGTGAGACGGGCAAGATGCTGACAAGAAGGCAGGATATCGTCGTTGTCGGGTGGAAACCTTGTATCTCCAACTTTCAAATGTGTACATTCTTTCGTAAAGTAAAGCCCTGCTTCATCATACAAGGCCGTCGCACAAAGGTAGTGAAAACAGCAGATCTACAAGCACACAACGCCTCGCGGTGTGAGGCGTTGTGTGCTTGTAGATCGGCTGTTTTCACTAGTTTAAATCATTTTTAAAAAGATTTTTTTTTTAAATGAACTATTCCATGTTCCTCATAGCGTTATCCGTGACATGCCCTAAAGGTGATTGCATGTGTCCCTGTGAGAAGGGCAATGTGCTGACAAGAAGGCAGGATATCGTCGTTGTCGGGTGGAAACCTTGTATCTCCAACTTTTCAAATGTGTACATTCTTTCGTAAAGTACACAACGCCTCGCGGTGCGAGGCGTTGTGTGCTTGTAGATCGGCTGTTTTCACTAGTTTAAATCATTTTTAAAATGATAAATACAAAACGAACGATCTTGGACATACAAGGTTTCCACCCGACAACGACGATATATTGCGGTGTTTTTTAGTTTTTGGTTCCTCTAACATCACATCAGCCAGTCTCGTACGCAACGACAGATGGCAGCGTCAGAGCACCGAGCAGACAGGTTACTCTGAGGCATGGGCCTGGCTCCAAGCATTACACTGCTTTTCATGGGAGGTCTCATAGCCCGGGCTTTTGACATGTGAATGTCAGCTCTAAAGGCAAGCTCACTGAAAAAAAACAAGCCAACATGCTTCAGAGTTCTAAGCGAGAGACGCATGCTTAGGAAAGCACTACCCACAATCCCTTGCTGCGGAGTGGAGTTGGCACCCAGCTGCACAGGCTGTTGCAGAGGCAGGCAAAAGCAGAGAGAGAGAGAGAGAGAGAGAGAGAGAGATAGAGAGAGAGAGCTGAGACAGAGAGAGCTGAGACAGAAAGAGTGAGAGAGATGATGACTGAGGTGTTTATGTTAGTAGCCCTTGAAGGGTATTCTTAGCTTGTTTGTGTATAATTGAAGTTGTGGTGTGTGGTGTAGCACCACACCAAACTGTAATAATTCTCTCTTTTATGATGTTGTTTTGACGTTCCCCGAGCTCTGCTGCCGACCTGGCACGGTATGCTTACTGTATGATTTATTGTGCCGCTGTATACAAAGTCCATTACTGATCTTAAGGACCACCACAAGGCAATACAATATCACTTCAAATTGCAATTTGCACAATTTGTTTTCATTCAAAATTCAAGTGACCAGTTCAGTGAAAATACCTTAAAAATATATATATATTTATTATTTACATAAACTTTGTGATAAAACTATTTTAACGGCCAGTTTGATCATACAAGACTATGAATGAATGTGCAAGCATGTTTCCTATATTAATGTGCGTACAGTTCCTGCATTTCAGGGTGCTGTGTACATGTAGACATAGTGACTTGTGGAGCTCTGGCCTATAGACATACTGAAGAACTGTAATGCCCTGAAACGTTGGTGTGCTCTGCCACCTGCTGGTGTGAAACAGATGCAATACATATAAACCCAACCAAAGATTTGGTCTGACATTTTCCACAAAGTCTGGCTATTGTAAGGGAATGGAACAGGGTTCCCACGGTCATGAAATTCCTGGAAATATTTTGAAATTAGAAAGATATTTTTCCAGTACTGGAAAAGTTTTGGAATTTATCAAGGGTCCTGGAAGGTCCTGGAATAAATAGCTATGCATTGTCTTTGGTTACTGATTTTGTTAATACCTCTGAAATGACAAATTAAACATTGGCCAAATTGTCAAATATTAGAGGCAGAAATTGTGAAAATAGCAGATCTACATGCTCACAACGCCTCGCAACGCGAGGCGTTGTGAGCATGTAGATCAGCTATTTTCACAATAGAACCGTGTTATACAAAATGCCTCAACTCTTAGTGCTCGTCAGGGTGGGGGGGGGGGGGGGTCCCCGGTTAAAACATGATTATTTTGGGGGTCACGGCCTGAAAAGGTTGAGAACCACTGGCATACACTACTTGTCTTTGGGCATTGCGCATAGGAGTAAGCGACCTGTCATTGAGCTGAATTATTGTTATATAGTCCTGGAAATTGGGTTAAATATTCTGGAAAAGTTTTGGAAATGAATTGGTAAAAATGTGTGGGAACCCTGTGGAAACAAAACTAAAAGATCAAAGATGACCCTCTTGTCTATGTCTGTGTGTGTGTGTGTGTGTGTGTGTGTGTGTGTGTGTGTGTGTGTGTGTGTGTGTGTGTGTGTGTGTGTGTGTGTGTGTGTGTGATTGCGTGTGTGTGTGTGTGTGTGTGTGTGTGTGTGTGTGTGTGTGTGTGTGTGTGTGTGTGTGTGTGTGTGTGTGTGTGTGTGTGTGTGTGTTGCATGCAGGTTTGAGCTGATGCGGATGTGTTGGCAGTACAACCCCAAGATGCGTCCGTCCTTCCTGGAGATCATCAACAGCATCAAGGAGGACCTGGAGCCTCCCTTCCGGGAGATGAGCTTCTTCTTCAGCGAGGAGAACAAGCCGCCGGACACCGAGGAGCTGGACATGGAGGTGGAGAACATGGAGAACTTCCCCCTGGACCCTGCGCCCTCCAACGCCAGGCAGCCCTCCGCTGTCCCGGCCCCCTCCCCGGGCAGCCTGGGAGGCACGCCGCCCCCTCTGACACAGCAGTTACCCCCCATGCAAGGCCCTAGTATCACTCCTTTACTGGGACCTGGCTCACCTTCCGCCCCGGCTGCATCAGCAGCCATGGCGTCTCCGGGCCAAGCCTTGGACAAGCACTCAGGACAGGTTTCGGCCAACGGGCCCATGGTGTTGCTGCGGCCCAACTTTGACGAGCTGCAGCCCTATGCACACATGAACGGCGGCAGAAAGAACGAACGCGCTCTGCCACTGCCCCAGTCTTCGGCCTGCTGATATCAGCCCCCCCCCCAGCCCCCTCCTCCTCTCACACAGGGTAACACCCCCCCACCCCCCAGTCTCTTAATGGAGGGATGGATGGATGAGGTAAGAGATGGACATTCTTCTACTGTAAAGCAGTAGACTGATCTCTCCACTTCTTTATGGTCGCATTATTAAGGTCAACGATTAACTCTATGGAGCACAGAAACCTTGCGAAAGCATTTGGAGTACGGTGGCTTAAGACTCAACACTGGGGAACGTTGCGATCTTCCTGTGCGGGCCTGTATTGTACGTTTGTTACATGAATCCTTCGAGAAGGACATCGATACAGGCATTTATCCTAACTTACAAGTTGTTGTAAGAAAAATGAACTAAAGAAATGTATTTCCTATAGCATATCTGCCAGCAAATCCAACAGAAGAGCACTTTTTTGATGATTTTAGAGAGGATGTTGTGTGGATATATGAGTGTGTATTTATACAAACACATGATTCTCTCTATAATATGATATAGCTCCATTTCCAAAATGTCTTTCCATTGATATGACTTTATTTCCATGAGCGTGAGACTAGCTCATGCCGTGCGAGGACGCCTCAGCGATGAATTTTGGACTACGATTATTGTGCTGATTTTCCTGTTGATATTTCTATGTTTGTAGATCCTTTCAGGAGTGGGTCAAAATGGAAGAGAAGGGGCTATTGTGTATCTGCCAAACCTTTGCCAAATTAAGCTTTTCTTAAAACATTGTATAGGTCTCCCTTCTTGCGATAAGGCTATGGTTCAGAGTTGCAAGAGTCCATGCTACTTGCAATAATATAATACCAACACATTGTCACTTACTCAAAACTACACTTTTTTTTTACCCATTTAGGCCTAGGATTATTGACTGCTTTAACTATTGAAAAATAGCAGATATACAAGCTCACAGCGTGGCACCGAGTGAAAAACCTATGTTTCTATGTCAGCAATCTAACTAGCCAATAGCCATCGTCAAAGAAAAGATCCTTTTCACTTAACAGTTAACAGCTCGGTTAGTCTGCTCCTGAGAGACTACTATGTCAGTGGTTCTCAAACCTTTTCATGTGAAGGACCCCTGTAAAAAAATATTCATATCTCAAAATATTATAGTTTCAAGGACCTCCCAGAAGCAAAATTTGAGTTACAAACTAAAAATAAATATATTCAAAGATTTGCACACATTTTCACAACTTTTTCAAAAATAGCAGATCTACAAGCTCGCAGCGCTGCACTCGGTGCCGCGCTGTGAGCTTGTATATCTGCTATTTTTCAACAGTTAAAGCAGTCAATAATTCTAGGCCTAAATAATCAATTCTGACATAAAGGTAGACCATCACTCTACTGTGAATCTGATTTTCATTTGAGAAAGCTGGTAGCTAACTCCATGGAGATGACACACACAACTTAGTTGTTGGCCTCCATCATATTGAGTACGTTTTAAGCCTCAGTCATTTCCACAATTTATACCCAAGAAAGGAGCACTGATAGCCCCCTTCCCTACAGCAGTGGTTCTCAACCTTATCAGGCCGCGACCCCCAAAAGAATCATATTTTAACTGGGGACCCCCCCACCCTGACGAGCACTAAGAGTTGAGGCATTACATTTTGTATAATACCGTTAGTTCTATTGCGTTGCGAGGCGTTGTGAGCATGTAGATCGGCCATTTTCACAGTTTCTGCCTCTAACAGTTGACAATTTGGCCAATGTTTAATTTATCATTTTAGTGGTATTAAAAAGTCCTTAAATTGTCACTTTAGAAATGTGCAGATATACCCTCTATAGACTTAAACTTTATGTTGGTTTGTTTACTGTTGAGTGAGAAAAACAATGTTTCACATTAAGTTAATCATCTGGGGACCCCCCAAAATAATTTGGGGACCCCTCTGTGGGTCCCGACCCACAGGTTGAGAACCACTGGCCTACAGTACTGTGGAGGAAAAGGTGGCAATCTCGGGGCAGATATCAGACATGTTTTACTAGTTAGAGTATTTCTGATGCATTACCCCAGGTCTGAAATGCATGAATAACTTTTCCCCACACATTTTTCTTTTGTATTATCTGAAGGAAATGTATGCATGTGACCTAAGTCAGCCAACTCTGAATCAAAGCCATAGCTCGTCATTGGATTCAACATGTAAAAAAAAAAAAAAAAAAAAAAATGAAAAGAAAAAGAAAAAACCCTCACGCCCATAATTCTCACAATGCTAATCACTGAGTTTCACAGATTTTGAGGATTTCCCCTGTTTTGTCCCCAGTTCCACATACTTTAAAGTCAGAGCCCTAATCTGTCATTTTTAACTTTTTTAAGTTTCACCCTTGAGATCAACATCTCTCACTGAGACTGTTAAAACAGACATAGCACCAAATACATGACATTAAACAGAAAAGAGCCGGTAGTAGAGAGTAGATAAAGTATTGGATCTGTGAAGATTCTTCTATTCTATAGCGTAGTCCGTTTCTTTCACAACAGGTCTCTTTTAGACTAGTCATAGGACTCTCTTTACAATTACATACATACATAATATACGTATATAAATAAATACATAAATAATTATATATACATACAGTATATATATATACTGTATATAATTAAAGAGAGGTCTTACAGTGTATGTTAGATTGCAGAATCACTTTTATATCCATCATTGGTCTGTCACTTTTATAGCCTTTTTACGGTTCAGATGTCTGCCTCTGTGTCTGTACAGAACAAAGCTGCTATTTTATTATTTTTCTCTTTTTGTGTGTCTATATATATATATATATATATATATACACACACACGCACACACACACGCACACACGCACGCACGCACACACACACACACACACACACACACACACACACACACACACACACACACACACACACACACACACACACACACACACACACACAGTAGGCTATATACACACATATCCTTCAGGTTTGATATTATATGGTTTCCACTACAGTCCATTTCTTATACACGCTGTTAAAAAAGAAAACTACAAAATCCGACACAAAAAAAACAAAAACAGGATAAGTTAGATATGACATTTTTACTGTTACCCCAAAAGTTCTTCTGTATCACTACTATCACTACATTTTGTAACATTGCCTTTTATTTTTTATGAAATGTTTCCTTCTGTCTTCTTTTTGTAGATGTCTATATTATTATTATTAATATTATTATTATTATTATTAGGAATGGACACCTTAGCTCCATGTCTGAGTGTTCTTCCTGCACCCTCCTTTCTTTTTGTTTCTAGTTGTCTAGCACTGCACCTAGTGTTGCCCTCTGGGTGCGTCTCAATCTCAGGTCAAAGTAAAGGCTTTGCTTTCTCCATACATTCTCATGATTGTCCTCTGCTTTTCTCACTTTTTTTGTATAATAATAATGGGAGTCCTAGGGAGTCCTTTTCAGGCCGCGACCCCCAAAATAATCATATTTTAACTGGGGACCCCCCCCCCCCCCCACCCTACAAGCACTAAGAGTACATTTTGTATAACATGATTCTATTGTGAAAATAGCAGCTCTACTTGTAGATCGTCTATTTTCACAATTTCTGCCTCTAATATTTGACAATTTGGCCAATGTTTAATTTGTCATTTTAGAGGTATTAAAAAGTCCTTAAATTGTCATTTTTAGAAATGTGCAGATACCCTCTATACACTTAAACTTTATGTTGGTTTGTTTACTGCTGAGTGAGAAAACAATGTTGCAATTAAGTTAATCATCTGGGGACCCCTCAAAATAATTTGGGGACCCCATGGGGGTCCCGACCCACAGGTTGAGAACCACTGTTTTAACCCAGTGCATCTCGAAGGGGATCTAAATTGACTCATACAAGTCTATAGCTCTGACAGTGTACAAAAGGAACCGTTCCATTTGTACACTGTCAGAGGGGAGACTTTGAAGTTTGAGAAACACTGTTTAAACCCATCCCATTTTCCTGCCTTTCTATTAATAGGGCTAATTGGGTTGTCTTGTTTGCCTTAATCATCCCAACCACTTGGAACAAACATTCAGTCATTTAAAATTGTCAACTTTTTTTTCTTCTTCTCTCTTTTTGTCTCCTGCGTTGAACCTCCTCAAGCGCAATATTATGCCACTTCTGCCGCATTCTGTTGACTTGCTAATTCCGACAACAGGTCTTATTGTTTGTCATCATCATCCTGTCTGTGAACCAAAAGAAAAACAACAAACAAAAATGATGGGTTAAAGTCCAAGGAAGGGATGACATGTCAGTGTCATTCATGGAATAGGTCTTACATGGAGGCTGAGTAGTTTTAAAAAAAAAAGTGTTTTTGAAGGATTCTTCCTCATCTTTTGAAATGTTGCTTGGTGATTTATTTTCTTCCTTCTTAGAATTTTTTTTCCCCTGTAGGAGTGTTATTTATTTATTTTTTTATTTTCCTTTTTTGTGATATCAGTTTAAATCACTGTATAAAATGCCCCATGATTCAGTATAAAGTTGGACTTTTTTTTGTATGTATTTTCTTTGGTGTCATGACTGGGGGACTTTTAACTTTATTTTTATTTTTCCTTCAAGTATGTATCTACCTCACTCTTTTTAAATATATGTATGCATATGAAAAAAAAAAAAAAAAAAAAGATGGAAAAAAAAAAGAAAAGAAAACATCTCACCCTCTCTTATTAGTTTTCATAGAAAACCCTTGTCTCTGGATAAACCTCATCGTGTTCCGGATCCACCCACGCCACGGGGATCTCGATAAAAACCTCACACCTTGGAAATAAGACAGGAGATGGAATCTCTCTTTGGTGGTTTGAGTTGTTGTCCTGTGCCCAAAGATTGTTCTGTCAGCTTCTGGTCTAATGATTCTTTAGAAAGGAAAGTGTATAGGTCTATATGAGTTAAAAGGGAACAGTGTATGTGATACTAGGGGGTACAGATAGGCCCGGCAGAGGCCTGTGGTGCAGTGCCATGCAGAGGCTTGTTCTGTGCAGAAACAATGCAGAATGTCTGCGTTGTCATATCGTCGTTGTCGGGTGGAAACCTTGTATCTCCAAGTTTCAAATGTGTATGTTCTTTCGCAAAGTAAAGCCTTGCTTCATCATAGAAGGCCGTCGCACAAAAGTAGTGAAAACGGCAGATCTACAACCACACAACGCCTCGCGGTGCGAGGCGTTGTGTGCTTGTCGATCGGCTGTTTTCACTAGTTTAAATCATTTTCAAAATGATAAATTCAAAACTAACGGTATTTATTTGGACATACACGGTTTCCACCCGACAACGACAATATGAGAGCCGATTGGAACAATAACCTTTATTGTTGCATTTAATTTTGGACCGGATGGTTTGCAGTGTTGTAAAGGCTTTGGAACGGTGCAATATGTAGTATCAAAAGAGGCCAGGACACAACGTCAACATTATCAGACATGCCATCTCCACCAACTCTGCAACACAATCAATTCCACAACCGTGAATCCTCAGACTACCAAAACTGGTTATTATTTTCTCATACATAACACATTATAGGCTATAGAAATAACACATCAGTTATGGAGATATACTATATATCTCTATACTATATTATATAAAAGAAAGGGAAAACATATTTTTTTACCTCCACAGTACATTTAAAGGCCTACGAGTATATCATTCATTACATTACCGTTAACAGTTCAAATCTACATTACAACAAACTATTCCACACTTTGAAATGTCTCTGCCAAGTTCTCACATAACAACCTTTTATACGATCCTATCCTGTTATAATGCATCTGTACTGTGAAGTCTAGCAAGGATTTCTCTTTGCCTCTACAATACGTGATGGCAGTGACTCCACCTACCAATGTGGTTCAACACTTGGAATTCCACAATGCACATCCGCCCTGAGAGTTTCAAGTGGTTTCTAGGTCAATGTTGGAACCAAAGCCTCAGCACAAACTGTGCTTTTGTTGGCAGGGTGATTTGAATGTCGCCAAGAACTTGCAACTCTCTCTACTTCTGCCCGAAAACACACTGTGGCCACATGTGCACCATCGTTTTCCCTGTACACCTGCTGATTCGTCATTGAGGTCTAGACTCATGTCCAGCGTAGGCCTACGCCAGATTCATACTAAGTTGCACGACAGTGTTGCGCACACTGAAAATAGCCAATCTACAAGCTCTCAACGCATCGCGTGTGAGCTTGGAGGACTATTTTCGGTACACGACAACACCACATGCAACAAAGTAGGCCTATATAAGGCCTATTATAGTCAGGCTGTGTTCTAAACACCTATTTTGTAACCATTCTGGAACTTGTGTGGACTCTTTGGGTCATCCTTCTGATGAATTGCAAGTATACACTCGTTCTACTGCTGCTTACAATAATGCTGCTGGTTCAAAGAGTCACCTGATGGAATCTAAATCCTCTTCAGTGTCAAGTGTAATGATGGCACAGTAGCTTTTAGATCCCCAAGCTTCTCATGAAGTCTTTTTCACTAGGCTGCATGGGGCATATATACAGAGGGTGCTGTCTCAGGGCAAATATGTATAAAATGGCATTTGATTAAAAACATTACGTGTTGAAATTACATCCCAAAAGCAATAAAAGCAAAAACTAAATCGGAGTCATACTGTAGATAGGTCACTAGTTAAACTTCTGATGTGATGTTTGAGGCAAAATCTTGGGCGCACGCACTTGGTTCCTCTTAAACATTGTACTGTACAATCTTAGGGGGAAATGGTCACAGTTGGATTGTAAGTGGGCATCATAGTCTGGCATAGAGATTACCACTCACAAACACCAACTGTGTTTATGTTGTTACTTCTTACATTTCTTTAATGGTATTTCAGTTTGGGTGTATGTAATGACAAAATACGGACATCTGTGACCTATTTCTGGTCTTTCAGTTTTGCCAACAGACACCAAGTTAGTCTGTCTGGTGAATATCTATTTCAAAGCTCTTTACAGTAGTTACCATAAAGGGTTACGACAACAATTTACGGAAATATGTGGATGTGAATCAGACAGGGATGTCTAGTAGATTACGGGTAGCCATGATGAAGAGTACATAACATGACTAGAGTCAGATCATAGGCCTATGTTTACAATAGGATAGTTGCTTTTTGCATTGCAAGGATAAATATACACAGTATACTGACTGAAAAGAACACATGTCAATCTTTTTTTTTCCTACATTTGGTTTATCTTCTTCAGAATGTTCTTAATGCAAACCTCGGGTTTTGTGGAGGATGCATCAGTGCATTCAAAAAACGCAATAATTAGTTTGAGGTTTTATCACTACCATGCTTCTGTTTCTATGATTTGCATTCCTACAACTTCAGATGGGGGCCTTGATCTGCTATTGTTTTATTCACTTTAACAACATTTGAATCTGTGTGTGAGTTAAGTGATTGAGGGTGGGGGTGGGGGGGGGGGAGGGTGAATCAAAAAGCTCTGCTAGCCTTTGTCTTCTTTCTAGTTCTGTATCTGAGGCCTCAAAAGTGTTTTCACATCTATAGTTGAGATGGTGTATTTTTGACATGCCATCTCCAAATGTATATCTGAGAAATTCTTGTATTTTCTTTTTTTTTTCTGAAATTTTGAATAAAAAATGGATGAGAAATATGACTTTTTGTTGTGACTGTCTGATTCTTAAATGGAGTCTTACCTGTGTTTCTCAACCTTTTTTGGGGCCAGTGCCCCCTATTTAATATCCAGATCCCTTACCCACACCCAGTGAAAATTAAATCTTTATTATTTTGTATTGTCGTAAGTCACAGTTAATGAAAACCGTTACATCTTGTCAGTAACGTCAGTAATTGTTGTGACATCACATTGTGACATCACATTCCGTCCTTGTCCCTTGTATGCCCATATATGGAGATCCCATATTAAGCCCATAGTTTGGAATGCCCATATATGGACATATTCTGTGAGTTTCATGTGGTCTATAATATAAGACATCTATGATGTCAGACATCAGTCATCCATATTTGGGAAAATATTTTGTACACATTTTGTCCAATTTAAACAACCAACCGCAACTCGATTCACACTTGCAAATGAATCCTGTCCTGTGCGAATTCCGTCCTGCGCGACCTCGCCCTTTAGGGCGAGGTTTCCCTTAGTCTTACTGGTGTATTGTACTGCTTATATCATTTAGAAAACATTTTGTCGATTTTACATTAAACTGGACTGTTATTATTATTCTACTTCTCAGCAAGAAGTATCGTGAGCAGTATCACGGTCAATATCATGTTAGCATGTCGATAGCCAGGATCATGTTCAGTATCAACGTAATAATGATAATAATAATAATAATAACAACTTTATTTGTATAGCACTTTTTAAAACAGGACTTACAAAGTGCTGAACAGCAGTTGGAGCATAAAATACGGTATACAAGTTTACAAGCCTATAGACATAGTTATAAAGTATATGACAGTTAACACAAGTTCAAGACACATTTTATCAAACTGAGGAGACCAAAAGAATACAATAGTCCAGTTCATGTCAGTATGATACATGATACAGTAGGATACTTACTTCACCCAATAACAGGGTGTACTGTGCTGCCTTTAACCCTTAAGACTGGGTACGCATCTGTGTCACGTAACCACTTTAACCATTATTTAACCATATGCAAATCTTTTAATATATATATTCTTTTAAAGTGAACATTTTTAACTTAAACAATCTTTGCTTCTGGGGGGGTCCCTGGAACCAAACTGGGGGTCCACGGTCAAATACATATAATTCTAGGGGTCCTTGACATTAAAAACTTTGAGTAACACAGATGAAGAAAAACATAGGTATTTCAGAAAACCATCAGGATTTAGAAGATATTTTTAGGTATTTTTCAGGTCTTAGTGGGTTCATTTAGGCTGATGCTTATGGGGGTTGGGGATGTAACTGTTTGAGCATGGTTAGAATTAGACTCTGCAGCAGAGGCACCAGTGTGTCAGGTGCGGACAGGCTGCCAGACGTGGGTAGATGGATGAGGGCCGCTCTCCCTTCACCATGGAACAGTGAGCAGTAATATGTAAAATCACACAGGTACCTGCCGGGACCACAAAACACATGTTACCCCAAAGTGTCTTTTTGCCATGCAGCCATGTTGGGTGAAGTAGAGCAGTGGTTCTCAAAGTGGGCTCCTGGTACCCAGGGGTCCTTGAGGGAGTTCCAGGGGGTCCCCGCTAAATGATAGGAACCAAATGGACCCTCAGAGAGTTGAAATTAACAGGTCCATTTGGTTCCATTTGTACACTCTCTGAGTAAAATTAACATTGATTTAACAATATAAATTGGGGTCTCAGAGATAGAAATGCCATTAAATGTGGGTGCTAATCCCACATTTAACGGCCTAATCTGCATGTCAAACTGGGGGTCCTTGAAATTAAAATGGTTGAGAATCACTGCTAGAGCCGTAAAACTCTTCTCTTATTAATAAGTGTCAATTTGGGGGTCCTTGACATGAAAAGGTTTGAGAACCACTGCAAGTAGAGGCTCACCTGCCAGCATCCCTTGAATAAATGACATCCATCCCCGTCTGTTTGAGCTGCTTGCATAAGGACCTCATGTTTATGACCGAGTGGAGTTTCTCTGGCCCTCCTGGTACACAGCAGTGACTTTCAGGACAGAAGCCACACACATCTCTGTCAGAGTAGCCACTGTTCCTCCCTGTCTGTTCCAGACTGATGGCTGTGGAGCCTCTGGATATCCCAAGATGTACAGTAAACTTTGACAGACACATATAGACACGCGCGCGCACACACACACACACACACACACACACACACACACACACACACACACACACACACACACACACACACACACACACACACACACACACACACACACACACACAGGCTGCTGACTAAATGTATATAGTTTGCAATGTGACACTGTAACCTCTGCCCCAGAGTCACATGTATATTCTTTATATTTTTTATTTCAATTATAATGTGTTTTATTTTCAACTTTTGTTATCATTTACATTCTAATTATGTTCAAAGATACGTTTATTTTCATATTTATGGGATGGCTGATATTCCATTGTGGGGAGTGACCTGGCAATGATAGAGACCCCACCCAACAATCACCCCATCAGGCTAGACTGATTGGGGTGTGGACACTAACAAAATGTTTGCTGCACCTGGTCGCCCGAGGGCTGCCAGACCAGTGTGGAGAGGAGCAAGAGGATGTTAAGATCTTGCTTTCTTGAAGTCTATGTTAGATTATTGTAGTTTAGTGGATAGTATATTGAAGACTATCAAAGAATATTGGATCTTCTTGGATTCCATGAAGGATTATTATACACACCTTGAATCAAGAGGTGGTAAGAGGGGAATTGCCATCCCCACCACACAGACTGAGTTGCTTTTTGTTTCTTTTTTGGATATTTAAGATTATCAATAGTGCCTGGACACTAAGCTGAAAGAGCTCCCTTTAGTTGAACTTTTTTTGAGGACTTATTATTTAATTTTGAGTAAGTGAATACTTTCTTATTTTAAGTTTTATTTGTTTATTTATTTAATTCATTAATTTCAGCTAATGCTATTTTTCTAATTACCTTTTGATTTATTCTATATTGACCCACCACCTCCCTCATTTCGCTATAACTAATGCTCCCGTTCATATAGTTGTAACCGTTATAACACAATGCTGTACTGTACCCCTGCCAATTGTAATGTACATAGCCTACTTTCCCAATTTTTCTTTCTTATATTGTTTCTATGTTTTGATACTTGCTTGGCAAATTAAGCTTATGTTTTCTCATGCGCTTTCAATTGAATTTGACTGACATTGGTGGAAGAGGTAGGCCTACTCAGATTTTGTATTAGCAATAGGCCTACTACAAAGGAGAAATAATATGCCTACTCTGTGAAGAAGTAACGATTTGCCATGTAGGCCTTGGTATCAAAATATTAATTGCGGTACTGTGGTTGCTGACAAAGGGTTATACCAGATCAATGTGATAATAAGTAACAATTGTGCACATGTATTTACCTTTGGTTTGACAGTACTCCAAAGTTTAGCAATGATCATTTGTGTTTTAACATAGCTCACTGGAATCTCCTTGATGTCAACATGTATCCCGTCTCCCAGGCCAACCATCTGCAAGCCCTAGAATAAAACACACACACACACACACACACACACACACACACACACACACACACACACACACACACACACACACACACACACACACACACACTGTGTAGACTAGATATTTCTTTAGTTATATAAACACACATTTATGTGGTAGGTAGCCAAAGTGCTCACAGTCACAACAGATTGTGAGCTATTGCAGATCTGCTATATTTTCGGTGTGACTATAAATCAGACTGTATAATTAACCTACCTGGGCTGCTTTCCAACTGGGGTTCACAAAGTACTGTCTGAACGGTCCAAAGCCTCAAAAGGTGATTAATAAAATAAAATAAAATAAAATGTACATTTCACGTACATCTAAAATTAGGCTACTGCACATATAAAAAGTTACCTGAAATGTGAAACTTACCAGTAACAATTACAATGTCGCCTCTATCCATGACGCTGTCCTTTCAAGCGCGTAACGGAAATGTTACTGGCGATGACCAAATGGAATTATTAATATCTATGTAGCATTTAAATAGACAGTAAGCCTATAGCATAGGAGGGCAGACAGTGTAGATGAGTGAGTAATGAACCCCTAAAGAAACAGTCTTGTGTTACACGAAATTGGTTACCTACATGGTTACGTTAAATATGCATCAGATTCTTATCTCCAGAGGTCACTGTTTTGCAGTTTCAACACACAATTCGATAGGTAACCACTTGCAGTGTAACACTCCATACAGCATCTCTTCCATCCACATGGAGGCGCTATTTTGCTATTTAAGAACGCATCTGTGAACATCTGCCAGATAAACAGATAAATGGATCGCTTGAGGGACCCGCCCACCTTCTGCACTTGTCAAAGGCACTGATCACAGTTGCACTACATCGCAGCTCTGCTTTCAGGCGCGCACACACGCAAATGACACCAGGAGAACCTTTCTTACAACTTATTCCTTTATAATTGCCATTATTTTTATATCTGTTTCACCGTGCGACAAAATGCTTCACGTCAGGAGAACCTTCGAGGGCGAAAAACACCAACTGCACGAGCTCAACAACAGACTGGCCCAGTACTTGTCCAGGACGAAGCAACTGGAGCACGAAAACGCGCAGCTCATCGCCGAAATCAACAAAACAAGGCAGACGAAGACTGCTCAACACGAGCACAAGTACAAGGATGAAGTGCGGGAGCTGAGGAGAATGGTGGGACAGCTGTCGTTCGAGAAGTCCCGGGCGGAGATGGAGAGAGAGAAGCTATGGCGAGAGTTTCAGATGGTCCAGTCTCTGCGCCGGGAGGAGACTGAGACGTGCAGAGGCGTGGATGGCGACCTTAAAGGCTGCGAGAAGGAGCTTCTCGGTGCTCACAAACACAACGCCGCGCTGGAACAACGTTTGCTCCAGCTGGAGAGCGAATACAAACACTTGGAGGATGCACACAGACAACAGATCGCCCATCTCCGTCACCAGGTGGATGCCCGGATGGTGCCCGTCGTCACCCAAACTTATCGTGGTCCTCCGGCGGTGTCCGTGGAAGATGTTCAAGAATATGCCCAGAGCCTCTCCGATGGATGGATCGACACGTTTGAAATGTACCAACAGAAGGTGGAAGAGATGGAGCAGTCGATCAGAGATGACCAGGCGCGCCTGGATGATCTTCAGCATGAGAAGATGTCATACGCCTCCGAGTTTAACAAATTACGCGCAGAAGTGGAACAGCAAAGCAAGATCCAAATGCACCTTGAAGGGCAACTGGTCAATATGCAGGACAACTTCCGCAGGGATTTCACTCAGTATCAGGTAATAATGACCAAACTGTATTAGGCTATATCGGTATTATGGTGACCGAAAATAAATAGCATTATTTTATTTTTGAGGAGCCAGTTTAATCATTGCCACAATTTTAACCAACACCTAGATTTCCCAAGATTATGTTAATGATCTACAAAATATATAGAGTATAATCTCCTTTGTCCCACAAAGGCTCTGGCTACTCCCTATTCTGTTGCCACAGCCACACCCACTACCATGCAATCAGCAGCCATGCATCTGCATCTAAAATGAATTACCTAGAAGTTGGTTCTTGAATCTTGAAGAAGCATTAAAGCATGCTGATATAAGGCATCATGCTCTCTCTCTCTCTCTCTCACTCTCTCACACACACACTCACTCACTCACTCACTCACTCACTCACTCTCACATACACACATACACACACACACACACTCACTCTCACACACACACACACACACACACACACACACACACACACACACACACACACACACACACACACACACACACACACACACACACACCTAGAATACATCAATAGCCAAAGTCATAGATAACTGTTATGACCAAAATACGTACATTTTGCCCAGGTTGAGGAAGTTATGTAGGCCTATAGCCTCTCAGAAAAAGATTGATAAAAGTGAAACACATGGCTGTGTGAACAACTCTGGCTTCAGCCTATGTATAGATGGATGCTCAGAGTGTCCATAATGGTATGTGTACGTGTCTGGAATAGATACCAACAGAATTTTACAGGTCTTTGAGTGGGACATCTTGATGAATGGAACATAGTCTTGGGCAGCCTTTTGAGGCCTTAGCTGGGTTTCAAGACCATTATTTTGGTAAGGAAAACCAGAGCTTAGTGTATTAAAATACATTAGTGACAGATGGGTACAAGGCCTACAGTAAGCTTCACACTTACTGTGAAATAAAGTATGTCTATGGTCCAGATAATTATGTATTGTGTAACTTGTCAAAAATGATAGGGAGTGACACGCAGCAAAGGTCGTCGGGATCGGGATTCGAACCTGCGACACGCTGTCAGGCCTCAGAGCCTATGTGGTATGCATCTAGACCACTAGGCACCCCAGTCTGTGATCTGATCTGAGCTGAAAGTGTATAGTCCATTCTATGACTCGATAAGGCAGAGATTTTAGGTTGGGTGACCCAGAAAAAGTGAAATGTATGTATGAAATCTTTCCATTTCCCTAATTTCTTGAAAAAGCCTGGTCAATGATGAGGAGGGCTACCCATGCAAGCCAAATGACGTCATGATGACGTTATGATAACGTCCTCCGATCTTGACGTCATTACCAGGACGTCATATGGACCATAGGATTATTGTTTGTAATGTTAATTGAAATATGAGCATGTTAGGTTATATTCTGGGACATATCTGACTAGATCGGACCCTCTCTGATTAATCCAGGACGTTCTTTTTCGTGGGCAGGATTTATGTTGGTTGAAATCAGGTGATATTCTAGGCCAGATCTGACTGGTCATGGATTGACTTTATCTGGCCCAATCTGAGGCACCCACCGATTGGTCCAGGTCTTTACCATGCTTGCTGGGATGTAAATGTAAAAGGGCTGGGTCTCCACTCAGGCTGTAATAACGACAGGAATTATTTATGACTTATGTTTTCCATCATATAACCCCACAGTGTAGTAGCATGACACAGGAACACTATAACCCCACAGTGTAGTAGCATGACACAGGAACACTACTATAACCCCACAGTGTAGTAGCATGACACAGGAACACTACAATTTTATATATATATATATATATATATATATATATATATATATATATATATATTTCATTTAACTTACCACTCTTTACCTGAAGTCTGGTAAGTTGGCCTTCTCCTAAATGTAAAAATGAATGCATGTATCTAGCATTCAGCATTACAACCACATCTAAAAGGATTGGATATACAGTATTCAGCAAATGGCATGCCACCCCTCCAACTTTGCACGGTTAGCTTCACCAGACAGACACTTAAACCAATTATCTGTGGGCATGTCTGACAAATCCCTACTCTAAGATGGAGTCCAGTGCTGGTCAGTCAGTAGGCTAGTGAGTGACTGGCTACTCTGCTTTTATAGGAATATCATCTTTAATGTTGTCAAAACCTTCTCAGAGCACAGACTATTGTTATGACTCTTTTTCTGTTAACTCAGTATGGCTGTTGTGTGAAGCAAACTGTCCTTCTATGGGACAACAGGAATTAAAGGGACCGTCACAGGCTTACCTGTTGCAGATGATTCATGTTATCCGAGGGATCAGACTTGATCAAAACAGGAAGTGCAGAGCCAGTTCAACACACTGCCCCTTTAAACGATGATAGGTGGTAGAGAATCAGATGTAGCATATGCCATTCAGAATCCAATGTGTCAAGTTCCCAACTTCATACAGTAGGTTATAGTAGCCTCAATATCTTTTGCTTAATCCGGTTTGAGCAGCAGTAGCAAACAAACAATAAGACAGGAAAGACCGGGTTCTTCAGTCCTGGTACTGCTAGGTTTGTGTGAATTGCATTCACCTGGCGTCTCATGTCTCTTGGCTACCCACCCGGCTAAAATGATAACTTCTTGCAGATTAGAAAATAAACTGCACTAGATGTCACAGAGGACCAGGATTGGACTGATTTAACAACATGAACTCTAGCATCCCTATTGAGCTTGTCATAATAGGTGAATATAGACAAACGTTTGTCGAAATAGCAACAAGCCCACAACACTTGCAAGACGTTGAGGGCTTGTAGATCGGCTATTTTCGTCTTAGAGATAGTGTAGAGTGAAAAAATAGGGGACTTCATTATAGTCGATGAAGTATAGAGTTTAAATAGTGAAATATGTGAGATGATGAATGCAAGTTAAAATGAACTACACCACATGCAGACTTGAGTAAGGTCACAATTGAATTCTTCTTGCATTTTTTTAGATGATTATTGAAGAGCTGGAGAATGAACGGAATATGCTGGCTGACACCCTAGCAAACAAGATGCGCGATTACCAACACCTCCTTCAGGTCAAAATGGACTTGGGCATGGAGGTGGCTTCTTACAGGTACGTCCTTTTATTTTTTCAGTTTTTGTAGTCCGAACATACTTAATTTCCCTTGCACTTTTAATGCACACATTAGAATGAATAGTGCTGCTCATTCTCAAATATCACATATACTTTTCTTTCAATACATCTGCATCAAACTTTGGAAGCACACTCCCAGCAAGCCAAGCCCTCATGCTATACCAGGCCATCTTACGTTTTTGGTTTCGAACTTTTTTTAATCTCAAACACAACTTAGATAACCCTGGCTCAGCAACCTCTGGTGAAGATAAATCACTCTGGTGACTCTACTGGGCACCCTTTTCTAGTTGCAATTTACAATTTAGGCATTTTTTGCAGAACCTCTTATTCAGAACCACTTAAGGAGAGTTCTTAAGTAGAGTATGTACTTAAGTAAGTAGAGTATGCATCTCCTTGCAGAGGATCAAAGTGGAGAGCCACAGAACCCTTAATTCCATTGAAACCATCAATAACATTATAAGTCTTCCTTATTGGCTGGAGCACCAAATACCCCTGTCTGTCTCTCATTCAGATCAACTGATTTGTGTGTGTAGTGGAGTACCCCAGAAGCGTCATATCTCCCTTGGCCTGGGGTATTTCCCTGTTTGGCTGATATAGACCCAATTCACGTAGACAAAGTCCCATGTTTGGAAGCCGGTAAAGCGACTTCTGAGATTTTTGGTTTACCAAGCAGGAGACAGAGTTCATACGGTATCTAGGTGGTTGTAATGGTGTCACAATTTCCTGATGGGGGGGGGGGGATTCCCCTTTGGCCAAGTGCTACTGTAGATATCTGGTTTCGCATGCGGAAGAGACAGTGACCCGACATAACATTTAACATCCAACTTAGAAACAGGGATGGTACAATTAGCTTTGAGTTAACACTTGGGACTCGACACGAAACAACACTCAACAATCCCTGTACCCTTCCTCCCTCATGGGTCTTTTGTCCCTGTTCACTTCACCACACAGACATATGAAGAACTATATAAAAAAAGGTCAAATTAAGTTCATAAATCAGCTAAATCCACAAAACGTTCTAAGAAAAAAAAAAGGTTTTCTCTTTTCCTCTCCTCCCCTCCTCTTTATAACAAAAGAGAAAGAGGTATAAAAAGACAGTGATGGTGTGCGCTGTGCGGGACAGGTGGAGAATTGATGGGGGGGGGGGGGTCTCTGAATCAAGGCTGGGAGGGTGTTGTCGTGGGCAGCCCTATAGCATGAGTAAGTCTTGTCAAACTACTAAGCAAATGTGGAATTTAACATGGTCCATTGCTTGTTAAAGAGTTAGTGAAACGGAAAAGTACTGTACATCTATTTTCTTCTCCATTGAAAGTATGTGAACTCATATCTAGTATTACTGCTATTCACTTATCAAGCTTATGGTCATAACAACAGACATGCTATTTTTACACAAAGGCACTGTTTACGTGGCTATTTATATAAGCCAATGAGAAACATTATATTTTCATTGAATAAGCTAATGCTCTTTTCACCCCTGATGTTATCTATGTATGAGACAAGACATGGCATATATTCCATCATCTGTCCAGCCTTGTTGAAGTGGAATTATGTCTAGCCGAGGGACTTAGAGCCCTCTTTGTCTGTTAATGTGCAGATCATTTCCGGGGTATATTTGCCAAAAAAAACTATCTGCTTCAGTTTGTCTCTTTATGGAGATTTCTCCAGTGGCACATCTGGGCCTTTGTTTTGAATATTTGGAATAGGCTGAACGTTTGTTTATAGTCATAGAGGTGGCTTGTGAATTGCTGTCTATGTCACCAGCTTGCTTGTGTACTGGGGTTCATTGCAAAGCCCAGACAGCAGGGCATTGTAGGTGTTATTTTTAGGTCTGTCTTTTGGGAAGCACACTCCAGTGAGGTTATTCCTTTCTGTAGGACTTCTCTTTGCTCTCGTTGTGTCTTTACTTGAACCATAGCCAAGGAAAGGGGAGATAGTCGAACAAATTTAGTTTATGGTCAGATCAGTTGGCACGTTTTCATGTTTTCAACACTGCTCTATATGGTCAGGTCCATGGATTGATTTGTAAGCCTATCGTGTTCGTGACTTCGTGTTTGAGATGGCAGAGTTGGCAGAACAACTTGTGAGGTATCTGTATTTTGAAAATGGCTTCAAGTATCAACATGTAAATATGAATGACTTTAAAATAAGTTTAAACTTTACCAAACTATGCACAATTAATCATTTGCTTTTGACTTCAATGTTTTTGTATTGTTGTTCAGGGCCCTCATGGAAGGTGAAAGAGTGGATATGCAAGAGGTAAACAGGAGGGTCAGTCACCATCAAAGAGAAAGAATAATAGGTAATGGATTTCATCCGAATATAATTTGAGCAGATTATTTTGTTATACTGACCATATTGGAGTATTTTATTGTGACTATTTTAAATGAAATATTTGATAAGATATCAGAATGTTGTGTTATTTGATTAGTTGTATCCATTTTGTCATATTCCGTAATGAACTATAGCATTAACCACTTAACCCCTCTATTCTTACTTGGCCTGTTCACTTTTTTTACGTCCACACCAAATCTCTTTGCCAAAAATAGCTGCTCTACAAGCTCATAAATGTTTCTCCTAAACATCTGCTATTTTGGGCGAATGATCCCCCAGTTTGATGATTTGAGGGTCATGTGACCAGTGACATCGGCACTGTGTTATGTGTCACCTCCCCCGAGGCTCCCTGCAGATCTCAATGGGACATGTCCACCTTAGCAGAAACAGTGCAACTTGAATTGAAATACAATACTTTTTAGAGCCTTTTCAGACGATTCATTTATATTATGTACAAGTGCTATTTCTTGTGAGCTAGAATATGTATCCATAGGCCATTAAAACTAGCAGGATTTACTCATTAACATTAACATGACATAGTTGATTGTTGAAAACGGTTGCTTTTCCCCTTTAATGAAACAGCAACTGTGTGTGACATTCTCATTTATTCTGTGTTCTCAGATATCAAGCTGCCCTCACAGTCCTACAAACCAAGGGCTTCCACCTCCACCAGACAACATATGGATGTCAGGTACTCGGAGCAAACCTCGAATCTGAGATCTGCAGTGCCTCGATCTGGAACCATCAGTCCCTCTAGGATCGTTCCTATCGCAGTTACAGGCAGGGCTTCATCTCTTCATCAGAGCCCTGCATCCAGGAGAGACATGGTCTCTTTCACCAAAGCTCAGGCTGCAGCCTCAGCTGCCGACAAATCCGTGACCCAAAACCGATCTGGTGAAGACCCACAGAAGAAAGAATCTGAGGAAAAGATTGTGAAAATCACAGCTGCCTCACAGCCTGTAGTAAAGGATACATTTATGCCCATCGCCTCACCCACAGCTGAGCCCAAAGTGAGAGTGGTGTCGCCCCCAATGATGAGCTTCAGCAGAAATACAGAGGCAGATGCCGAGAGTAAAGTCAGAGACAAGCCAGAGGAGAAAGAAAACACGTATGTGCTTGATGTCAAAGGTGAAGAAAGTGTAAGTGCAAAGCCAAAGGTAGGCCCAGGTGAGAAGAAGCCACTAGACTCTCCTCTGGTAGAGGAGATCATTCAGAAGGTGATGAAACCAGCTGGTATGGATTCTGCATTCTCTGGAGATGCACCACAGATGACCTACCATGTGGAGAAAATTGAGCAGGCCGACGGCACAACTAAGACACAGATCATTTTGGAGTCCAAGGTGGAGGAGGAAGTGGACCTTTCTGAGGACTTTGCACTGGAAGAACTACTCAGCAGAGGGGTGAAGAAAGTGACACTGGAGGACATCAAGGGCACACCAACAGGAAGCATGATCCAGAACCTGTTGGCAGGACTGCAAGGGGCAGAGGACCTGGCGAATAAGTCGGTCAATGTTGAAATCATAGAGGAACCTGTCGACTCTCCTAGCGATGAGGAGTATGAGGCAGAGGAGAGGTCTTTGCCCGGTGCCTTCCAGGCTTCTTCGGCAGTGTTCCAAATCGAGGAACTAGAGAATGTCCCTCACGACTCTAAAAATCTGAAGAGTGGTGGTGATGCCATGAAAAGCTCGGAGACCAACAGAGGTAATGGCGAGAGTGGCTTTGTACGAGTTCAGGAAAGCTCTCCGTATCTCTCCCCTGACCAAGACGAGTATTTTGTCTCCACTCCAGATGAGAATCTGTCTGAACCTGAGGATGTTGGTGGCATAACATCGTATGGTCATTATGGCATGGTGGATGACCTGTCAGATGAAAGGTATTATCAAGACGAAGGTTTTCCAACTGAAACCAAGGATGCTGACGACTACACGTTCATGTCGAGCGATCACTCGTTTGTCAGAGAGAGCATCCCAGAGTGCATTATCGAAGAGGAGGTTCACGTGTCCCCAACGGTGCAGGAGTCCATGCTCGAGATGTTCAAAGAGGACTCTATGAACATCAAAGGAGCACTGGAGAGGATCCAAGGCTCTGTGTCTGGTTCACTGAAGGAGGAGTTGGCTTTCTTCACGAAAGTCGGCAGTGACGGTGCACAGAATGTAACAGTCAGAAACGTGCAACAATCCAGTGACAATGGAACCACGACGATCATCGCAGAGCTGAGTGTGTCTGAGACACTACAAGAGTCTGGCCTGCTCGACGCAGATGGAGATGATCTGTCTGACGAGCAGATTATGGCTGCTCTTCGGTCTTCTAATCCAGGTCTCCAGAAATCGCTCCAGGGTGGGGCAGAAGGAGGGTACAGCATGAGGATCTCCCAACATGAGGATGTTACACACATTGAGGGTCTGGAAGGAGAGTCAGTGCATGAAATATCTGAGAAGCATATCCAGCTGGGTCCATCAGAGGCCCAGTCCTTCACCTTTCAGATGGACGTGAACAATGGCCAAGCTCAGGCCAGCTCAGAGCGAGTGCTTCAGTCTCACATGGTGGATACTCCACTGAAGATCTCTCATGAGAAAAGAGTCGCAACAGTTTACCTAGATAGTTCTACACATGAGTAAAAAAGAATACACATACACCGTGTGTTCTGATAAAGCCATGTAGCATATTATGAGCAGGTGATCAAAAATAACAAACACTACACCCAATGATGTTTTCAGTTTCTACAGGCTAGCTTCAGTTAGGGCACTAATACACATTATTACAACTTTATAGCTCAACCTTTTGATGGGTTGTTTTGTTTGTATTACTTCTTTTTGCAGTTGAGTTTCCAAAGTTTCTTAAATATTCTATTTCTATCTATTTTTGTACTAACCTGTAAACACTACTAACCATTCATTTTGCCTTAGATATAACTTCAGGATGCAATGATGTTAATATAGGCTACTGTATATCCTGCGTTGCCCTGGTTTGTTTAAGCAATTTACTTATTTCCATGCACAATATTTCTTGAATGGTTTGCTTTAGAAGTGGAAGAAAGTTTTGAATGTGGAGGGAATTGTGATGTAAAGCTATTGTGCAAGTATATAGAGGGAGATGTGAATGTGTTTAAGGAACACAGAAAATTCATGCAATTAAAATTGCCCAAATATTCGTCTACTAGATATTTCGAATGCACTATTCATTAATGTAAAAATCAATGCATGTTGTGGAACTTAAATGGTGATTCAAAATGTGTAATCAACGTATAACTGCCAACATGCTAAAACGGCACCATATGTTACTAGTCATTAAATTGTGAATTTGTCAATCGATGAATGTGTTTAGTGGGCAAGATATCATGTCACTGTGCAATCCAAAGAAAGATGCCGAGTGTCTGAAGCTGGTGGTAGGATGACAGACAAGTATGCTGTACTGTATATGAAAATCAGTGAATTAAGAGTGAAAAAGCATTGGCGTTGAGAAATGATCAAAACTAAGCATAGCTTTTTCTCACTAAATCACAGTATACCTGTAGCTTGTTTAAAAATGCCTTTAAATATGTTCTGCTGGCACACAAGGTTTCACCTTTGCTTTAAGATGAGAATGTCGTCACTATCGTGGCTATATTTGGATCACTGGCTTAGTGACACAGAGTGTTCTTAAGGGTGTGTTGTGCACTAGAAGTGGTTCTCTATTATGGTTTAGCTCATTAGTGCTTTGCACGTCTTCTCTAAGCTGCTTTACCCCCCTTCCTAACCCTGAGCACACTGCAAAATCCTCAGTGTTAATTTAACTCTTGAGAGTGTACAACTGTACCCAAATGGTCCATTTGGTAACATGTGTACACTCTTGGAGTTACAAATAGATACATTGACAGAGGATTTTACTCTGCACTGTTTTGCAACACTTAGTTGGCATTATTATTTTTAGAATAAGATGCAGATTGCATAATATGAATTTCACGATGTCAAGATCGTTAAGATGATTATACAAAATGTTAAAGATATGCGTTGTAAAACTAATAGCTAATAAAACATATGTGATAATCTAGTGTGCAGAATGCAGATATACGTTTGTAGTACATAAACATGTGCTTAATGACAAAAACTGCAATAATTTGTGTAAAATGACTCGAACAACACTATCAGTGCACTTAAATTGAGGATACTGTACGTTATTACAGTACATTCATATGATTTGATCACTGTGCCATTTGTACTGTACTTTAAGGTGCAGAAAATGATGTATACTTAATGATAAATAAAGCACGCCTCTCACTTTTATTGAAAGTCATTTGGACACTTATCCAAACCGTAAAAGCAATTAAAAAGCTACTTTGAGTAACATATGTTTTCTGAGTTTGAGTCATTCTTACCAGCTTGCTTAATTCACAAAATGTACAAAATGTCTTCCAGGCCAAGAATAAAATCAAGTCAGTCTGTGCAGTGTTGCCCACGCTGCCCAGCAGATAGTCACATTTCTCAAAATCAAATGGAGATGATTGAAGTCTGTCTTGGTCCAAGTCCAACCCAAGCCTGTCCAGTACTGTAGGTGCTGTCCACAGGTTCTCTACTCCAGTGGTCCTCAACCCTTTCAGGCCGTGACCCCCAAAATAATCATATTTTAACTGGGGACCCCCCCCCCCCCCCTGGCAAGCACTAAGAGATGAGGCTTAGTGCTCAAGGCTTTGTATAATATACGGTTCTATTGTGAAAATAGCCGATCTACATGCTCACAACGCATGAGCATGTAGATCGGCTATTTTCACAATTTCTGCCTCTGATATTTGACAATTTGGCCAATGTTTAATTTGTCATTTTAGAGGTATTACAAAATCCTTAAATTGTCACTTTATAAATGTGTAGATACCCTCTATATACTTAAACTCTATGTTGGTTTGTTTACTGTTGAGTGAGAAAACAACATTGCACATTAAGTTAATCATCTGGGGACCCCCCCCCCCCCCAAAATAATTTGGGGACCACTGCTCTACGCCAGTCCCCCAGTTCAAATGTTATTTTGGGGGGGTCACTGCCTGAAACGGTTGAGAACCACTACTCTAGGGTCGGAGATGGTGCCTTCCCCTCTTTGCCATTGGCTGGTAGAGCTGCACAGGATGCTGGCCTTGTTTTGCCACTTCCTTGCTTCTCCCGTCTCCCAGCAACCCCTGGTGCCCTGGACAAAACATACGGTACATGGTGATAGCACTGAAAATACATGCTGCTCTGATAAGTTTAGATAGAGCTGTCTCTTATTTTACTGCTAGTCAATCTAGAACCCAGTGCAAAAGTTAATTATGGTGATTTGTGAATCAAAAGTGTCAATCCTATTGAAATGCATGAAGGGATGACCCATATACTGTATATTGTCGTTGTCGGGCGGAAACCTCGTATCTCCCAAGTTTCAAATGTGTACGTTCTTTCGCAAAGCAAAGCCCTGCTTCATCATACAAGGCCGTCGCACAAAAGTAGTGAAAACAGCCGATCTACAAGCGCACAACGCCTCGGCCGATCTACAAGCACACAACGCCTCGCACCGCAAGGCGTTGTGTTGTAGATCGGCTTTTTTCACTAGTTTAAATCATTTTAAAAATGGTAAATGCTAAACGAACGGTTTTGGACATACAAGGTTTCCACCCGACAACGACGATATACAATGTGTGTTTTAGTAATGCCAGGGGACAGTAATGTGTCTGTGCTTTTACCTGGCCAGCATGTCAACAGTTCTCTGCGTGGCTTTGGTCTTCTTATGCTGTGGTCCATACATGATGTTCTGGATCTCCAGACACTGAAAATGTAAACGGCAACTGAGTGGTCACTGGAAACCCATAAGATAAAGGAAGCACTTCCTGACACTCAGATGAAGAGCTACTGTATTAACGTCCCAGAATAACCACCGTTCTAGTGTGGGTTTCAGATAACGCTAGTGCTGCTGACCACTTGGAGAGTAGATTCTCCTAGAGGTCAGCCAAAACCTTAAGGTCATTCAGGGACGTGCAGGGCCCTTGATTCAGCCCGGGAAAAAGAGTTGGAGAGGCCCTCATTGCGCGCTATAGAGAGAGATCTCTCTCTATAGCGCTGCTGCTACTCAAAGATTTGCCATTTCAGATCATGACAAGTGACAAGCCAGTGGGCCAATTACTGTACATGAGTTATATTTCGTCGTTGTCGGGTGGAAACCTTGTATGTCCAAAACCGTTTGTTTTGTATTTATCATTTAAAAAATTATTTAAACTAGTGAAAACAGCCGATCTACAAGCACACAAACTTGGAGATACGAGGTTTCTGCTCGACAGTGACGATTTACTTTGTTGGCCGCCCAGCCCCCAAAATGGAACGAAGGCAGACATTTAATTATTATTTTTTTCCTAATGGCCGGCCTGGACTGGCCGGGAATGAACCGGCCATTCGGGAGTTGTCCCGCTTTTCCCAATGGCCAGCACGTCCCTGAGCTCATTGCATTTACTGTATCTGTGTGGATGTACGGTAGGACTCCAAACAACCAACCCAAGAACATACACTGATGAAGTTCTATAAATCAAAGATGGCGTCGCTCTATGGTGTCACTAGCTAAACGTGTTAATGCAGAACACATGCGTACCAGATACAGATGATGTGATGCAACAACACAGATAAAAGACTGCCTGATGTTTCCCCGACTGTCATAAATAATGGGACGTCAAATGGAACTTAGCAAGGAAAGAGAGAGTTCAATGTTTCCCCGTTGGCAAGGCAGAGTAGAGCATTCTGGAACAGTTTGGAAATCATCCACTTGGCCAGATGAATGTTTTCGCTGCTTCTAAGGTTGATGTAATGGAAGGCTTTTTCCAACAGCATGACTGAGGGAAAATGTCAAGTGTGTGTGCACGACATTGTTCTCCCTTTTCTTTTGACTTTGGATGTCATGTATGTACAAGCGATGCTTCCTTCGGAACCCCCGAACAAAAACAATACTCCGACACAAGGGCACATCTGTTCCCAAGACGACGTTCATGTACTTGTTTTTGCATCAAATTCACATGGCCTGCTCCCAGATGTCTGCATTGGAACGTCATTCTTCCAGGGTGAGATCGTTTTGCCTCGAATCAAAAACATGATCAGACCATCCTGTCCTGTGTCAGGGGGAACTTATGAAAGGTTAGCTGTCTGATGAGATGCAGAGAGAAGGGGGGGGGGGGGGGGCTCTGAGGCACCCTGTGATACTTGGACTGTATCTGCTCTTAGATACAATAACAAAGCAACATAGCAACTGGTATCCTTAACTCCAAGCATGTCATTACCCGTGTAAGAATCCCCCCTTTACTGAGGCAATTTAGGCCTGTATGGTGAACAGAGGAACTGAGCTCAGAGGGCAGAAAGGGGGAAAAGAAAACTGCCACAGCAGGTGACTCATACTGTAGATTATATAATATAGCCTTTAAGTACAGAATTTGACTAAATGTACTTATTTACTTTCCACCAGTGAGAAGAAGGAATGTCAAAAGTCAGTAAACAAGTTACAGATAAGCATTCATACTAATCTTCAACTGTCAGTGTTCACTGTTTACTTTATGCTACATCTTAGGTAGGATATCTTACACATGTAATGTAATGCAGTATTTATTACATTCCATTATGGTACTTTCACTTAAGTAAAGTATCTTAGTATTCTTCCACTGCTGCTTCTGCTTGTACCCCTTGACAGACATAATTAGGAATGTCACTTGTTTAGAAGGCCGGCCTCTTTAATTGAGGTCATATCCCTTTAATTGACAGCAGTTAGTAAAATTCCACTCTCCCTCCAAACTTGAGCCGTCCATCTGTTTGGCTCCATCCAGAAAGCGCAATGTCATTCTGTGTGATATTTTACACCCAGGAGAGTGGCTCTGCGCCTCTCCAAGATTAGCATGTTACTCTACTGTAATGCCGCAGCGCCTCAGAGACCACGGTGAAAATAGCTCATCTCAATATGACAGGAACACTTTGTGTATATTTAAGCAGGCTCTTATTGGTTTATTTCGCTATAAAAGGACCGCACCCTCTTGACTCCTGGCCTTTAGGGAAGGCCCTCCCAGATATCTTGGCAATGAAAAAAGGTCAATATTATGTCATGTGTGGGTGAACAGCATAGCGCTATAATGAAATATAGTAGGCTTAGGTTTTCAACCAGAATGTTTTACTGTCTAACAAGTACATTTAGAAACATCAGCCTGCATTTACAGGCTATAACAACGGTCTTCAACGTTTTCAGGCCAAGGACCCCTTCGTTGAGAGAGAGAGATGATGCAGGGACCCCCACTACATATTGTATAAATATCGTTCATGGATTTCTTATACAGCTTAGACTTGTTTGACAGCACTGTCATCTGTGTAGGTTGGATTAATGTGTATTTTCATACATTTAACCAATTTAACTGTCAATGCCTACTAGTCTGCTCTTCTTTTCCCTCTACACCAAACCTCTGTGCCAAAAAATAGCCGATCTACAAGCTCACAGTGCCAAGGCGCTGTGAGCTTATAGATCTGCTATGTTTTAGCTAATGTTCCACTAAGAATAGGTATGCTAGGGTTCAAGTGATTAAAGTTATACCATGTAACTTTTTTTATAAAACAAATCTTAAAATTGTCCTAACTGTTAAATCGCAAATGTTTTAGAACACCCACTCCGTTATTTTCAGCTTCTAAAGCCTTCTCTTTATATGTTTTCTATGATCCTTGCCGGGGTCCGGTTTTCGCGGAAAAATAGCGTCATCTGCATCATCTGTATGGGGATGTTAAGTATGACATCATTTTGTAGGCAGAGGAGAATTTCTGCCCCCAGTTTCCGTGAATCTTTTTACTATTTTTACTATTTACAATTTTTTCTTCTCTTTGTTGTTGAAAGGAAATGGTTAGAATTATACTTTAGTCGTTATTTTTGTCTCGGATCTGTTGAAATAGCGAGGGATAGAAAATGCTCTGGGGGCAGAGTTCTCCTCTGCCTACAAAATGATGTCACGGCTTAAAAGCCCCATACGTTGGGCAATCACATCGCGAATCATACACACGCATTTTTTCGTGGAAAAATAGCGTCATCTGCATCATCTGTATGGGGATGTTAAGTATGACATCATTTTGTAGGCAGAGGAGAATTTCTGCCCCCAGTTTCCGTGAATCTTTTTACTATTTTTACTATTTACAATTTTTTCTTCTCTTTGTTGTTGAAAGGAAATGGTTAGAATTATACTTTAGTCGTTATTTTTGTCTCGGATCTGTTGAAATAGCGAGGGATAGAAAATGCTCTGGGGGCAGAGTTCTCCTCTGCCTACAAAATGATGTCACGGCTTAAAAGCCCCATACGTTGGGCAATCACATCGCGAATCATACACACATGATACACTACCGGCCAATCACAGCTTATCTGCCGCGTCTTCAGGAAGTAGCCTCGCTCAGCTACAGTGTTTACCATGGTGAAGGATTCTTAACCTCTTAATCCCAAATCCTGGCCAGAAAAGATGCGTTCTACCCCTCCACGGATTTGTATCGGTCACGGTGGTTTGCGGCGCCGCTCCGGTGGTCCGCGGCGGTGGTCCGCGAGTGACTCCGGGCGAAAAAAGCAATACCACTACTGACCACTAGTTTAGCAACTTACACAGTATAACTTTAATGTAAAAAACATGATCCTATCACACAAAGATTTGGTGGCCCCCCTGTAGTAACTCTCCGGACCCCCTGTTGAAGACCTCTGGGCTATAACAATAATCACAAATGATTGTGGCGTATGCGATCCACAACTACCTTCCTCAGGGTCTTGTGGGCTTCCCTGATCCGGCCCTGGGTCATCTCCACGCCTCCTATCAGCTGCAGGGTGTCTGCCACCTCCACACTTAAGTCACCAAATGCAGACCTCTTGGGCGAGAGGGACGACCTTTGCATCTCCACGCATCTCTGCAACGGTTACACATACAGTACGTTCAAGAACAAAACCTGCCGCCTTCAGCGGAGCTAGCCGCAAACCCCAGTCAGCAGGTGCAACCATTCACTTGGCGGTCACACACATTCTACTGGGCCATTTCCATGGTGTTTGTGTCCTACGAGAGAGGGAGGTGTGGTTTGTGAAACTCCAGCGAGACCCCCCAAAAATCCTGATATATGCTTCATCCTATGAGGGTGTCGCTCTCTGAAAATAGCCAATCTTCGAGCTCACAGCGCGTCGCATTGAATATTGGTTATTTTTGTGAGCTTGTAGATCAGTTCTTTTCGGCAAGCTACACCATCATAACAGATGAATATTTGTGTGTGTGTGTGTGTGTGTGTGTGTGTGTGTGTGTGTGTGTGTGTGTGTGTGTGTGTGTGTGTGTGTGTGTGTGTGTGTGTGTGTGTGTGTAACCTCTTGTTGTCCGTTGAGCAGGAGGAAATGACAGTAGTCATCCTGTGCAGAGAGGAATGCTACATCCTGTATTTGTACACAGCTCCTGTAAGCACTGAGACTCTCCTCAAAGTAGTGAGCGGCAGCTTCTACAGGAACAGGGGAGAGATACAAACAGCATGATCTTCATTACCTTACGCCAGGGGTTCTCAAACCTTTTAAGGCTGTGACGAGTAGGTATTACATTTAATGTTCCACAGATAAATATTGTGAAAATAGCAGATCTACATTCTCACAACGCCTCGCAGTGCAAGGCGTTGTGAGAATGTAGATCTGCTATTTTCACAATGTTCGCCTCTTGCTTACTTAATATTTGACAGTTTGGCCAGTTTGGTATTAAAACGGCCTTGAAAATCCTTAAATTGACACTTTATACATGTGCAGATACCCTGTATACACTTATGTTGGTTTGTTTACCGTTGAGTGAGACATTTCTTTAACCCCACAAAATAATTTGGCGACCCAGCTTGGGGTCCCGACCCCAAGTTTGAGAAACACTGCCTTACGCTGGTCAATATCTGATGATATTTTGGATTCTGTCTCTACCTGAACCTCCTCAATAGACCGTTTGTCAGCCTTCTGATTGGTCCCTGAGACTCCCTGACTGGCCAACCAGAAAAAAACATTCACTTTTTGCTATCGGGGGTGGAGTTTGTGCAGTGGAGAATGTTGCTTCAGCCTTTCAAAAACTGTCCGCAGTGCGCGACACGGAGATCGGCCGGTACGGTGATAGCGACGGCAAGCGTCAAGCGATCTCGCTCATCATAACGAATAAGCTTCAACAAACTAGTTCACATGTACCTTATCAATGGTCTAAGAGTCACGATTGGGTACATATAATTTAAATGGGCAGAATTACGAAAAGCCAGCCTATTATGTGAGGAGAAACATTCTCTCTGTCCTCTTCCTAGTACCCAAGATGCAATGCGCTTCTCTTTCTATCTCTGATCCAGAGGATTAAACTAATTAAAACATTTATTTTTCGGGGGAAAACTACTGTTTTGCTATGTAATTACTGTACCTTTTTCTTCCCTTTTTATTAATATCACGTAGATGTGTTTTTTGTGGTACTTTATATAGCTGTAATGAGGCTATGAAGGGAAAAAAAATCGCATCCACTACCACTATAAAAGAATCTGCAAAGAGGATTCTGTCCCACTGGGATTAAACAAATTAAAACATATATTTTCGGGTAAATCCCCTGTTTTGCAATGTAACTACTGTACCTTTGTCTTCCCTTTTTATTAATATCACCTAGGTGTTTTTCCTTTGGTACTTTATATAGCTGTAATGAGGCTATGAAGGGAAAAAAAATCCCATCCACTTCCACTATAAAAACAATCTGCCCAGGGTTAATGTCCCATCATAGTAACAGGGCAGAATGGGGCGGGATTTGCAAAAGGGTTTATTGTGGTGTCCTCCTACTGCTTACAGTAGTTCAATCAATCAATCAATCAATCAATCAATCAATCAAGTTTTATTAACGGGTGCAGTTCATTGTGCTTCACAGGAAAAAGGATCAAGACTTTACAAGAGGGCAAAACCAAAAAGCAAATAAAAAATATAAATAAAATAAAAGCAAAGATGCATGTAAAATACATAGAAAGACAATTTAAAAATGTTAATAATTAAAATAGAATAAACTATAAAATATAGTAAAACAAGAAGAGAGATGCAACAATCTGTGTAGAAGCAATGCTAAAAAGGTGTGTTTTAAGATTCATTTTAAAAATGTACAGATTCTGAGACAGATTAGTTGAACTTGACTGGCTTGGGCAGCCAAATAGCAGCACAAGTTTAGTGGAAGCTACATCAGCACCGTATTCATTGTGGATCCATTTTTAGATACCGTTAAATTAACACTCCACACTTTATTGTGCACCACAATGCTCTGTTAAAACATGATCTGAAAGGCTGGATTTACATATAGGAAGACAATGGGACATTCAAATCCTAATTAACTCGAGCTGGTCTTGTCTCCTTATATCTCCAGCTTGTGTGTGTGTGGATATAGACTCACCATTGTGATGGGGCTCTGCTGCACCAGAGAGGACCAGGGCCAGGCTGTGTGAGATGTGAGCCCCATCCGGGCCCCCCGGGCACTGACTCACAGCTATGGCATGAGCCTAACAGAAACGCCCACATGAAATAAGACACACATCACATACTCACCAAGTACCAACCACAGAAAGATTACCTTACCTCTCAAATATACAGTATCTCATATATCTGCTTATGTGTGTGTGAGTGTGTTGTGGCTGTGCATGTGCATGTGTTTGTCATGTCTCTCCTTGCCTTTGACAGGTGCTCTATGGCTTGGTCCAAATGGCCCCGGGCCTGCTCAATGGCTGCCATGTCCTTATAGACGGAGCATATCTCCTTGGGTTTACCTCGGCCCTCCAACAGCTGCAGACACCTTTCACACTGCTCTAAGGCCTCCTCTGGCCTGGCCAGTCTCTGGTACACCCTGCACAATAGATAGTATACTGTAGATAGTAAATATTCCGACTAATAAACAACCATGTCTGATATACATGCATGCTGACATCACTGAATCTAAACAGTGCCCAAATTTGGAGATAACTGACATCACTGATCCGCCACCTGTACTGCGCATGCGTCTCCACCATGGTAACAGCCGCATGCTGAAACCGTGCCCAAATTAGGAGATGACTGACATCACTGATATCATACTATGTCTGGGTTGTCCAACATTACTTCTGAGACTCCTACATTCAATCCCTCATGTACTGTGCACACCCCATAACCCAAACTGCACATAATTTGGAGCACATAAGTTCGAATGGGAAAGGACTAGTTTAATTAATAAAGCAAATTCAGATCGCATCCATATTTGTTGTACGTCAAATAGCGAGAATAAATGTTATTTATAATGTGCTTTTCAAAACAACAGTTACATGGTGCTGTGATGAAAACATCATTGCATAAGAATAAAAAACAGAATAACAGTTAAAGTTAAAAACAGAAAGACTAGATAAAATAATATACATTTTTAGACTTTTAAAATAGGTAATCCACTAAATATCACAGCACATTTATTTTTTGTCAAAGTTATAATGATTGTTACATGATCCCATTTTCAATTGTGGATTGATTTGAAAAGTTTAGTGTCCATGACTTATTAACTGCACAATACTGTCTGGCTTACATTGACTCGCACATTTATGTATGACATATTTACAAAAAAGGAAGGAGTCACACCAGTATTGAAAAGTTTAAAAGGAAAAGGTCACAAGTCCTAACCACAAGTCCTAACCACGATACAATGTAGATTTATTAAACAATGTAACAAACCTTCTAAGCCTGTTGCCACTGCAGAATTAACTGAGTGTTTAAATTGACTTTCTTTTATATACATTCATGACACTTCATTTATTATGCACATTAGTTACATAGGAAACATTCCCTTAATGTAACTAATTATGCACATTAGTCATAATATTATGTACCGTTTCCTCTCTTCTGTTTGATGATCTAATTCTCCATCTTTTAACTGCAATGATGGGCAAGCACAATTAAGATTTTCACCCACCTTACTTGTAACGTGACGTGAAAATGAAGTGAAATTACAGTTCAGAGTTGTGCGACTGCTTTTACCTTTTAAATTATATATATGCCAGAAGCTGTGAATACACAATGACAGGTATGGTATAGATTCCAGTACTGCTGCACTCGGCTGTCTGTATGTGTACCCAGGGCTGCAGCACTGAAAGCCTACTATAGAGTGTTGGCGCTCCTGTCAAAACAGGGCCATGCACAAGAGTGAGGGCTTTGGCTGGCTGCTGCCTTTGAAACCTGGCATAGTGCACACTAGAACGGAGCAATCCTGACTAAAGCATTGCTTGCAGTCTCAGGCTGCATCCTTCAACATGTCCCTAACAGAGTCCTCTGGGCTCCTGCTCTAAACCCTGTCTCATAAATACAACCCACTGCACTCCACAACGGAGGGCTCAGTGTCCCAATGTACAGTATGATGTCTAAATTAGGCTGCTCCTTGCAGTCTTCTACACAGTGGAACCCACATAAACACAGGTGAAGAGGATCCAAGAATGGGTCACGATGACACAGGCGTGGCACCGAGCAGGTCAGTGGCACAATCTTCATATTTGACAAATTCTACTACAGGCGACAAATATGTACTTTATATTAATTATTAACCACTTTCAACTTGGCATCCCTATAATGCATTATACTGTACGTACTACGTATGTATATAAAGCATTATAGTCATGGGATGCATAGCAAGTGTTACCAAAAAGGTTTTAATAATATTATTTTTAAATAGCTAAAATAGCTGTTCTACAAGCACAACACATTGTGATGCTCTCACTATGAGAGCTTGTAGATTGGCTGTTTTCGCTATTCATCATACAATGAAGTATATTGTATAGCGTACAAGTGGTTAATGCATACAGTACAATGCTAGCTTCAAATGATCTTAAAATATAATCTCACAGTGATGTATTTAAGGGCCTGCTGGGTGAGAAGGAGCAAGAGAGAAGGTCAAGGAAGGAGAGGAAGAGGAGAGAGTGAGGCTGGAGGAAGGAGTGAGACCGGCTCTATCCATACACTCTGCTAACAGCTTCAACTCCCTATAGGTTACAGGCTCTCTAATGGACCGCAAATTCAATTCAGCTCTGCAGTGAAGGAGGCAGCGTTTCTTTGAGCACGGCCCGTTCACATCAATACCCTCACTAGCCACGGTGCTATGCTATCACCAGGCAGCAGGAAGCACCTTTACACAAATCAATCTTTCTACATCCACACTCTGCAGACTTGTCGCATGCCTGGTTGCCCAGACACTGATCCAATTTGTTTATCCACCGAGTGTAGATGCCTGCCAAGCTGTAGTCACAACAACACCAGGCTGGTTACTTGTTTCTGATGGCACAAGCGAGAAGCGATGGATGGTGGCAGCAAAAATCCCCCAATGTCCATCTCTTTCTCAAATTTTCCATGAATAAGACTATCCAAACATGCCTTGGTGGGAGTGTTTCCACTCCTGTGCCGAGCAGTACGCAGCCCAGAGCCTTTTAGGGCAGCATGGGAGAACTCCAGCACAACTGCAGTCCAGCGAGGGCCGGATCTGGCCTTTCTGCACTGCACGGCCAGACCTGAAGACAATGCCCCTCTATCCTCTCATTCACCATGTATCCTTATACACACTTCCTGGTGGCCAAGGACTCAATGCCACATGCAGCTGGAATCTAATCCATTCGAGTCCACAGAGTTTGGAATTAATGTAATTACTGTGGCCACTCGGCAGTTATCGTTTGAATTTAACATTAATTTGACTACCTTTCATGCAAGTGGGCATGACCTTTGGGCAAGTAGAACTTGACCTGTATTTGCCCGACGGGCAAGTGCCTCTGAGACCTTAGTGTCAAGCCTTAAGTCAGTTAACTAATTGAGCGCACACTGCTTGAACCCAGGGGCGTAGCCAGGATTTACCAACTGGCTAGGCCTGGCACAATGTGGGTGGGCACAGATGCAAGCTTGTATTTTAAAATAGCGAACATTTAAATATTTACATGGACACAAGTGGACTTCCCAAACAATATGGAGATGTTTTAATTTTAGAAATCGCTTCATAATTGACTGAGCTATAGTCAAATCAAACTGTGGTGTCTTTCTTTGCATCCTAGATAGCCGCGCATCGTGCCACGTCTAGCCATGCATCGCACCGCAAATTGGGTGGGCCTAGGCCTATCCAGGCCCACCCTTGGCTACGCCCCTGCTTGAGTGATAGATCACTCTTGATTTCTATATGGCCTTGAATTCCAACAGTCACACGTTAGCTTTGTCATAAGTGCACACCTTGAGTATTAATTCTGAGCAGAAACAATGTTTGGACGAGGGTCTATAGCAGTGTTGAGCTTGCTTTATTGTTGCAGGCTTTAGTGGAAACATTCCCCCGATCACAACATTATCGACTGGCTGGGCTTTAGAGCCATGCCAAACTCTTACTCATCACCCAACAAAAGAGGTTTAGCGAGCTTAAACACCAGCCACAGTCTGCACATTTTTCAATTACACAATCTCATGTCAACAAACACTCGTGATTAACCACTTTCAACCTGGCATCCCTATTTTGGGCATGTCATTATAGGTGCAAGAATGGGTACCAGCTCAACGTGTTGCAATGTGACGCAAGCAAAACAAAAGCAATAGCCTAGTTCTTGGAAACAATGTTATCAATAACATGTTTGCTTCTTTAGAATGGAAATAAACCGTAAAATTAATCTGTCTGTTTGTCAACCTGTTTTATGTTGTACATAAAAAATAAATAAAAATAAAAGCCTATCTGAATCTGTCTGAGTTTTGTATGCATCGGCTTCCCTGATTGGCCAACCCAAACTGCCAGCTTCTCGGTTTGGCGTCGAGTCACGCCACGTTTGTGCCGTTTAGCCAGAATACTGTCCCAGATTGGCCAACGGCATAGCTAATTGCGAAGTTTAGTATGTGAACGGTCACATCTTGTCCATATGTATGTATGTATCTCTGTCACGTCACGCCTGACACTGTGGTTCTATGGGTTTGTCGCTCAAACATCATGCTCTGACATCACTGTGATGTCAGGGGAACCACTCTTAACAGAATGGGTTTGCCGCTCTGACATCACGCTCTGGCTTCACTGACACTAACATAATCCCTTTTATGCCCATATATGGAGTTCCCTGATGTCATCAATATTAAGCCCATATCTAACAGGACTTCATATGGGAATTCCCATAAATGGAGGCCACATCGGCCACATACCACACTAACGGCTGGTTCTACAGACAGGGATCTCCATGTATGGACATAAAAGGGTATGATGTCAGATCAGATGTCATAGACATCATAGGACTTTCACATAACGAATAACTGAGTAATCATGTTTGGGCTCTCACAGCATATATCTCCATATACAGGACATGGATCTCCATATATGGGTACCAGGGGTCTCCATATATGGGTAACTGGTCCGATATACTGTCCAGATGGACATGAAGGGTGAGGTCGCATGTCGCCCTGAGGTGTCTTACTAGTATAAATGGCAGTGTATGCAATGGAACAGAAAGTAGGCAAAAGTAGACAAAAGCCATAATATCAAAGAATGTGATGTGAGATGTGATGTGTGAGAAGAAGTAATGGAATGGAGGAGGCGAAGCAAGGCCACTTAATCAAATTCAAAGAAAAGTGGATGAGAACCGGAGGTACAGTATGAGAGGTAGGAGAGAAGAGGTCATCATAACAAGCTTAAGAAGAAAAAGAAAAAGAAATGACAAGAGCTGTGGTCAAAGGTGAAGGAAACGAACAAAGGTGGAGGCACGAAGAAAAATGTGATGCCGTGGAGCTGACAGCGGTTATGAGCACATCAGATATCAAGGCGTTTGCACATCAGGTGTGGCATGTATTCCCGACTTGCATCGTTCCCGACGTGCATGGCATGTCCCTAGATTAAATAATTCCATTTCTAGACTTAGGCCTGATTTTGTGATCCAATCAGTTATTTTCAGTGGGTGACACCACCGTACAATTGAGTATACCTTATTGTTTTAAGCATTAGACTTAAAATTCTCTAACATTAAGTAGAATTCTGTCTGACGTCTCCCTCTCCAAGGATGGGTGCTGTTTTTGTGTGTCCCGCGTCCATAGAGCAGTGGTTCTCAACCTTTTCAGGCCGTGACCACCAATAATCATATTTTAACTGGGGATCCCGCCACCCTGACGAACACTAAGAGTTGAGGAATTACATTTTGTCTAACACGGTTCTATTGTGAAAACAGAAGATCAACATGCTTGTGAGCATGTAGATCGGCTATTTTCACAATTTCTGCCTCTAATATTTTTACAATTTGGACAATGTTTAATTTGTCATTTTAGAGTCATTAAAAAGTCCTTAAATTGTCACTTTAGAAATGAGCAGATACCCTCTATATACACAATGTTGGACATTAAATTAATCATCTGGGGACACCCCAAAATAATTTGGGGACCCCCCCCCCCCGACCCACAGGTTGAGAACCACTGCCATAGAGGGCAGTAAAGTACATCCAGCTAGACTATCAGTCCTGCATTGTTGATGCTTGTGTGCAGTGCCTGCCTCCATTGTGATCCCCAAGCTCTTTCATCTTCTCCTCAGCCAGGGATGCCTTTGAGACCTCCCTTGTCAATATCAACATTCAGCTACAAAGACATACGTTGAGGGCAGAAGCAAATCAATAACACGTACACAGTTCTGCACATGAGACAAATAAAATGATCAATGGGTCTTTTGTGGAGCATGGCAAAAAAAAACCTTTACAGGCACTTGGGGAGCGAACCTGATGGTGACTGCCACGACACGTGAAGGTTGAGAACAGTAGTAAATCATGTGAGGTGGGGGAGGGGCAGGGTGGGGTGAGGTGACGAGAGAGCGATATAAAATAAAAATAAAAGAGACACAAGGGGAAAGAGAGAAACGGAGCCAGGGGGAAAGAGCAATTAAGAAAAAAACACCCACAAGGAGCAAAGAGCAGGAGACATCCTCATAAGACCATTCTCCCCCTTCCCTCCACCATGCTTGTGCTCTAGCAGTCACTGAACACAACTGGGACAGGCAGAGAGACCCCACCCAGCTGCTCATCCACGCACCCCTACAGGACAGAGTGTGCACCACACAAAACACACACCATCACAAAATCCTAACCTAGCTCAGTGTGCTATCCACACGGCCCCTTACAATGTACTGCTTGTATATTCCAAAAGAAGAATGTTTAAATATCAAGAAAGAATGTGAGGTGCCCTATGACATCCTTCAATAGAAGGAGTGATGTAAAACCAATCTAACACAAGCTGATTTTCAACAGATTTACTAGACATCATCGCCCTCTTGTGGCAAAAGAACCAGAAGAAGATTTTGATACATTTCTGGTTACATTAAGCCTGCAAGTGAAAGATAATTAAAAAAGTTAATTAACTTAATGTTAATGTAAAATGATCTGCATATCTGGATTGAAAGTGGACAGACCTGACTTGACCAATCTTTTTTTGTTGTTGTTGTTGTTGGTTAGTTAGTGTCCTTATTTACAGAACCCCCTCTCTCCACCTGCCACTTGAACATGATACTTTAATAGTCACAGAAAATAAATAGAGCAAGGCAGGTGATTTCCAGGCAGCAGTCTGGTAAACACCAAACTACTTTCTACCAGTATAAGAAACATAATAACTTTCAACAACTTCTAATCATAATTTGATAAGACTTTCAGTTGTGACTAAAACTCTAGGTTAAAAAATAATCTGTATTTAAGTTAATACACAATGGGAATGTTTCTGTACTGTACCTAGATAAAAAAGTGGCGATTTCCAGTTCATTCTTTATCTTCTCTTCCTGAGTGATGCCACCCTGCCGATGAAGCTCCTCCACTATTCTCTCTGCCTTCAGGTAAGAGGACTCTGCCTCTTCAAAAGTTAGGAGAGTCAAGGCTTACTCTCTAATTTATGTAGACATGTGCTGGGCAATAACTTGGGTTCTTTGAAAAAATATATCTTAATTAATAATATATACAGTTAAATGTATTATAAGGAAATTGGAAATACTATATAATATACTGCTCAAAGAATTTAAGCGAACAAAATGTTCCCTTAATTTGTTTGAGTAGAGTATATTGTAGTGCTGCTCAAGAATTAAGGATTTTTTTTTGAGCAGTGTATATAAAATATCAAACCATCTCCCGCCGTATCTTTTAGTTGCTTGGAAACCTTGAACAAAAAAAAACGTGTGAGAAAAATTTGGGGGTGAACCATCCCTTTAAGAGAAAATAACATTGAGAATGAATATCAAGAAATATCCTCATAGGCCTACCCTACTAGCACTACTGTACACTACCTACTCACACACTTTAATCACACACATTTTCAATTGTTCACATCACAGCAGCCCATGGGACAGAAAGGATATTCCGCTGTGAGCAGAGCAGCGCCTCCTTGTGTTAGCAGGATGCCGAGGAGACACGTGAGCACCTGCAGTCTGTCCTCTCTACTGGTGGACACAGGACAGCAGAAGGGCAGCAGCTCTCTGGCCAATGACGAGTGCTCCTGGGCCTGGGCCGGCCAGCCTGGAGGAGCAGAGCATAATCCTGTGTCGGAATTTAATCTGAACTGAAAGAATCTTTTGAGTTTGGATTTACCGCAATGTTGTCAACTGTACGTTGACCCCTTTTTCAGTCTACACCAAATCTCTTCGCCAAAAGTAGACAATCTACAAGCTCACAATGCGCCACATTGTGAGCTTCTAATGTCCCACGAGAACATTGATGCTCGGGTTCAAGTGGTTAATTAGCCAATAATAATATTGCATGTTATTGGTATCACTTAATATATCCCCAATATGGTAACAATACATATCAATAATATAGTATACTATACCAGGTTCTTCTTGATTTGTTTTGCCTTCAGTAAACCCTTTCCCTGATTTCTGTACCTCCTTTACCCGACTACCTTTTGCTTTTTGCTAGCATATGATGCTTTAACATAACACGATAAATAAGAAATGAAAGAGTTGCAAATAGTGCCCCTTGTCTTGAGCAGATGTATACAATTTTAAACTGTGGTCATAACATTTCAGCCCAGTAAAAGTCCAGTTTTCATGTAAATATGTTCAAAATAAAACCGCATAACTGCAAATAAGTATTGCTTTCTATTCAAGCAGTTGTAATAGGCAATTATTTTTAAACATTGAATAAAATAAAATAAAACTTCCTCTCACAGAGGAACCTACATGTACCCCCATTTAAAGGGCCATTTATAGTTACATATGGTTGATTTTGTGTACGTTTGGGGTTGAGAGATAACGTACGGTAATTGCGTCGACATGCATAGTTACTCTCTTCGTTATTTATGTGCCGACCCGCTCTCCACTCCAATTCTGCTCCCGTTTGGGCCGCGCGCCACATGGAGGTGTTTTTTTTGCCAAAATATGTAGAACCACAGAATTTCTTGACCCGACGACCGACGTGATGTTTGCTGTCGGCAACGGCAACGTTATCGCGGTAAATGCAACTCCGCAAGGGACCGAGGTACAGATTAACCACCCGGACTGAGTAATTATAACAAAACACAGAGCACTGCACCCGTCTCTCCTCTTTTTAGTTGGAGGACAGGCGGTGTGAGTGTGTGCGCGCGCGTTTGTGTGTATGTTTTCTCATGTCAATAAAGCCGTTTGAGGCTGTGACTGTGAGGAGTCCAGACGTCCTCTTCAGTGCATGATTGCAATGACGTTCCTTTTTTCACGTTTCTTGCTAAATTATATTTCTTGTTGGGACACATAGTTTCAGAACCGCTGTCATAAGTAATTTTCCTCACTACTGCCACGGTTTACAAAAGTTCGCCACGGGTAGTTGAAGCGTCCGTACGTTTTTATCGGTTTTAATCCGGCGGGTTGAGTGCTGTCCGTAAGGTTACGGACAGAGTCAATTATGTACGGAGCTAAGGAGCAACCGGATTAAATGACTCTCCCCCTCCGTTTCTTGTGTATTCCTGCGGTCCTTATGTACTACTATGCATGGTACTTTAGAAACACAATACAATACAATAAATATGCTTATTATTAGCAAATGTATTGTAAATGATCTTAGAGATATGTATTATGGTATGGTAAAGACATTTTAGACACACCATTTGTGCCTTGTGCTTTTACCTTTACACTGAAGATATACATCAGCCAGTCTGGCATGAGCCTGAGCTAGTTTCAGTCCCTCTCCATGTACAAGCCTTGTCAGAGCCACACACCGAACCAAGTCCTGGATGCAGGCATCAATCTGTGGAAACAATTGTATTTCAACACCACTACTAACATGTTAGCAAGGTGGCTCGGGACAGAGAGAAGCCCTTGCCATCATACTGCATGTGGACATAAGATACTGATAATTCCTTGATTGATTCCTGAAGGGAAATTCAGGTGTCATAGCAGCAACTGCCAGATAAGGGATAAGAGATCTGTGAGTTAGTAGATTGGCTATTATTTGCACTATGTTTTTATTTATTTTGTCAATGTTGAAATTGCTTCCTAGTTTTTGAAATGTTTGAAAAACTAAGCCTACAATGTCTCTTGAGTACCAAATGACCCCAATATAAACAAGCCATTTTGCTTTCTTGGGTTTAAATCCTATTAGTTGACATTGTATCTGAACTGTACTATGCTTTTCCTATGGGGACAGCTAATGAACTATTCAATCAATCAATCAATCAATCAATCAATCAATCAATCAGACAGACAGACAGACAGACATCAGGGACGCCAGGTTGAAAGTGTTGAAAAGGCAGGTTATTTATGGAATGCCAGCCTAACCTGTTGACTACTTTCCAGATCTTGGGCTCTTCTGTTGAAATGGATGAGTTTTTCTTCAGGAGGCATCATGGTTAATTCCCTCGTTGTATATCCTGTTTGTGAAGGATTTACGTCATCTGTATCACAGACGGGTGATGCAACAGTCCCATTGATGCTGCTGTCAGTGGCTCTGGAATATATATTATAATTATAATCATCATGATCATCATCATCATAATCATCATCGCCACCACCTATCTTGATTTCAATGTTTTTGCCCTTGATAATCCAGTGTACATTTATTCAAGTCTATATTCTTGAAAAAGATGGATTAGGCCTATATAATAGACCCCTAGAATGGCTGTGATATTACCTACATTTCATTTCAAGTATTACATTGTGTGTGTGTGTGTGTGTGTGTGTGTGTGTGTGTGTGTGTGTGTGTGTGTGTGTGTGTCTAAAATCATGCAGCCATCCTTAAAGACCTCTGTGAAGTTAGCACCCCAGGAAAAGAAAAATGGGTCAAAACATGAATAAAAATGGTGTTATATTTCTGAGATATTTTAAAGTTATAAGTTTTGCTGAGCCTTGCACGCCCAATTTGGCTCCAAATCGGGGGAAATGGTTTCATTCTCTACTGCTGGATGTGCTTGTGCTCTAATTTGTGCCGCTGAAATCATCAATTATTGTTTTTTATATATATTTAAATATTGATAAGGTTATGAATTACAGCATTAAGAGTGGTGTTCCCTACAGTACAGAGGGTGGTGTAGAGCAGCAGTACTAGATTTGCTGAGACTTGCACTTTTGTGTAAAATATCTCAACAATGATACCAGCACAAATTATGAAATTTACGTCACAATTCAGCAAAAAAAAAATCCAACACTATGGAATACACAATTTTTATTCATGTTTACTTTTGACACAATTCTCTTTGAGGGGGAGCTATAACTTCACGGAGGTTAATTCATAAAGCAGTCTAAACCTTTTTATCTTTATTTATTACAGAAAAGAAAATGTTTTAACAACGTCTGGATTCCAGACTAAATCAATAAGAGAAAAGAAGTTTAGACATGTAAATAAGACCGTCGGACCGATGTAGTCCAACAGAGGTAACGTAAACGGTACCTACATTTCACCAGCGATTGAGGATTTCGAGCACGTTTCTGTAGACGAATGATCTTCGCTCATCTTGATTCAGATTCACGTTTGTTGTCGTTTTGCTAGTGTTTCCGTGGATACGCAGCTAACACTACAGCGTCACAGTCAGTCGTGTCGTGTACGTGTATGCAACATCACGTCCAGACGGTCCACTTCGTGGATAAATGCATTGCTGCTGACGAAAAACTGTAAAAGCCGAGTTTACACCGAATCGATGAAGTGTGTCCATAAAGTCGTAGAAGAAGCACAAAACAGTCGGTAAAGTGAAAGGCGGCTTTCAGAGCAAAACATGAGACGTAAATACGCATTCAAGATCAACATTGTTCTGAAGTGTTTCAGCACTATCAGTTTGAAATGTATTTTGTAACTTTACAGGGATAAACATAGTCATATATCTAGCTAGAAGGCTAAAAAAAATGAAATCAGAAGTTCTTTGGCATTTAGTAAGCTCCTGTCACCAGGCTTTCTAGGCAAGTTAGTGAGATGTATGCTTTTGATCATTTACCTGTCAGACACGTCTGTATTGATTATAACTATGACAAGCAGTGTGTAACATGTAAAAACAAAGATGCTTGTTTATCTCTTACAGGAAACCATGCCATATTGGTTCTAGGGACCTTCAGCATTTTCTGGTCTCCAGTCCAAGAACCAAGTGCCTCCCAAATATGGCATTAAACTGTGAGTATGCTGGATTTAGACATAGGCCTATACTTATTTTTCTTTTTTATTGATAGGAAATATAGGGTTCCCAGAAATTCAAATAAGGGACATAGTCCAGTCATTTTAGGGTTAGACCTGGAACAAATTGCAATAGTAGCAAACTCAACTGATTTTGTATCCTCATTATGTCCTTAGTGAGGGAAAAAAAGTCCCAAGGAATCCCACTGGGGCAAAGTTTTGAAAACGACCTACCTACCTTCAATTACTATACACTACAATATAACGGAAAAAATGACTGAAAAAAAAATCTGCTTTAAGTGGGATATGAGGGGTCAAACTAGGTGTTTTTAATTATTCTGAATCCATTGCAAGCATTTGTTTTGCATGAAAAACATTCCTTGGGCTAAAAACGGACCCCAAAAGACTGAAAATTTATGAAAATTGATGAAAATTGACGTTTTGAGTGGCCATTTCTGGTCCAAGGAATGTTTTTCGTGCAAAACAAATGCTTGCAATGGATTCAGAATAATTAAAAACCCCTAGTTTGACCCCTCACATCCCACTTAAAGCAGATCTTTTTTCAGTCATTTTTTCCTTTATATTGTAGTGTATAGTAAGTGAAGGTAGATAGGTCGTTTTCAAAACTTTGCCCCGGTGGGATTCCTTGGGACTTTTTTTCCCTCACTAAGGACATATTGAGGATACAAAATCAGTTGAGTTTGCTACTATTGCAATTTGTTCCAGGTTTGGCCTAATTTTGGCCTAAAATGACTGGACTAACACCTCCCGGCCTCTACCACCAATGGCGCCAAAACATTAGTTTTTTGGGGGGGCAGGGGGTCCCTGAAATGCATAGAAAACTGCATTTTTGGCACAGACGGAGACAGCTTTACCTATAAAACACAATACATTACAAACACAACAGGTTTTAAGACTTACACCTGCATTAGGCTACTCTGCATTACACTTACTGTAACTAACAAGTCATATTCATACCATAATCACAAGGAAATGGAATGCTAAACATACACCAGATATCTATAATAAGCCCATGGCATGTAACCTCGCCTACCAGGCTTTCTCCCGGGAGAGAGCCTGGTGTTCGTTCACAACAGACCGTTTGGTTTCCGCCTAAAGCGTGGAAACCACTGGAAGAAGCGGCGTCGCTTTGATTTAGTTCCCCTCGTTTGTTTCCCCAATCACTATTAAAATGCTCGAGAAGCCTAGTGTAGTCTTGCCAGTCGCTACGAGTTGGACTAAAATATGCACATACCAAACGAATTTTTCGAAAGCAAAACTACGCCGCATCAAGGAGTTTATTAGGTAGGCCCTAAAACTATGTCCTTGGGTGCAGGGGAATATTTTGGGTTAAAACTGAATCCGGTTGATAGTTCCGGCCAAAGTGTAGTCCGTCTAGGACTACAACATGACGTAAAGTGGTTTCCGCTCCCGACCGGATCAAACCCCGTAAAGTGAACTGATCCCAGACTACATGGCATGTAGCCTACTAAGACTCACAAACCTTAAATTAATCAATTTTATATAGCATACAACACTACAGAGAAGGGGGGGGGGGGGGGACTATTAATCTGCTGCTGTGAGCTCTTCAAGACTTAAATACCCCAATACCTCCTTTTTGTGTATTGTTATTGCATGTTCACCTGGTAGCGTGGGACTATATAGTCAGGGACCCACAAGCCCCAAAGCTCAAGGAATAGGGTTGAACCTGTGATGTCATGCCGTACTTTTTATTTCTGTTTTATCTATTAGTTTGGTCATTAAAGGGATATTTCACTTTCAAAAAAAGTTTTTGTCATATTATCGTCTAATCAGGCTTTTGGGAACACCCAGGACAGTTTTTGAATTTCTTCATTCAGTATTTAGATTTTTGATATTCATTTCCCCCCATTTTCCCACTTCCAGGACCTTCCTATACAAACCCATTGTAACTTCAAACTCCATTTTAACCATGATAGATTCAATGAAAACAACTTTCCTTTTTTCTGGTGACTCCTGACACCCTCCGAATACGTGAGCAGGACGTGTTTTTTTTTTGTTAACTTTTTTCATTTATTTTTTATAATCTTTTATTGTATTTAATAATTTTCATTTCCCCAGACAATTTATAGAAATCAATGAAAAATGTTATCGAAAAAACACGGCCTGCTCACGTATTCGGAGGGTGTCAAAGGAGACCAGAACAAAGGAAAGTTGTTTTCATTGAATCTATCATGGTTAAAATGGAGTTTGAAGTTGGGTTTGTATAGGAAGGTCCTGGAAGTGAGAAAATGGGGGGAAACATATCAAATATCTAAATACTGAATGAAGAAATTCAAAAACTGTCCTGGGTCTTCCCAAAAGCCTGGTTAGATGATGAAATGACCAAAAGTTATTTTGAAAGTGGAATATCCCTTTAAGGTCCACAGAATGAGAGGCCTGCTCTGCCGGAAACATCGTGAAAAAGGTTATGGCCGTTTGTATATTCACTGTTCCATTGACTCCACTATACAGGAAAAGAAAAATATTTTAAAAAGAAAAAAATCTGATTTAAGCATTCGTTTTGCATGAAAAACAGTCCTCGGGCTAAATTTCGGCCCCCCAAAATTGTAAAAAGTGATGAGTCATTAGATAGCATTTTTAGGTTTTAGAAAAGTTTTTTTTTACTGATTAGGTGTGTGGTCTACCTATGTTATTGTTTTTCTAGATTGATATTCCTATGCATTTGTTATATTGTTGTTGATGTACTGACATATTATCTTGCTTATTATACTGACTAGAAGCTGGGCCGCCCTTCGGGCGGCTCAGCGTCTAGTCGGCGACCTGGCCAACTCGGAACAATGTAAATAGGGAATGAATGCCCCGCCCTTTAATGCAAACCCCATTATACCTGTTTTCATAGGACCCGTTTTGACCATTTGTCTGCCTGTGTCCATTTATGCCCATATATGGAGATATCTGTATCTGTCTGTCTGTCGGTGTCCATTTTATGTCCATATATGGAGATCACTGCAGTTATAGTTCTGGGTCCATTTTATGCCCATATATGCCCATATATGGAGATATCTGTCTATCTGCGTCCATTTTATGCCCATATATGGAGATCTCTGTATCTGTCTGTCTGTGTCCCTTTTATGCCCGTATATGGAGATCTTTGTGATTCTGCATCCATTGTATGCCCATATATGCCATATATGGAGATATCTGTTTATCTGCGTCCATTTTATGCCCATATATGAGATTTATGTCGCTTTTTCAAACAGATGGTCAAAACGGGTCCTATGACAACAGGTATAATGGGGTTTGCATTAAAGGGGGAACCGGCACTGTGTCTGCAACACAGTCGGTGGCACAGACAGATACAGAGATCTCCATAATGGGAATAAAGGGACACAGACAAACAGATGGAGGAGGAGACAAACTTAATGCAAACCCCATTATACCTGTTGTCATAGGACCCGTTTTGACCATCTGTTTGCCTGTGTCCATTTATGCCCATATATGGAGATATCTGTATCTGTCTGTCTGCGTCCACTTTATGCCCATATATGGAGATCTTTGACCATCTGTTTGCCTGTGTCCATTTATGCCCATATATGGAGATATCTGTATTTGTCTGTCTGCATCCATTTTATGCCCATATATGGAGATCTATGCAGACACAGTGCCAGTTCCGGAAAATCCTGATGTCAGACATCAGAATCCGAACCTTTCGTGCTGGTTCCAGAAAATCGTGTATCGGGTCGGGTCGGGTCGAGGCCGAGCACTGCACTACCTGCTGCGGTGGGGAACGCACGTGCCGAATTTGAAATAGGGAATGAATGCCCCACCCTTTAATGCAAACCCCATGAATGCCCCACCCTTTAATGCAAACCCCAATATACCTGTCATAGGACCCGTTTTGACCATCTGTTTGTCTTTGTCCACTTATGCCCATATATGAAGATCTCTGCACACACAGTACCGGTTGCAGAAAACTCTGATGTCAGACTTTATGCCCATATCTGGAGAACGCGCGTGCCGGTGGGAAGAAGGGTTCTCGAGATACGCGGATTACATACATACATACACATTCACAGAGATTTTGTGTTGACTCATGTGGCGTACGTGATGTCAGAGCCTTTTATGAAGTGATGTCACAATGACTCAGCGCTTGCGCCGATTTCCTCCGGAACAGCCTGATGTCAACAAAGGAGATTCCGAACGTTTCGCGCCGGTTTCGGAAAACCGCGAGTCGGGTCTACCTGCTGCGGTGGGGAACGCACGTGCCGAATTTGAAATAGGGAATGAATGCCCCACCCTTTAATGCAAACCCCATGAATGCCCCACCCTTTAATGCAAACCCCAATATACCTGTCATAGGACCCGTTTTGACCATCTGTTTGTCTTTGTCCACTTATGCCCATATATGAAGATCTCTGCACACACAGTACCGGTTGCAGAAAACTCTGATGTCAGACTTTATGCCCATATCTTGAGAACGCGCGTGCCGGTGGGAAGAAGGGTTCTCGAGATACGCGGATTACATACATACATACACATTCACAGAGATTTTGTGTTGACTCATGTGGCGTACGTGATGTCAGAGCCTTTTATGAAGTGATGTCACAATGACTCAGCACTTGCGCCGATTTCCTCCGGAACAGCCTGATGTCAACAAAGGAGATTCCGAACGTTTCGCGCCGGTTTCGGAAAACCGCGAGTCGGGTCGGGTCGAGGCCCGGCACTGCACTCCGCGCGGCGGCGGGGAACGCGCGTGCCGAATCTGAAGCCGGTGGGACGAACGGTTCTCGAGATACGCGGATTACAAACAAACAGACAGACAGACAGACAGAGATTTGTCGCATTTATAGATAGATGTGTCCTGATGATATCTGATGATATGATGATATATGGTGATGATACCTGCTTATTGTAAGTCGCTTTGGATTAAAAGCGTCTGCCGTCTGCTAAATGCCTAAATCTTTAATTGTTAATTGCTGCTTAGTAATGGGCACAATGGTGGACATTTTGAAGTCCACAAAATCTCCCGCCACCTTGTCTGTCTGCACATGCTTTTAGGACGTGGCCCACCATAGCCTTACAGGTGTTCACACACTTGAAGATTCTGCGTGTGTCAGATGGTTATTGGGCTGGCCTCCCCGGCTGTTGATGCCACTGGCTGGTTGGTGTTGGTGCCGCTCATCTCCTCCGGGGATGCTGGGGATGCTCTACTCCTTTTCGGACCTTTTGATGTTGCTCTGGGAGCGGCACGGGATTGACGGGAAGGCCCCACTTTCCCAGATCTGAAGGGCAAGGCAGTATAAGGTGCCGCGCGGTTGCCGTCGGGGCTGCCGCTAGGATCAGCGGTGGCCGCACCGCGGTGAGACACAAACACCCGCTCAGTGAGTAAACGCCGCGCGGCATTTCTCAAAGATGAACACAATCCATCTCTCACCGCCAGCGTACGCATGCACAAACGAGCACGCTCGCGGTGGATTTCACGGGACCGCAACCGCTCGCCTCCCCGCCTCTAAACGTCGCTGCACGGACGAAAAAGACGCCCGCCTCCGGGCGGCTTTTTCAGCCGCGCAGAGAAGTTTTGGGGGAAAATACCGTGTGACGTTTACTCACTGAGCGAGTGTATTTGTGTCTCACCGCGGCGCGGCCGCCGCTGATCCTAGCGGGAGTCCCTGCGGCAACCGCTACTCATCTGAAGAGGCCCTTACGTGCATGTAGTGCTGTGTATATTAATCTATGGTTTCTGGTTAGAGTCAGTCTGAGTAGCCTTTTTTGGGACATTATCATCGATGCACAAGCACATGCACTCACGACTGATAAAGCACTACTGTGTCTGAGAACTCGTTGACATTATTCCCAGAGGGGTGCTTAAACAGCTCCAGTCAGCTTGCTGAAAGCAGGATTGTAGCATGGAATCAGTATGTTCTGACCTTTTCGAACCTACATTTCACTGACTGGCTCTTTTTTCAGCCTCATATGCAGTGAGCAGATGGGTGGAGCAGCGATCACAGTTTCCAAAGGCCCTAAAGCCTTCCCGAATGGGAAAACATCAGTGGCCGAGGGATGGTCAAGAGTAATATACATTACACAATATATTTAAATCGCTCAAATATGTGGGCCCCTCAGCCAGCCTGTAGTACAAGCTAACTAACAGGAGTCAGACAAGTATTTTAAAGATTTTTTAAATGTTATGTTTTCTCCTGAAATTAAATATAAAGTTAATACTGTATAGTATAGACTGTAGTATAATGTAACATGTCTACAGGTGTTTTCTTAACCCATACTTGCTTTACAACTCGAATAGTGTGTTTTAAAGTGTGCCTACCTCTACCTGACTGCACGTTGTGGATAGCGTGTGTAGTCAGGGTGAAAGATAATTGACCCAGGAGCCTCCTTGAGTCTTAATCCGTCCCTGCCTGGCAGCTACTGTTATTTAAAACACGCACAACTCATCTTAGCTTAGCTTTCTTCGATGACATACTATTTCTCCTCTCCCAACCATTCTGTCATCCTTCCGTCATCATGGTCATCTGTTCTCCCCTAAATGATTCCTCATACTCTAGGTTTTTGGAGCTGTGTGGAACACAAGCTCCCTATACGTGGCCGTGTGTGTCTGTGGGTGGGTGGGTCTGTCTGTCTGTCTGTCTGTATGTAGCCTCTGGTGTAGCCTGACTACCCTGGGTGACCAGAGAGGTGCTGTTGAGTCTAGCCTGCCCTGAGCATCAACTGCAATACACACACACACACACACACACCCCCCACCCCACACACACAGGCACCCCCCCCCCCCCCCACGACCACCGCTCAGTTCACACACACACACACACACACACACCACACACACACACACACACACACAGCTCCACTTCGAACAGAGGTTCGATTTTTAAGTTGACTGCTCACCTTTGCTCAGTGATACAGAGTCATTGCCACCAACACAAATTGGAACAAATAGTTGAATGAATACTTACTTTTTGAGCGGTGGTCACACCGTCTCCATAGCGTGGCCGTGTGTGTCTGTGTGTGTGTCTGTGTGTGTGTCTGTCTGTCTGTATGTAGCCTCTGGTGTAGCCTGAGTACCCTGGGTGACCAGAGAGGTGCTGTTGAGTCTAGCCTGCCCTGAGCATCAACTGCAATACACACACACCCCCACCCCACACACACAGGCACCCCTCCCCCCCACCCCCCCCCCCCCCACAGGCACCCCCACCCCACACACAGGCACCCCTCCCTCCCCCTCCCCCCCCCCCCCCCCCCCCCCACGACCACCGCTCAGTTCACACGGGTGTGATTTTAAGATCAGGAAAGTATCTTTGTCATTTTAGATTTTTTGTGTTGGCTATTCCAAAATAGCAGATACTGTATACAAACTGTGTGTGTGTGTGTGTGTGTGTGTGTGTGTGTGTGTGTGTGTGTGTGTGTGTGTGTGTGTGTGTGTGTGTGTGTGTGTGTGTGTGTGTGTGTGTGTGTGTGTGTGTGTGTGTGTGTGTGTAAACCACATTTTATTAATAATAAGAATTAAGAATGACGTTGCCCAATAGTTTCTTCCCACGGGTTATTTCAGGATTCATACCTCCTCAATAAATAATGTCCACCTCAGTGTTTAATTAAAGCCCTAATATCCTCTCTCCTCTCCTCTCATGTAGTAGTAGTATTAAAGGTCATTGGGGGAAATTGCTCCTGAAATGGTTAGTAAATTGACTGGTCTTTATGGGTTTATGGTTAATTATCCCAAGGTGTGATGATATAAAGACCATAGCTTGCCTAGTTTCCACATAAGGAGTTTTTCTTCTGATGGAGACATTTAATGCTCTGCTCCAGCCTCCAGCCAAGTGAAAATCCAGTTAGAGGAATCCAAATCCCCATTGCTGGTATTAAAATGGCTACAAAAGAATAATACGTTAGATTTAAACTACTATTAGACTGTCAGGATGGAAGCATTTTTCCACTATTCTTACCTTAAGGTATGAATACCTATTTATACCTGTCCGTTAAAAATCACACCCATGTGAAGTGAGTGGCGTGCTCACTTCACACTAGAAAATACTGTTCCAGAAGAAACAGTGTGGGTTCGAGTAGCACGCTAAGTACAGTATTACCAGTAAGATGCCTAAGGGCGAAAAGTGACGAGGTCGAGCCATGTCTTGGCCATCTGGCCAGTGTGGCACAGAGTCACAGTGATGTCACAGTGATGTGGACATCAGGGATCTCCATATATGGGCATAAAAGGGACAGAGTCACAGTGATGTGGACATCAGGGATCTCCATATATGGGCATGAAAGGGATTTGGGTTCCCCTGGCATGCCAGGGATATGGGCATAAAAGGGATTTGTTACCCTGGCATCACAGGGATCTCCATATATGGCAATAAAAGGGATTTGGTTCCCCTGACATCACAGTGATGTCAGAGCATGAGAGTACGTACAGATACGGTCAATATGTGACGGTTCTGATAGTAAACTAAACAATGTCGTTGATGATGGTAAATTGTCTTTTTTCATGCCTTTTATTTATAGCATACAGTGACAAACTGTCAACAACAACTTTAACAACTCTCTCTCTCTCTCTCTCTCTCTCTCTCTCTCTCTCTATATATATATATATATATATATATATATATATATATATATATATATATATATATATACTGTGTGTGTGTGCGTGCCGTGCGTGCGTGCGTGCGTGCGCTTTAATATATTTAGTGAGGACCAAATATGAAGTTAGGTTGAAAATGGGTGAAGTCGTCCTTATTTTGTCCCAATTTCAATAATATATAGACCCTATCATTTAAATTATTTATTTATGTTTGGTTTTTTTGATCGTCACACCCATTTATATCCAAATGTACTGAAATCGAAGATACTTTATTATAATCTTTGCCCGTTACATTTGCTTTTCCAGGTGGTGCTATAGACAGAGAGAAGGTTTTCGCAGAGAGACCAGACATGCAGCACAAGTCATGCAGGTATGAAGATAAGACAGCGTCACATTGTAAGTTCACTATTCAGTTGAGCCATCATAGCATGCCAGATATCAATTTGTCCTCAAGCTGTTTGAGTGCAGCACTAGCATACAGTAGGTCTTGCCAGTTGAAATCTCTGCACCTCTTAGCAAAGTTGGCATGTAATTATCTAATCCTACCAGTAGATGTCAGTCTAGTGTAGTAAAAATACACATCTGCTATACAGGCGCTTGGAACTTTTAGCATCTTTTCAGACATGGAGAGTGTGACTGCTTTGCTCCCCCTGTCTTGGTCTGAGCTGTCTTGGTCAGAAAGGTAATTGATGATTTGAATTAAGTATGTTTTCACCCACTTTAAACTTTAAAGCCTGGATGACAACATTGAATCTCCCCCTGTTCTGAATGTAAAAACTTAGGTAACTAAAATATACTCAAATGAAAGGCAATTTGCTGAGATAAGAGAGATGTCAATGCTTATTTTGTCAATAGGTCTTATCCTTCATTTCAATCTAACACATAATCTATATATACACACTAAAAGTTGTTGTTAACCTCTATTGGTACTAGATAGTAGATCAGTGCCTAAACTAAGCAGAATAACCAGTTGAGAACCTCTAAAGAACCATACAGGGACTTAATAGTTTATTTTTATGACAGCACTTCAACCATACTGAGGAACGACTGAAGAACCAACATTTATGTTGTGTGTATGGATAGATGCTTGAAGGACAGAACATTATGGTGGAAAATAAGCATTTAGAATCTCTTTCGTCCTTTCTTTATTCAGCTATTTATTGTTATTTATTCAATGTTATGCATATAAATATACTATAAGTCTGTTCATTTAAAATAAAACTATCATTCTACATCGTAGACAATTAGCAGATCCTCGTACAGTCGCCTTACTTACTGCCCCGGTCCCCTTTTGCTATTTTTGTATTAAGAACTTTGAGTTATTCATAATTATTCATATACGCCAAAGTGACTTGCTTGCGCAGTACAATCTCCCTCATTTTGTAGACCCAAGTTTTAGACCATTAATGAACTAAAGTATATATATATATATATATATATATATATATATTTCTAAGAATTAATACATTTGTAATAACGGCTAATAGGCGTGTAAACTTGTACAGTGAGTGACACTAGGCCAGTATGTGGGTGGGTGGCATGGGCCATGTGTCTATAACAAATTAACACAAACCTAGTAGTCACATTTCTAATCCATAAAGTCAAATAATGAGTGACTGATGGATCATTTACTGTGCACATGTCCTACAGTATAATGCAGCTTAAATGGATAATATACCTATTATTATCTTAGTTGTACTGACACTCATTTATGAAACCATATTGGAGAACGTCAACACAAGCACGCTGAAGACCATTGTTCAAGCGTCACAGCGCGTTGTACCTGCACCAGGTGTCTATAACTTGCCGTAATTTGTTCTACATGGATTATTATGCTTTTAGTCGATTTTTGGGGAAAGACCAAAAATTGCTTTTTCAACTCTTGATGAATTTCATACAAATCTTTTCGCCACCTTCAGGTGAAAAAAAGTGAATATGAATTATATAAATATATATACATTATATACTGGACATAATATCGTATATCTGAGCAGAACCACTAAGACCTCTTCAAAGCTCATTGTGTTTTTGAAAGTCTCCGACTAACTGTTCATCGCCGCGTCTACAGACAGACAGAGAGATGGTTAGAGAATTCCTGTTATACATACTTGTATAGGACATGAATGCTATATGCCAGCAGAGAGAGGAGGAAATGTAAATTTCCTAGTGAAAATATCCTTTCTCACATCAGCGCCCAACATCCATGCCAAACAAACACGAAGTAACGTCTCTGTGGCTGCTTTGAGAAATTGGTCTCCGGAGACAGTTTTCTAGGTTAATTTATTCTGTGTCAGCCTGGCGGTGTGTGTGTGTGCGCTGTCACCGGTTTTAAACTCGGGGCAGGGCGCACTTTTGTGTGCACGACTGCCTAAGATAACTTCTCGTGGCTCCTTGGGGTGGCTGCTGCCGGTTGATTCTGGCAGGCCATGAGACAGCCCGTTTTTATTTGTTTGTTTGTCCCGTGAGTTTTTGGCCAGGCATTCCGGGCTCTCTTTGGCCTCAGCCCCTGTTGGGCTTCTATTTCTGAAACCCAAGTGGCTCTTAATGAAGCTGGCAGGGCTGGCATGGGCCCTCAGCAAACCCAGGCCTGATCAGACCCTTCTTCTTCTGCCTTGGCAGCCACACTCCGTTTGCTCTCGCTGGCTTCCTAATTTAGTAACGGTGGGTAAAAATATGCACTAACGAACAAGGTCTGGTATGTCAGGCTGGCGTCCAGGGAAGAGGGAGGGAGGGGGGTGTGGGGGACAAGCGGGGAGAGAGAGCGAGAGAGAGCGAGAGAGAGAGAGAGAGAGAGGGTGGGTGCAGCGGGTAGGGGGTCTTGGGGGGGTTGTTTTCACAGCAAGCCCCCAGTGACAGGAATGGAGTCACTCAGACCTCTCGTGCATCTGTGTGTGTGTGTGTGTGTGTGTGTGTGTGTGTGTGTGTGTGTGTGTGTGTGTGTGTGTGTGTGTGTGTGTGTGTGTGTGTGTGTATGTGTGTGTGTGTGTGTGTGTGTGTGTGTGTGTCTCTCTCTCTCTCTCTCTCTCTCTCTCTCTCTCTCTCTCTCTCTCTCTCTCTCTCTCTCTCTCTCTCTCTCTCTCTCTCTCTCTCTCTCTGTGTGTCTGTGCCTGTGCCTGTGTGTCTCTGTTGGTGGAGGTGGTGCATTGAGCACTTAAAATTTCTCACACTTGCCAAACTCCGTTCAAGCTCTCCTAATCACTCTTCCCCTTTCCTCCAACCCCACTGTGAGCAGTCTGAAATGAATACCTACTACCTTCTGTACACAGAGCTCTTGCATGGTGGTCTGCTGTAGTAGACTTTTCCTGAAGGTTTGTGTTGTGCAATGTTAAGAAGACAACGAGTTTCTGTTCTGCCTGGAAAATCAATTGCAATGCGATCAAGAATTAATAAGTAGAGAAAGTTAAATAAAGAGTTTAAATCAATCAACAGTCAGCCTGCTGTCAAGGTATTGCTGTACTATATTTTGAAGCCCGCGGCCACTCTCCTCTTTTAGCTTGCTATCCAGTTGTGCTGTTTACTTTAGAGCAGTGGTTTTCACAACTTCTTTTTTTACCCATAATTCCACCCTCAATTATCTGAGTAGTTGTTAGGAAGATTCATCTGTTTTTAGGTTTCAGTCGCAAGCCTAGAGCAATCTTACATTCACTCTGTGGCATAAAGTCTTGTCATAGCATAACAACAAACATATCCATTAAAATGGATTGTTCAGGCAACGACCTTCAGCCACTGTGCCCACAAATGTCTTCCAAAGTCGTCCATCTCATGGCGAACGCCATCATTAAGTGGGAAATTCGGTGGTAGCCATAGAACCCTATTCCAAAATAAAAAACACACAAAAAGCATAGCTAGTCTGCAATGTATATTCTCTAACACCCGTATGTGCATACATATTCACTTTCAAATTCTACCCTTTAATTTGAAGAAAATATTTGTACGGTGAAACTATTTAAAATAAAAAGTGCCACGTACCAGTATTTCAAAGAAACATTTGTTTGGGTAGCTCCAAAATGCACTCAGTAGTATCTTTGCGTACTTCAACTTTTCACAATAAAAAATAACCTCGGGATGTGTGAGGATTTGAACTATTTTATGGGCAAGCATAATGGAACAGTACCGTATTCCATGCATGTTTCCAAATTCCAGTGATGACAGAATCGACAGATACACTGTGATAGTCAAATATGTCGGAGACATTTAAACTTCCTTTTGTTTGTTGCGAGTTCATTAGCTTTACCAGTTATTTCGTCCTTGCAATTACGCTACTTTGGACTTTCAAGACCATGGAGGTCTGCCTTCGAGCACTTTAGCACTTGGCCTCCCTGTTCGCAGTTCAAGAGGCTCATGGCAACCGTGTCAACTTGACTTGCACACCCCCAGGCTGAGAATGAAAACAGAAAACCCTTAGTCTGCTGTAAGGTGGCAGCAGCAGAGGCTCTCAGATAATCTGCAAACAGGGTAACAGCTGCCAGCTTGTGCCATCATTGTAGCATCATCAGTTCTGCAGAAAGTAACCGCGCCGGTGAGTCAAACTAAGATTGTTAGTGTCATGTAGTGTCATCTTACATCGGATGTCACTGGAAATGTTGGTCATGCATGTGTGCACTTGTAGGTGTGTGTGTGTGTGTGTGTGTGTGTGTGTGTGTGTGTGTGTGTGTGTGTGTGTGTGTGTGTGTGTGTGTGTGTGTGTGTGTGTGTGTGTGTGTGTGTGTGTGTGTGTGTGTGTGTGTGTGTGTTTGGTTGGCTGCACAGCACATTGTGAGTAATATATGCAGGTGCACCTGTGTGCATGATCTCATGATCTCGAAACAACCAAAAATACCGGTCGAACACCCACCCTCCTGCATGTCACCTCTCACCTGACGTGGTGGTGGTCTGAACTGTCCTTCCTGCCCAGCTACACAGTCACAGTCACACGGCACAGGCAGCAAGCTGTCAGGCAAAACACCTTGCACAAAGCTTGCAAAATAGCACAGAACACACACAGACTTGTATTTTGATTCATGAAAACTAGAAACAGGATTGACAGCCTAGACTGATTTTATTGAGCTGAATGAAGAGGAACAGAACCTCACAACAACACCATCAAGTCTTTTTTTTCTTCTCGTTGTCATGCAGTGCTGAACACCTATAGTTTACATCTGGAGAGATTCCTTGTGAAACAGGTTGCTAATTCAAATGAAATCAGTTTATTGTTTTAGGCCTAATCAACACCGGCGTTGCTGAAACTCTCAAGCCTTTCCAAGTCTGTGATTACCCTTCAGATCAGGAATCTGCTCGTTTTGCATATCACAACAATCATTTACAATGATTGTACCAGATAAAGATAAGATAAATGGCAAACGTTGAATGATTCGGTGAATCATATTCCATATCTAAGAGTGATTGATAATGTTGATGCTCAATTGCTCTTGTTCCTGAGAAATTATTCACAGTTATTTGTCTAAACCACAAACTAACACCTAACTTTCATACAGCTGTCCCCACTTCCTGAGTTAGTTAAACCACAGACAGCCCCCTCTCAGTAATATGCATGATCACTCTATCAAGGGGAGTACAGTATGGCAACTTTCATGAATGCAATATAGCAGAAGCATGTACCCTTATGTGTCCAGTTTTACTCTCTTAAAGTTACTCTTAAGTTAACCACTTATATACTTTCTCACACGACAAATATCCTGGAGAATTTGGAACATTTTGACATTCCTGACACTTTTCAGAAATGTCTTGAGAATTTAAGGAAGGCTTTGAAACATTTCACCTATAATGACCTGCTTAAAATAGGCATTGTTCTGATACAGGTATTGACCACATTTATATCCTGCTCACTACCAACTGTGATCTTCTAAATCCTCTTTCTTGAGGTTGACCATTTTAACCTTGGTGTCCCAATTTTGGGCATTTAATTATTATACAGAAGATTGTCAAAGAAAGGGAAGAGAAATATAACATAACGGCTCTACAAGCTCACAAAGTATCATGAATCATGATGCAACAGATTTTGAGCTTGTGGATCATCTATTTTCACTACTGGTCATACAATGAATTATATATTGCTTATGCTTACAGTAAGTGGTTAAAGAACAGTGCACACCTTCAAGAAGCTTGAAAAGAGAACCAATGTTTTCTCATTTTAATGTTTAGCTTCACAGTTCGTCTCCATCATAGAATGGTGTAGCACGAACTAAATAACTCAAATATCTCAGGAAACTATGGCAGCCAGCCTCCTCTCCTGGCTGTAAATTGCACAAGTGCTTTAACACTTCAACAAAGGTGTCTTATATTCTGACTCACAGCAAGTATGCTAATGTCTCTGCAGCTGCTGCACTTCAGATAAATCCTGTTCATTCACATGTGGAGTGAGCAATGTGATCCACTGCTTTAATCAAACTATTTGTGCAAGTAGCAGTTGCAATGGAAGAAAACGGACTGTTAAGCTGAGTGTCCCTGACTTTTGACTTGAGTGAAGTTGTCTTACACCCAGTGGTGGACAAAGTACTCAACTCCAGTACTTGATTTCAAATACATATATAATTAAAGCTGCAAGCAGCGATGACCGGGCCCTCGCAGCTCTACCCACGTCACAAGGGGCAGCGGTTTCACTATTACACTTATTGCCCTTTTACACTTATTGCCCTATTACACTATTACACTTATTTCACTATTACACTATTTGCGCTATTACACTATTACACTTATTACACTATTACACTATTAGACTTATTGCACTATTAAACTTATTGTGCCATTACACTATTACACTTATTATACTATTACACTTATTACACTATTACACTATTACACTTATTACACTATTACACTATCACACTATTACACACTATTACACTATTACACTTATTACACTATTACACTTATTGTGCTATTACACTATTACACTTATTACACTATTACACTATTACACTTATTATACCATTACACTTATTGTGCTATTACACTACCAGTAAGACTCCCTAATCGGGAGATAAGCGACCGTAGGTCACTTATCTCCACAAATAGAGCAAAAATGTGTTTTTCCAAAATCTTCCTGATCCATGTTGATGACATGAGTGTAGACATACTGTGTAGTGATTTTCGTGATTTTAGGGCAAAATCTGAATCGGCCTCATGGTGGCGCTAGAGGGCCATGTGAGAAATGAGGGGTGGGGTCTCCGCGCCGCCAAGGCGGACGAATAGGTACCGGCCCCGGCTCTCCCGGTCGCTCCTAGCCCGAGTTACGGCATTTTATGTGAGCTGCAGTGGCAGGGGGTCCTCCACTGGGGGCGCCACCACTTTTGCATCCGTTCTGGAGCACCAGGAGTGGGTGGTCCCCGGGAATGCCCCGTGAGCAGCCCCGTTGGGGTGGTCATTTGGTAATTTTTGCACATGTGCTCATTTTTTACACTTGGGGGTCCCCGAGGGAGCTGGGGGTCCCTGGAGCTCCGGGGGTCCTTGGAGGTTGTAGTTTGGCAGGTAAGGAGTGTGTGTGCAAAATCTGGCATGGATCGGGGCAACGGTTGCGGAGATATGAGCAGGGCAAAAGTGTGACGTGTGACGTGTGTGACGGATGGACGGACGGACGGACGGACGGACGGACGGACACCTCGAGCAGCTTTCTGTAGTAAGTGCGACCTACGGTCGCAATTACACTTATTACACTATTACTCTTATTACACTATTACACTTATTGCGCTATTACACTATTACACTTATTACACTATTAGACTATTAGACTATTACACTTATTACACTATTACACTTATTACACTATTACACTGTTACACAATTACACTATTACACTTATTACACTATTACACTATTACGCTTATTACACTATTACACTTATTGCGCTATTACACTTATTACACTATTACACTTATTACACTATTACACTTATTACACTATTACACTTATTGCGCTATTACACTATTACAGTTATTACACCTAGACACAGTTACACTATTGCACTTATTACAAACCATTGAAAAGATAGCAAATAGGAACTATCAATAATCGACCAATCAGAAGAGGGGGCGGGGCTAACTTAAATCAATTAAGGTGAAGGACTCTTAATCAAGTCATATGACACCAGCCACAACTCTCTTCGACAAACGGTTGATGAGTAATAGCCAAAAAAAGGAACGATCAAGTTTTGGCCAATCAGAAGAGGGGGCGGGGCTAACTTAAATCAATTAAGGCGAAGGACTCTTAATCAAGTCATATGATACCAGCCACAACTCTGTACGACAAACGGTTGATGAGTAACAGCCAAAAAAAGGAACAATCAAGTTTCGGCCAATCAGAAGAGGGGGCACTTCCTGTTTGGCGAAGAAAGTTTGACGCTTCGCCACGGTCACGCCGTTTTCCGAAAACTCACGATTCGCACAACTTTTCATCGTTAAGGTGTCTTGAGTATGCCGAGCGAAGTTGAAGTTGATCCGATTAACCCCCTAGGAGGAGTTCGTTAAAGCGCGACACGTGAAAATGGCCAAAAATGCGCCAAAACGCCACTAATTAGTCAAAATGGCTGACCTCCTGTTTGGTTTCGGACATTGCGCCAAGAGACTTTTTTGTGAGTCCGGACATGATACAGGTGTGTACCGATTTTCGTACTTGTGGGTGAAACCGTATAGTGGGGCTGATGCGTTGAAATTTTGTAGGGGGCGCAGTTGCGCCATTAAGCCACGCCCCCTTTAATTCTTTTTTTATTACGTAATTTTTCGCCACTTGTGATGTGCTTGCAAAGTTGCACAACTTTTGGAGTACGTTTGGCGCCTCAAAAACGCGATTCATTCGGCGGAAGAAGAAGAAGAAGAATAATCTTTGCAAATACAATAGGGTCCTCACACACTGTGTGTGCTCGGGCCCTAAATATATATATTTCAAGAATAGATACCCCGATCAAATGTTATTCTACTAAGGTTAAAGTGTCTCAGTTTAATTGTACTTAAGTTGCTATATAAATATTAAGTAGTCAAAGGTACATGCTTTTAAAGGCTCAAGTGTACATTTTATTTTTTTAATATCAATGCATTGTTCAATTGAAAATTTTGATAGAAAATAGCTGTTGAAAATAGCGGATCTACAAGCTCACAACGCGTTGCATCGTGGCACGTTATGAGCTTATAGATCTCTTATTTTAAGAGAAAATCCTAGAAATGTAGTGGAGTTAAAAGTATAATATTTGTCTTTGAAATGTAGTGGAGTAAAAGTCAAATAAGTATAAAAAAATACAAATACCCATACCAAGTAAAGTACGGATACATTTAAAAAATGTATTTAAGTAAATACAAAATACTCAAGTAAATGTACTTCTTTACTGTCCACCACTGCCAAAGACGTGATGTTTATTCTGCCATAGGATAAGCTACCTTTCAGAGAATTCCATCCCCGCATTTCCCTTTAACAATAGCTTCACATTCGAAACACGAATTGTTCTCCTCTCCACTGGTGTTCATCCATATCCAAACCTTGGCCTAATTTGAGGCGAACGCAGAGAACAAATATTCCATTGTTCAGCGGATGAAGCTTCCGCTGTGCCTCCAATTCAGCATTTAGCATAAAAAGAAATCTAAGATTATGGAAAGCTTTGGGGTGATATTGGCGTTCTTTGTTTTGAGACAATCGCACAGTAAACCAATAACCATGTTTTGTTTGCTGACAGCATGTACATTCCTTTGTAACGTTAGTCTTAGCGACGTTGCGACAGAGAGATATGTGTATTAGGGGGAGTGTTGTCACCAACCGATGGCTGTGCAATCAAGCTTTAGCTGCTGAGATACAGAGGGATCAGTAACCATGCATGCGCCAGACATTTTTAGAAGGGTGAAGAGGGGCTTGTCTGCATGATACCTTTGTGACACCTCCCCACTCCTATAACCAAACACACAGGTACACACACACACACACAGAAGCACACATCATGCTCACACCCCCAGCCACACTGACATGGCACAGAACACCACCACACCAGGTGAAAGTCAAAAATGATGAGAGAGTGGTGCAGCTTCGCTGTCCCAGGAACATGGTTGGATCAGCCTCGCTTCCCTCTGTCACGTCGGTGTTAAAACCACAGGAAAATGTGCGAGATGCTCGTTCGCTCACTCAGAGCGCTGGAATTCACAGTTTATTGTGCTAATGCCCACAGAGGGATCCAGCAAAAACACACCGGGACCTAGACACATTTCACCTGTTTGTTTAACTGCAGTTGTGCAAATGTGAGGCATCTGACCCAGCACAAAAAAAAGAAAAAAGTCTGTTCTTTCAAACACGTGTCAGTTTCTCTGGCTGTACGAAGCCCCTGAGGTTCTCTCTCTTTGTCTCTCGCTGTCTTCATTTTCCTTTTGCACAGTGCTTCAACAGCTTAGAGACGGTGGGTGTGAATCGCTCAACAATTGTATGGCTGTAGACAATGCTATGGAAAAGATTGGGGCTGTTCCTCCGCACCAACACAGAGCAGCTGGAATGAAGTCTCACAAGTTCATAAAAAAATAAAGAAAAAAAAAAACGGCCACAATGTGCCCATCGTATGAATAGTTTGTACACAATAGTACAATGGGGGAGATGGGGTCACCTACTTTGAGACTGTGAGTGAGGGGCTAAATGTCTGTCCTGTGGTTCTCTGACCTTTGTGGCTCCTCTGCTGAGCCGGTTCAGGTAAGCGCGGGTCGCGTGATGCAGGGGTATCAATAATGGAAGAAAGGCAGCCCCCTCCCTCCGGCAGCTATGTGGGTCAGAGGAGGCTCTCGGCGGATGGGGGAGATTGATGAAGAGCACCAGGGAGAGCGGTGGAGTGCCTACCTCAGAGAAGCACAACCCCAGCCAGCTACCCCCACACCTCCACCCCCCCCCCCCCCCTCCCGCGCACTCGCTCACAGCCCCCCTCCTGAGCTGCACAGCCGGGCGCTCTTTAAACGACCTTCAAATTAGCCTTACTTTTCAGGGCTCCCGAAACCCTTTAGGGTCCTTCCTAGAAAGACGCTGGATCTTGTTCACTCCCCCCCCCCCCCCCCTCCCCCTCTCTGTCTCTCTCTCTCTCTTTGCATTTGTTATTCTCTTCTGTTCCGGGTACGGAGTAGTAGAGCAGTAGGGATTGTGTAGTCAAGTTGGGACTCAGGTGTAATTACACATGTGGACCCTTAAGAGGACCACAACACACCACACCATCAACCTTTGCCTGAATGGGCAAGTTCAAACAACTTGTGTTTTTTTTCCCTGTCATGAGCCCAAACCCCTCGCTCCAAACCCCTCGCTCCTATCTACTAACATTTGGTGTGCCATGTAGTTCTGCCATTTGGACAGCGTTTTGCGATCATTTATCAGGAAGAGAAGAAAGGAGTGGGAACTTTCCTCTACTGCATGGCAGAACAACAGTCCTCTTGCCAAACAGGTCATCCATCATGGCGGTTGTAGTGCATGTAGACACAGCAGATCATAAGAGAAAGCATACCGGTACCTCTTATGAAGAAGGATCACGAAAAGGTTTTCGTTTGTTGTTCCCTGTTTGGAAATGTTCAATGTGATATGACCCAGGTTATTCAATGTAAAATACTTAAACAATGTACCGAGCACTCCCACTGTCTGCATTATGAAAAGGTATCTATAGACTGTAAATTATGTTTTCGCAATTATCACCTCACACTTGCTACAGTATAAGTGAGAATGAGCGTCCCTCCTAAGTCTTATGTTTTGCACCAGAGCATGCTGTAGAAGCCTTAAAGGTGACCTTAGGAGAACCTGGTGGAGTGAACAATGGGGTTTGCAAAGGCATGTGTATCACCCTTTTGGGAAAAGCTTTGACTTTTCCTTCCATTTTTAATGCCGCGGCTCAAAAAGACAATGCTCCCTCCAGCACCCAGCCCCCCACCACATCGACATCATAAATTTGATTTGCACACCGGTAATTTGTCACTGAATGCTTTCTCATGTGTCCTTTTTCTGACTGCCCTTGTATGGGATGGAGCATGGAAACTTTTGAACTCCCAAATGAACTTTTCCAGTACGGCCAAGTTATGTTGTAGGGAGTGAGCATTGCAGGTCCTCCCAGAACCCGCCAGTTCTCACTGCAGCCCCTTGTGTAGCCATTCAATGGGGACTGATGTTCTTTTTCTTGTCACAATGAATATTACAGACAAATAGTTGTAGAATTAAGATCAAAATCTCTCTTGGCACTCGCGTTCTCCTTTGCAAGGTTCCCCTTGCTTCTACTTGACATCCTGCCAGACATTCAGGGTGAATTCTCCACCTATCATGATGGAAAATCAGAGGATGGGACTGTAACTTTGCAGGCGCAAGAGAGTGAGTGTGCAAACATGGAGGGGAATCGGGTTGGAAAACATAATAAGTCAACGTGTTAGCATGTGTGGAGTGAGAGAGATGGTGTGAAAATAGGCGAGAGGACAACCAGAGGCGGGGCATGACTGATGGCTGGGTGGGACGGGGGCTTGTTGCTCCAGAAGGGCAAACCTGGCCTGATTGATTGGCTAGTATTTCAGAGAGGTGGCCTATGCCCATTTGCTTATGATGCTGGAATGCTGTGGTGGCAGCAGGCAGGAGGAATAGAGACGAATAACGAGGGCTATTCTGTGTGGTACTGTAAGTTGGCAAACCAGTGGGTGTAGATGAGCGAGAAGCAGACCTGGGGAAGACATCAGAATACCCACTAATGCTGGCATTGACGTTATTTAAGCGAAAATGAGCTCAATCTGCTCTTTGAATGCTGCCATTCAGTGCCAGAATGTCAGTTAACAGGAAAAAGGTGCAGGTGTTTTATGGCTACAATTTGATCTGCTTTAAACTTACTCCAAGGCCATTTTGCCACGGCTACTGTTAGGAAACGCATATGGCGTATGCATAATGAAAGCAGTGAATAGAGGAAACTGTAATATTATAGAAAATTATGCCCATTATATAATTTACACACATCTATCAAGGTCAGTGAGAGGAAAACTAAAAATACATGCATATGCAGGGAAAACATAATTATTGGTTTATTTTGTCAGCCTGTACACTCCTCTCCGTGAATTCATATACAGTACAACTAATTCTGTAGCAGCACTCATTCATTACAGAATGGAGAACGGATTCAGGCTCTTTGTGTTTCACGTGCTCTACTGTATAGCACTCCATATCTAATCTCTCCCGTCTCTCTTGATTGGTGTATGGCTGTGTTCCAATATCTGCAATATAGCATGATGCCGGTGTAGCATCAACCTACCACAGAAACACTCAGTCACATTTGGAATGTGCTTCACTGGAGAGCTTTTCTGCATCTCTGCTAGTGGGATTGTGGCCTCCATAATGACTGTCAAATCTCCATTGAGAGGGTCTTTTGAGAGATTGGGAACTTGAGTTTTGACCTTCTTGTGCGTTATTCACATACAGAACATTAAAAAAAGAAGAAGAAAAAACAATCACAGAAATGTTACATGTGTAAGAAACTTTTGAACAGGTCGCTAGCTAGTTATTAAGTTATTAAGTACAATCTATGTGGGAAATGCTTTGTACACTATACGTGCAATTTGTTGCGACCGTTAGGGAGCAGTTTACTATGAAAACCTCCACCGGCCGTCCGTCCGTCCGTCCGTCACGTTTTGTGACCATCAACAAACGTCACACCTTTGTTGAAGTTTAAATCGAAGAGTCTTGGTCAAATACTTCTGTTGGTTTCTGCACTGATCATTTATACAATTCAGCTGTGTTTGCTCGTGTCATCATGATGAGGTCATAAATCAGCCATGCCCAAATATAGATTTTACGGGTTTACATGCTTACTCAGTTATTCGTTATGTGAAAGTCCTATGACGTCTATGATATCTGACATCATCATACATACATTCCCTTTTATGCCCATAAATGGAGATCCCCTCTGTAGAACCAGCCACTGACATCACTGTAATGTCAGGGGAACCAAATCCCTTTTATGCCCATATATGGAGATCCCTGTGATGCCAGGGGAACCAAATCCCTTTTATGCCCATATATGGAGATATGGAGATCCCCGTGTTGCCAGGGTAACCAAATCCATTTTATGCCCATATATGGAGATCCCTGTGATGCCAGGGGAACCAAATCCCTTTTACGCCCATATATGGAGATCCCTTATGTCATCAATATTAAGCCCATATCTGTGAATATCTTTGGGTACCAGATGTCTCCATATATGGTTAAATGGTCCGATATACATCACTGGCCAGAAGACCAAGAAATGGTGCAACCTCGCCCTTTGCTTTTCTCCCTTAGGCATCTTACTGGTGGAGATAAGCGACCAACGGTCGCTTATCTCCCGATTAGGGAGTCTTACTGGTACATATAATTGCGACCGTCAAGGAGCAGTTTACTATGAAAACCTCCACCGGCCGTCCGTCCGTCCGTCACACGTCACACCTTTGCCCTGCTCATATCTCCGCATCAGTATGACATCACACCACATGTGTACACAAACCTTTGTGTACGTTGCTGTGGCAACAGTCTGTTGTTGCTGGTCTGTTAGTGTACGTTAGCAACCACCTTAGCAACCAACTGTTTTACCCTAGCAACCAACTGTTTACCCTAGCAACCAACTGTTTACCATAGCAACCATGTTTTTTTACCCTAGCAACCAACTGTTTACCATAGCAACTAGATACGCAGAGCAGGGATCTCCATATATGGGCATAAACAGGTGACATCACACTGATGTCAGATACTCAGAGCAGGGATTTCTCCATAATATATGGGCATAAAAGGGATTCTGTTAGGGATCTCCATATATGGGCATAAAAGGGATTCTGTTAGGGATCTCCATATATGGGCATACAAGGGATTCTGTTAGGGATCTCCATATATGGGCATAAAAGGGATTCTGTTAGGGATCCCCATATATGGGCATAAAAGGGATTCTGTTAGGGATCTCCATATATGGGCATAAAAGGGATTCTGTTAGGGATCTCCATATATGGGCATAAAAGGGATTCTGTTAGGGATCTCCATATATGGGCATAAAAGGGATTCTGTTAGCTGTTAGTGATCTCCATATATGGGCATAAAAGGGATGCTGTTAGGGATCTCCATATATGGGCATACAAGGGATTCTGTTAGGGATCTCCATATATGGGCATGAAAGGGATTCTGTTAGGGATCTCCATATATGGGCATAAAAGGGATTGTATCCCAGATGATGCCCTGTTAGGAGATCCACACTAACAGAATCCATATATGGTCCTACCGACAGCTGCTATAAGCCAACCCTGGCGATAAGGTCTGAGTCGAAGAAATGCTTCTTTCCTGGCAAGAATTGCCCCTTTATACTGTAGGGCTCGTTTGTGTATTGTATGACATCACGCCACATCATCGGCTGAGGACTGTGTGATGTCATCATATCTCCATATATGGAGACATAAGTTGCTCATGCCCAAATATGGGCTGGTGAGGTCAGACTTAGTGTGATGCGTAGGTTATCTCCATATATGGAGATTCAACTTCAATGAGTAACCATGGCAAACTGTCAACTGCCCGTATGTCTTGATAATTGGTAAAACAAACTTTTGGCCTATTTGTGGAGATAAGCGACCAACGGTCGCTTATCTCCCGATTAGGGAGTCTTACTGGTATATGCTTTAAGTATGTGTATGTGTATAATATAAATGTATTATGTAATGTCTTATAATCATGGAATAGTGTCTAATCCTATACAGGTTGGATATCTAATGAAGCAAGTCACTTAAATAAATGCAAAGTAGGGATGTCCGATATTGACTTTTTTACCGATAATATCCAACTCTTAATTTTCGATACCGATATTAACCGATACGGATACCGATATATGGTAATATAATATCTAGCAGTGATTCTCAACCATATGAATTTCAAGGACTCCCACCCAGTTTGAAATGCATTATGCTACTGACCCCCATTTAATGGCATTTATATATCTCTGGGACCCCAAGTTATATTATAAAATCATATTAAGAGTGTACAAATGGAATGGGTCCATTTGGTTCCATGTACACTGAGACTTACAGACCTGTAAGGGTCCATTTGGTTCCATTTCTCAGAATTACAGACCCCTAAGAGTCCATTTGGTTCCATTTGTACACTCTAGAGTTACAGTACAGACCCATAAGGGTCCATTTGGTTCCATTTGTTCAATCTAGAGTTACAGACCCATATCGGTCCATTTGGTTTGGTTGGAGTAACATTTAGCTGGGGACCCCCTGGAACGTCCTCAAGGATCCATGAGAGACCCCAAACCCCACTTTTTTTAACTCCTGTAAAAAAAAAAAGGAAAACATATTTAAAAAAAATATTATTATTATTTCTTTTTTTACCGATTCCGATATTTTACGATATTATTTTTTATGCTAATATCGGCCGATATTATTGGCCGGCCGATAATATCTGACATCCATCCATCCATCCATCTTCAACCGCTTATCCAGAATCGGGTCGCGGGGGTAACAGTTCCAACTGAGACCTCCAGATTTCCTTATCCTGAGCAACTTCCTCCCCTCCCTCAGGGAGTATACCGAGGCGTTCCCAAGCCAGTTTGGAGATATAATCCCTCCATCTGGTCTTTGGTCTGCCACGGGGTCTCCTCCCAGTGGGACGCGCATCGAGGACCTTCCTAGGAAGGCGTTCGGGGGGCATCGGACATCCCTAATGCAAATCAATGGATATGTGTATAGTTTGTGAAAATCACAATGCAGTGTTGAAGTTGCACTATATAGGAAGGAGTATGGTGGTGTCCGTCTCACATGGCGAATGGAAATTTGGCAGATTTGTATATATATTTATAATACTCCAATAACAACTAAAGTACTTCACAAGAACAATGTTGATGTAACTAAGAGGCCCTGCCCACACACTCACAGTTCACTTCATTATTTCAGGCATTCATGGTCAAATCTTGTTCTGTGACATCGTGCATGTAGTAAGCTGTGATTGGTCTACATTTGAGGGGACATACTGTACACATAGCCTATAGATGCAGTACATACAGTACATACATACAGGCAGACAACCCGTTTGGCTTTACGTGTACATTGTACAATATGTGTAGGCCTATGTGGGGAAAGGAAAGTCTTTAAATTTGACAGGCTGCATGCTGCTTTAAAGATACAGTTTGTCTTTCTGCTGGGTTCTTGGAACCTGCTTCAAACAACATTGGACAGTGTGCTTTCAATGCCATGCCAGCCATGTGGATGGCATATGCTAACTATGAGATACAGCATAAAAGAACTGACTAAGAGCACAATTTCAGATCGATAACGGTGACCAGTAGGCAGTAGTCCCTGGTCCTACCCCTGAGATGTGACTTTGATATGAGGGACAGCCAGGGGAGGGGAGGGGGCACCGGTCAAGGGAAAGTGATGACTGAGCCAGTGGGGTGAATGGAAACAATTTAGACCCAAGCAGCGTGCTCAACAGTAGCCACATGAAAGGCGTCTTTGTGGGGCTGCGCTACCTCACAGATGGTCAGCTTCCCGTGGCTATTAAATAATAACAGTCCTGCGATCACTCCCTGGGCCAGATGTGCTGATTCAGTGTAGCGCTATGCTGAAACAAACCGACTGGGCTTTAGCCTTTGATCACCCTACAGTGTTTATTTTCCTTCTTTTTGTAACAATCACAGTACGCTCTGAAATCCCAATGAAAGACTTAACCTCGTTTGTGGACAGGACTGACCTTTAAGCAGTGCCGGACAAACTACGTGCAATGTGAGACACGAAGCAGCTCCGCGGAGGGAATGGTCACATCTTTAGTCACTCTTACGTCTTACTCTGTGATCTTGCACTTTGTGGCACCACATATAAGAGCAGCGGGTAGCGGGGAGGTCGCCCTGACATCTTTATCATAATTGCCCTAAATACCCCCATTAGAGAAGCTAGCCAGTATCTTCAATAACACTAGTCATCCCTCGTAGCACTGGTGCATCTAATTGCCTGGGCCTTTTTTGAAAGATTGCCTGACATCAGCGTGGCTCCCCACGGGCTGGCCCTCTTCATTCTCTGCCCAGCAAAGCATATCGTTATCGCAGCCAGCAAAGAGCCCCAGCCTCTCTGCTCCTGGATAATTAACTGTCTGGCTTAACTGCATAATGGAAGAAAGGAACATTGAAGGTATAGCAGTTACTCAAGCAGGCCTTGGTGAGAGGAGGTATAAGGCAGCACTCAGGTCGCCTGCGCTTGCCATCCTTCAGTGGGAATGGGTGGTAATGTGGAAGGAGGGAAAGTCATATTGGAGGCAGGGACCGCGGTTATGGAGGATTGGTTTCATATGATAATGAGGCCCATATGCTAATTGCTATGGGGGCTTGATGAATTCTTTCAGCCCTGTGCTCCACTCCAACATCGGCACTTCTATCAGCTGTCCACAACACCCCCCCCCCTCCCCGCCTTCCCCTCCCACACACACACACACACACACACACACACACAGTCACGCACACACGCGCACGCACACACACACACACGCACGCACGCACGCACGCACGCAGTACGCACGCACGCGCGCACACACACACACTTCATTGCACCACATTATCTGTCTGTCTCTGCTGTGCTTCACGACAGCGATTATCAGAGTTGGAGTGGGACAGAGTTGCCTCTATAAACAAATGTTGCTGCAAAGGCGATTCGTGTATTCAAGCCAACATGGACTGTTAGATGTTCAAAGCTGTGAGGGGTCTAGACTTTCTACAGTTTTAACAGGTTTTATGACAATTGGACATTTGTCGCCACAGGCTAGGCTACACTCATTCATTTGCGGCCTAATCTGTAACCGGGCCACGCCCGTCTTTGGCAATGCTGTCACCCTTTAGGGTTCAAGTTCAAACACTTTTTTGGGATGTTTCAATATGTTAATTAAACCCATCCAGGTGTTTGGTGATGTTTTTACAAACTGTCATTGAGATCATGGCCATAAATGTACAGTACATGAACTGATTTCAAAAATACATTTACACACGTGGTTCAACAGTATGAAACACATTGTATCCTGTGAGTTTTGTAATAATAGGTCAAACAATTTCTTATTTATATAGCCAGCCATGCCCATGTTTTGCCTTTGTAGCGCCCCCTGACGGTTGTTGACCGTGGGTCTATTTATGTGCTGAGCCATGCCCTTATGAAGATTATTGTTCAATATCTTCAAAACTAAATAAGACCAGTAAGACTCCCTAATCGCAATCGTAGCCAATCCGGAGGGAATATGGGAAATGGGACAGATCCATGTTGATGACATGACTTTAGAGATACTGTGTACCGCTTTGCGTGATTTTAGGCCAAAATCTGTAGGAGCAGTATCCAAAAATGTGTTTGGCAAAAATCGGCCTGATGGTGGAGCTAGAAGAGGGCCATTTGAGAGATCAGGGGCGGAGGTTGTGATTTGCCATCCAAGGAGTGTGTGTGCAAAGTGTGACATGACGTGACGTGACGTGACGTGACAGACAGACGGACAGACAGATAGCCGCAAAACTCTAGTCGGATTTGAATAGTTCTTGAGTTAAGTTTGTAGAGCAAGAAATTGAAATGGAGGATGTCTGTAGCGTTTCATGTCAATTGGACTCACAGGAGTAGTGCCTTTTTAAGGTTCGACCTTTTGACCTTTAATTAAATTTATTACGATCCAATCAGGCCAACTGAGGTCATATTTTGCACACAACTTCCAACGTCCAATTCCATGTCTGAACCATTCACCATCTTATGGAAATTTACTAAACCGCGGAAGAAGGAGAAAAACCAGCACAAAAACTATCAGGTTTCAGCTCTTTGGGCTTGAACCCCTAATAACAACTGCAGCAGCAGCAGCAGCAGCAGCAGGAGGAGAAAGAAGCGGGGCATCTGCCATTGTTTGACATTTACAAGTCTCTTAGCGAAATGCATGATGCATATCCTTGTGTGTGCGCGCAGAGTGTAATTAGAACACGGCGAGCCTGTGTTTGTCTTTGTGTTGTTGTATGGCGGAGGCATCAAGGACAAGTGCATTAATGAGCACCTGGAGAAGAACAGCTTGTGTCTCCTGGTTTGTGTGACCTCGAGCAGGGCGCAGACTCCTTCACTGACTCAGATGACGTGACTGATGGAGGGAGAGGATTCTGTCAGATCTGGGGCACTCCCAGGAGCTGCAGTTTGTCTCGGCTGACAACAGCGCTCACCAAAGGGGCCCCGCGCTCCGCGTGGGCCCCGAATGGGGAAGAGGAGCCGGTGTCCTTCCCTTTCCTGTACCCCCTGTTTCCCCTTCTTCTTTCTGTGTTACTGCATGTTTGCCTGTTTGGTTCCTTTTTTTGTCCTTTTTCCCCTCATTCCGTTGCTTTTGGAGTATGACAGTGACAGATGTTTGTCCACGACACCGATGAGGTCAAAAAGTTCAAACCAACACACTTATAAAATTTTACTTTGAGCCGACATGGCACAATGCATCTGCACGGCAGATGCATTGGACAAAGATACTTTGATTCATATAGATTAGATATGGATACGTTTATCTCATCATATTTATACGATGTTGTATCTCATCAATATTTACAATCCAGTCTTTTCGTTTGGGTCTGGCTGTGTAAGTCAAACCATATCAGTGTGATACAGTTGGCCAAATGAGGATGAATTGGAGTGTCCACCCTATGGCATATTGATGCTTTGTTAATGGCAAAGGAACAAAGAGAGAGATAGCTGGTCATATCCTCAGTTACATATGGACTGAACAGGAAGCACATGGACCCAGTGAGACGAGAACGCAGCTGGATTTTGGCAGTGTTTGGCATGGCTTGAAAGTGTTGCTGAGATGGTGTGCCGTTGTTTGGGCCGTAGCAAAACCAAATGGCGCAACCTCACCACTTTGCACTCACACTACAAATGCTTTGTCCTTTAAAGGAAATTAGTCATTGAGTGGTTTTGATGGGGGTTTTTCTTCTTCTTGTTTTGGCCAGCTCAGCACTTAACACAGGAACAATTCAAATTTGAATGACGTTCCTCAGCTCAGAGAATTCCCCTTTGAAACCATATATCAAGTATTCCATCGACAGATATTCTCATTAATGCTGTCATTTTACTGTAGCTCAATTACATTTCTTTTCTTTTCTGTAACATATTGTACAGGATGGAGGAATATACTGTAACCTTTAACTTCACATATATATCCATATACATTGTATTTAGATAGATGTACTGTACTTACAGTATAGTATATCATTGCTATATAGTGTATGCTATTAAGTTGATTGGCCTGAAGTGGTGTTATTAGAATCGCTGATACGTTTTTGGTGAAACAAAGCTTTGCAACAGGAATCGGTGTATGCTGGCACGTAGAGATATGATCAAACATGGAGGAATGAAAAACACTTGCGTTTCCTTTCACCCTCTGAGCTACAGGTCTGGCTTCCCCTATATCCAAGTCCACTTTGTCTGTTTGCCATATCTTTCTGTTTCACATTGTAGTCTCAGTACAGGTCTTTTCTCATAAAAAGGCAAAAGCATATAGAATTTGCGGTAAATTGACAGCAGAACTTGAGTCTTTACATGTAAGACTTTTACTAACGTGATTCACTAATGCATTTCCCAGGTGCCAGTCTGCTGGCAAAAGAGTGGCTGACATTGTACAGGTGGTACAATGGGTTTCACGCTTTACAGCAGCCCATCTCTTTTAGCTGTTGGGGATAACGGGTGTTTGGAAAATGAATTGGAAAGGCGTGCCATATAATCCCTCCCTGTGACTTCTAACAGTCTGGTTCCATTCAGCCCACTTGGCTTCGATGAGTTAAACACAGGATGAAATGGAACAGAAAGAGTGGGCTCATCGTGTTGAGACTGAGACATGAGTCCTTTCTACATCGAGTTGCGCTGAGCTTTGAAATGGAACAGAAGCGACTTTGCAGTTTCGCTGTGTGTCAAATCACTTTGTGTTGATTCTTCAAGCGCTGCAGCTAATGCAGTGATGTCCATGCAGATCTGATGACCGCCTTGCAAGTTAGATTACATTACAACATCTCTAAAGCTCTAAACTGAATGCTACAATGCCCGCATTTATTTTGATACGGTTATTGATACAGTATTTTCACTTGGCTGTCTCTCAGTCCCCTGTTGAAGATCCTACTCCCCAGCGGTGTCCTGTGGGACATTTGTGCTTGTGTTATAGCTGCCTGTGTTTACCATTCTCCACCCCGGGCTCTTTCCACTGAGAGAATGAACGCTGGCTAGGGTGCAGCTCTGCAAATCCCACCTGGATGTGGCATTTGTAATAAACAACCTGGGGGCACGACTGCCACCCTCCCCTCGTCCCCTTCCCAGAGCTTCCCCTCAAGCCCATTCCTCCTGTACCACTTTTTACAAGCCCACCCAGCAGCCAGCAATCATTTGTCCCCCTGATTAGTGCCATATATATTGTGGCGTGTCACAGCGTCTGGTCTCACTCCATTGGTAAGGCATAACACGGCTGTGTCACTGCT
>NC_137820.1:19091038-19096038 GCF_963921795.1 Nannobrachium achirus
AATATGGATGAACTCCAGTTGTAAGATTTGCGTGGAAAATGTATTATGGAACAAAGGCTCATCCACCGGGGCTGATCAGGTGTCTCTGTAACAAGGCCCTCCGGCCTTGAGATTCCCGTGCTAATCCCAAGAACAGTGCGGTGCAGTCTGGTGTGAACAAGTATGTGTGCCATTGTTTGTATTGTCATCCCTGTTGGATCTAACTCATAGGCAAAAAGCCATTGTGGGTGGATTTGTGATTATTGTTTTAATGCCACATCCTGTCACGAAAACATTCCTCTGAAAGTATGTTTTAGTATGTGTTCTGTTTGGTTTCAAAAGAGCACCTGAACTAAAGGGAAGGGGGCAGAAAATAATGATGGTGAATTGAATTCAGCATCCTTACACTGGATTGAGAAGAGCAAATGAGCAATGGCTTGTTTAATAACACTTATTTCAGCTAGTCATTGCTTTTTGTGATAATTATAGTCATTCATCTATGAGCATGCCTTACTTTTATTGTAATTAAACCTTTATTTAACCTAAAAAGAAGTGGATTTGTCTGAAAAGATGATAAGGTGCATTCAGTCTTTTTGTAATTATGTCTACCTTTTATGTTTTGGTTTAGGTGCTTTATCTGCATATCATTGTTACTTTCCCTTTTCTTTTGTCTTAGTTTGTACATTTTCTTTTCTTTTCCTTTTTTTCTCCTCTGGACAGAATGTTCTGGACATACTTCTGTAATAGAGCAGTGAAGACCGTTTAATTCAGCTTTTTTCTTCTTATAAGATGTTTGGCAGCATCATGTGTTGTTTATATGTTTCATGTTTGTCTGACAAATGTCCTATATGTTATGTTTTGGAAATTTTATAGAATCTAAGCAAACATTTTTTTTTTAACCAGGCAAACAATTAAAAACAATACTTTTTTTTAAGATTTATTTTCGGGCTTTTATGCCTTTATTGATAGGACAGTAGACTGACAGGAAATGGGGGGAGAGATGGGGAGTGACATGCGGCAAAGGTCGTCCAGATCGGGAATCGAACCGACGCTGCCGCCAGGCATCCATGCATACGTGGCAATGCCTAAGTGGTATGCACCCGGACCAGTAGGCCAGCGAGCGCCCCCAAAAAAAGCATTTCTTACATTGCATGGCAAACAGCAAGGCCTCTTGAGAGACAGGGGGATAAGAGGCTAAACAAAGTTGAGTGACAAAACATTATTCTCATATACTGTATCTTATGCTCTGTCCCCTTAGACAGAATCATACAGTATACTGTAGATCTGCAGTTTGCCACCTTGCCCGGGTGATTTCTTAGTCTTAATGCTCTATGATTATCCTTTGCCACCAGGTTGCGCGACCATTAATCCCTCCCCCTATAGTGAGCGACAATAATCCCTGCACTTTGTCCCAGCCACACCATGACCATTTATCACTCTGTCACCTCTCGCAAGGGACCCAATGGTGTCCGTTTATCCGCAGAAAGAATCAAATCTCAGGCTGTGTATATATCGAGACTGTAGCCTCTGTGACTACTGTATGTTTGGAAAACTATCGTCACCATTATTACAGGTGCAAGTTAATCCATGGGTTGACACTGGCTCCCCGTACGATCCCCAGCTTGTCCTGGCTGCTGGTCGAAGTGTGCTAGAGTAAGACGACTGAACCCATACCTTGCATGGTTTCCTCTGCCACCTGTGTGAAATACATTTAAAGTGCTCTTGAGAAATGCTTTACTGTATATAAATGCAGTCCATTTAGAATTTACTGTCAAAATTGTATTTTGGTCCCAACTGAAGTACCAGACTTTTACACGTGGCAACTTTGGCTGTAGCCAACTGGGTCCTGGCTTTTTCTGTATTATATCACTGTAGAACGCTGAGTACTAATATTGGTTCTTTCCGACACAATTGATGAGACATTCTGTAATTAAAGTTCTGCACTTTATTGAGTACACCCGTACATGAACAACATCGGCCTTGCTGCCCTGCTATGTGCTTACTTTGTTACTAACTCAGCTCTCTCTCCCTGCCGGCGGTTTCTCCCTTGAGTCACTCGCCCAATTTCACCGTACATCCTGGCTATGGGATCTCACAGCCTAAAGGGACCAGATCCAGTGGCGAAATTGCTTATAAACATTGTAAATTTGGACTTCCTCAACCCCTGCATATGCTAATAGCCAATGCCTGTGTGCAAGTTCATTCCCAGCCTTTTCGGCATGAGAATAAAAGACTTTAAAATAACTATACAGCCAAAAGTCTGTAGGTTGGGACTTACTTTGTATCGTGTATTTCCACAGAAGCTATCTTTTTTGGACAAATCACAATACATGATTGATTGATTGATTGATTGAAGAATTTATTAGAAGCTTGCATAGGAAAAGGTACAGTTTCTTGACAGTACACTGGCACATGTGTGCAATTTGTGAACAAAGCTGTTCAAACCACAATGTGGTTTTCAGTGGTAAAGCTGCACTATACCGCCTGGTGACAGTCTATGCCTCATTTGGCCAAAAGGAAATGTCAATCTTTATATACTAGTCCATTACAGGTTCCCAAACCTTTTAGCTCAAGACCCAAAAGAGAAATTAGTGAAAATAGCAGATCTACAAGCTAGAGCTGCTATTTTCAGTACAATCTAAAGACTAAATATTTTGACAATTTCATCAACAAATAAAAACTAGACAAAAATGTTAGGGAGGGACTAGTGGAGAAGAGATCCAGAAGATCTAAAAGACAAGTCATTTAAAGGCCCAGTTCACCTCTGGGACAACCAGATCTTATTTTATTGTTGTTTGGGACATGATCAACACAATCCTGAGTCATTTTTTGTGTTCAATCTGTGAGATATTTTAGTATTTCAGCATGACTAGTGAATGACTTTTGCATCATATGATGCATCATGATGATGCATTTTGCATCATATGATGCAAAATGCATCACTAGTCATGCTGAAATACTAAAATATCTCAAAACACAGATTGAACACAAAAAAGAACTCGGATTGTGTAGATCGTGTCCCAAACAACAATAAAATAAGAGGTCATGGGGGGACGATGACCAGAGGAAGGGGACGTGTCCACAGGAAGTGTTTTTAGTTAACTGGGCCTTTAATGTTTGGTTGCGCTCTGAAAATAGCACATCTACAAGCTCATTACAAGCTCATTTGTAGATCGGCTATTTTCCAGACAAGAAAAAAGAAAGTTAACAAACTGTAGATTTCATACTAAAAGTAAAACATTTCATTATTTTATTCAAAAGACTATGACTAAAAGAAAATAAGAATTCACTGTCAAAATCAACACTAGCCTCAGGTCTTAATGGGTTAATAACTTGTGCGCTGTTGAGCCAGCTCTGTCTCTGGCATTCTCCCTGGTGTGGAGGTGTGTGTGTTTATAGCCCTGAGCCCCGCTACAGCATGCTACTATAAAGAGGAGCACTTTAGACAAACACCTGCCGATCAATTAACCCTGGCACCACTTCCATGACCATGAGTCACTTCCCTCTGTCCACCCACAGCAGTCTTGAGTCAGAGTTCAGAGAAATTCTAATGAACAGCTTAAATTTAGAAAAAGGACAGAATCAGCTGTCTCACTCTCTGCATGTTTGCTGCCAATGGTCAATGCCTGTTTGCAGCTTGTGATCTATTGGTCAACCCACCAAGGAGAAAAATGGATGAGGGCATTCCCACTCACAGCAGTGAGTTAATTGAGTGAGAGCCCACAAACATTCTAATGAACAGCTTAAATTTGGGAAAAGTGAAAAAATTGTCTTCCTCATCACTTCTTATGCCAATGGTCAATGTCCATGTGCAAGTTCCAAGTTCGGATTGATTGGTCTACCCACTGAGGAGGAGAAACCGATAGACAGAGGAATTTTATATAGTGGACAAAGATAGTGGACACTAGGATACTTTACTTTATTTGTTTATTTCCATGGGGCAGAGCAGTACATAATAATGTAGCGTAAATACACGGGATTTAGCATTGATTCTAACTTTAATCCGCAGTCCTCACAAAGAACATATAATAATGAATTGTGTTTTTATATCGCTTTTCCAAGTGCTCAAAGCGCTTTACAATGGTTCATTCATTCATACTGTACATTGGGAGGTGAAGCGGCGAACAGTCGACACCAGCGTCCTCACTTCCCACATTCGCACACCAATGGTGGCAAGCTGGTGACAGACCGACTCATTGGAGGCAATGTGGAGTTCAGTGTCTTGCCCAAGGACACTTCGACATGTGGACAGGAGGAGCCGGGATTCAAACCGCTGACCCACGGATCATTCGACGACCTGCTCTACCTCCTGAGCCATAGCCGCCCCGATATATACATATACAGTGAACAACAAAATACATTACATTGACAACATAAATAATACAGATAAATTACAAAACCTCCTATATTAAAATTGCCTCTAGGGTGGATGATGGGTGGACAATGAGTGTAACATGCAGACTTGCAGTCACACCAGGTGCCATAACCCGGTCCCCAGGGGCCACGTTAGGGGCCACCAGGAGACACATGTATACTGATTCGCTCCGATCTGTGCCAAACTTGGCACAAACACTGTTCGGGGTTCTGCCTTGAGAATAGTCACACCAGGGGGCATGTGTGGCCCCAGGGGCCACATTAGGGGCCACATGTGGCCCCCAGGTGCACCGTTGCACCAATCTGCACCAAACTTGGCCTAAACACTTTTCCAGGGGTCTGCCATCAGAATAGCTACACCAGGGTCAACATGTGGCCCACTGTTGCTCCAATTCGCACCAAACTTCAACTGTTCAGGGGCCTACCATGACAATAGTCACACCAGGGGCCACGTCACAGGCCTCGGGGGCCACAGGCTCCAATCCGCACCAAACAACAGTCTCACTAAAAAAACTAAATAACACACATATGGGGCACTACAGCAGTGTTACAGCAGTGTTTAACACTTCAAATGGCCATAACTTGTGCCCTGATCAAAGCAACAGGGCTGGATTTGAATGGCGTATTGCGGCCTGAAAATCGAATGT